>NC_090329.1:39473637-39784661 GCF_035084215.1 Heptranchias perlo | reverse complement strand
TCACACACCATCCCGACTTGGAAATATATCGCCATTCCTTCATCGTCGCTGGGTCAAAATCCTGGAACTTACTTCCTAACAGCACTGTGAGAGAACCTTCACCACACGGACTGCAGCGGTTCAAGAAGGTGGCTCACCACCACCTCCTCAAGGGCAATTAGGGATGGGCAATAAATGCTGGCCTCGCCAGTGATGCCCACATCCCATGAACGAATAAAAAAAAAATTTGACTAATTTATTAGAGTCCTTTGGGGAAGTAACAAGCAACGTGGATAAAGGGGATCCTGTGGATGTGGTGTACTTGGATTTCCAGAAGGCATTTGACAAGGTGCCACATCAAAGGCTACTGCACAAAATAAGAGTTCATGGTATAGGGGGTAACATATTAGCATGGATGAAGGATTGGTTAGCTGACAGGAAACAGAGAGTAGGCATAAATGGGTCATTTTCAGGTTGGCAAGATGTAACGAATGGAGTGCCATAGGGATCAGTGCTTGGGCCTCAGCTATTTACAATCTCGACCAATGACTTGGACAAAGGGACCAAATGTATGGTTGCTAAATTTGGTGATGACACAAAGTTAGGTAGGAAAGTAAGTTGTGAAGAGAACATAAGGAGTCTGCAAAGGGATATAGTGAGTGGGCAAAATTTTGGCAGATGGGATATAATGTGGGAAAATGTGAACTTGTCCACTTTGGCAGGAGGGATAGAAAAGCAGTATATTATTTAAATGGAGAGAGATTGTAGAACTCTGAGGTACAGGGAGATCTGGGTGTCCCAGTACATGAATCACAAAAAGTTAGTATGCAGGTACAGCAAGTGATTAGGAAGGCAAATGGAATGTTGACATTTATTGCAAGGGGAATGGAATATAAAAGTAGAGATGTTTTGCTACAGCTGTACAGGTGTACAGGGCATTGGTGAGACCACACCTAGAATACTGTGTGCAGTTTTGATCTCTTTATTTAAGAAAGGACATAATTGCTTTAGAGACAGTTCAGAGAAGGTTCACTCGACTGATTCCTGGGATGAGGGGGTTATCTTATGAGGAAAGGTTGGACAAGTTGGGCCTGTATACATTGGAGTTTAGAAGAATGAGAGGTGATCTTATTGAAACATATAAGATCCTGAGGGGACTAGAAGAGGTAGATGCTGAAAGGATGTTTCCCCTTGTGGGAGAGACTAGAACTAGGGGCCACAGTTTAAAAATAAGGGGTCTCCCATTTATGACGGTGATGAGGAGAAATTTTTTCTCTCAGAGGATCGTGAGTCTGTGGAATTCCCTGCCCCAGAGAGCGGTGGAGGCAGGTTCATTGAATATTTTTAAAGCTGAGTTAGATAGATTCCTAATTAACAAGGGAGTCAAAGGTTATAGTGGGTAGATGGGAAAGTAGGGTTGAGGTCACAATCAGAGCAGCCATGATCTTATCAAATGGCAGAGTGGGCTTGAGGTGCCGAATGGCCTACTCCTGCTCTTAATTCGTATGTAACCTCAGCTTTTCCAGTCTCTCCACATAACTGAAGTCCCTCGTCCCTGGTACCATTCTAGTAAATCTCTTTTGCACCCTCTCTAAGGCCTTGACATCTTTCCTAAAGTGCGGTGCCCAAAATTGAAAAGTGTTTCATGAATGTTGCTGAAAGGTCCTGAAACAGGCACAAGATTTCTTTGCATATTTAAATTAATCCAATGCTGCTTTCAGTCGGCTGCCAGGGACGCCTACAAACAGCGAGGACCAATATGGTGGTGGCCATGCCGCTGGTTCAGACCGGGCACAGAACCTTGCACCCAGAAATTGGTATATGTTGCGCCCGTTTTACACCCAAAAAATGTGCAAAATGCATACCAAATTCTACCCCACCAAGTCAACATTTAAGAATAGGTTAGGTAGGTGATTGAATGAAAGGGAGATAAAGAAACATAGGAGCAGAGTGGGCACATGGGATTCGGACTACTGTTCATGTTGAGAATAAATACCAACACAGATTTCTGAGTTGTAATTCTATGTATGTAATATGAATATTTACATTTGCTCTGGATGCAGAATCGGTTTTGTTAAAATTTGTTTGTTGATTTTCCCTCAATAAAGTTTCCTTGGATCTTCTTTCATCTCCTCAGAAATCAGTAATAAAAAAACGATCTCCCAACCAGATGCTTCATGGTTTGTGACATTTCCCCCTTATTTGCAAAATCGTGATTTTCTTTAAAGCTGACAAATGTACAATAGAGACTGACACACTGTGTAGAAACCTTTTGGAGAGGTCCTGATACAGCGGCAGAATAAGCAGCAATTATATTAATGCCTTCCTGCCAATTATCCTACAGGAGTGGTCATCTGTTAAAGAACTGTTAAAAATCTCCATTAGTTTTTAATAAAAACGAAGATAGCACAGCATATTTTCTTTAGGCAAATTAAAAAAAGAATTTGTTCAGTGCATCATTTGGACATGAAAATGTCAGGCTGAACAAATAAGTGAAAGTGTCATTGCAATGCTACTTAAAATTTAAACATAATGGAGAGAGTGGATGCTACATTGGGTTTGAACACTGTCTTTTCACTTCTGAGACCTGTGTTCAAATCCAGTCCATACTGATGAGATGAAAACTCAATAGCTAGAGGAGTCCCAACTGAAATGAGCTTGGGCAGTTTAAACTGTTGTGCATATGAATTTCACAGGACAAAAACAAAACTGTCACTGAGGGAAGGCGGTTGGTGTGAGAAATGGAAATGTTACACGAGTGCTGCAGAGTGGGGTCATTCAAGACATGGCCCATGGGCCAAACCTGTCCTTTGATTTGGCCCATGAATCTCCTGCCGGTTCTTTGCACTTTTGCGCACAGAGCTGATTTCAACTTCTGCTCTTTAAACTTCCTGGGCCTGGAGGACTGGAAAAGGTTGCGTGCCAATTGGTCAATATTATTATTAAAAGGATAGTCAAAGTAAGGGTAGAGCTGCTAAGAGATGGAGGCAATCTTGTAATGGAGAGTGAGGGAATGGCAGAGATACTAAATAAGTACATTGCCTTAGCTTTCATAGAGAAGGTGGACATTGGGACTGGAGAACCACCAGAGGCCGGTGTTGAAGCGTCCGTGGAGGTGACTGTTTAAAGAGAAATGGTACTAAAGAAGTCAAGGTAGACAAGGCACAGGGACTTGATGGTTTACATCCGAGTATCCTGAGGGATTGTAAACAATTTTACAACACCAAGTTATAGTCCAGCAATTTTATTTTAAATTCACAAGCTTTCGGAGGCTACCTCCTTCCTCAGGTGAACGATGTGGAAATGAAGTCCTCGAAATGAAGTCGCATTTATAATTCACAGAACAATGCTTGGTGATAACAGACAGTTTTTTCAACTGCCCGTTGCCCGTTGCCCGTTTGGTTTTTTTTACTTAACGGGCAACGGGCAACGGGCAGTTGAAAAAACTGTCTGTTATCACCAAGCATTGTTCTGTGAATTATAAATGCGACTTCATTTCGAGGACTTCATTTCCACATCGTTCACCTGAGGAAGGAGGTAGCCTCCGAAAGCTTGTGAATTTAAAATAAAATTGCTGGACTATAACTTGGTGTTGTAAAATTGTTTACAATTGTCAACCCCAGTCCATCACCGGCATCTCCACATCATATCCTGAAGGAAGCTAGGGAACAACATGTGGTGCCTCTGGGCGTGAAATTGGTCTTCGGCGGTAACACAAAATGGGCAATAACAAATCAGCAGCCCGTTTTACACCTGCTCGATTTCAACGGAAAAGAAAATCGAGTCGGGTGTAAAACAGGCAGCCGATTCTCTGTCACCCGTTTTGCACTCCCATTGAAGATCAGTTTCACCGCCACTGACTATCATTTTTCTCAATTCTGAGGAAAGGAAAATTGTGCCAGAGGACTGATGGATGATAGAGAGGCAGCAGTCCATTTTATACCTCTCCTAATTTTTATTTCACTGACTTCAATGGAAATAAAATCGGGAGAGATGTAAAACGGGCTGCCGATTCGCTAATCACCCATTTTACACTATCGCACAAAGTCAAGATCTACCCCAAGGACTCTAAATGTGGAGAAACTTTTCATTAGGTTAAGTTTAGCTTTTGGCTTCCACTGCTTCTAATAATTTCCTCTGGCTTTGCTATACTAGCTGTGCACAAAATTAATTTAAATGTCAGTATTGCAAGCTTCAGCACATTTACGCAGTGGATTATTAATACTTGTGAATATTCCAAAACCAAATCCTCAGCCCTGATTTCAATATTACAATAACAGCTTGCAAATAGCTGATGAGGAAGACAGCTGCTGGAAGGTGTTAGATAGAGGCTGGGTATAAGAACATGCACTTAGATACGCAGGGTTTGGTACCTACCACTATTAAATAGTGAGAAAGTATTGTCAGAGGAGTAAGGGAAAGAGGCAATGAGAAAGTGGGAGATAAAAATACTGTTGTAGAATAGGCAAGGGATATCAAAAGATGAAATGACAAAACCAGTAAAAAGAATAAGAATCAACAACCCAAACAATTGGAGTTAAGATTAAGTAGTATGTATGTGATTAATTAATAACTATGAAGGGATAGAATATAATGGCTAAAACAGAGATGACAGGACTAGGAAACAAATGTTCCTTGTTATAATATTTTCAGGAGCTGGGGAGGCATAAAAGGGGTGGTAATGTTAGTAAAGGATTCTATCACTGTGCTAGAATGAATTAAGGCAGAATCCATATAGACAGAGTCAAGAAATAGGAAGCAAAGTGATACAATTCTTGCTGTACATTACAGTGG
Organism: Heptranchias perlo; assembly: GCF_035084215.1. NCBI lineage: Eukaryota > Metazoa > Chordata > Chondrichthyes > Hexanchiformes > Hexanchidae > Heptranchias > Heptranchias perlo. The sequence continues at coordinate 39,779,888 of NC_090329.1, read as the reverse complement.
AGAAAATTGGATCAATATTTGAAGCAGAGGAAAATACAGCATATGGAGAGAGTGCAGGGCAGTGGGCTAGTTTTAGATTGCTCTAGCATAGATTTAGTGCAGACATGATGAGCTGAATGGCCTCCTACTACACTGAAAACCTCTATGGTTCTATGGGTTGCTGAGATACAGGCAGTTGCTGCTGAAGCTACACACCTCTAACTGGTGGAACCAACAATATGGTATGGAGTATGGTGTGTGTCCATGTTATGTCAGCAAGATTATGGCAATACATCTGCACATCTTATGGTGAGTTGTCATGTTCATCATTCTACTTATAGGGAGCTCTTCGTATCTGCTGGTCTGCCTCGCTAGGGCTCGAATCTCTGCTTTTTGTTGCTAACCCCCAATCAGTGGTTTGATAAGGAGGGGGAGTTAAGCAGGTTTTCTCTTAGATCAAGGTGGCTGAAAGATCATACACCTGAAGATGAAAGATTGGAACAGAAACAACCCCTTGTGGCACTTGATTATCCGATACCCAAGCCAAGTAAGTCCATGGTACTCCAAGACACTATCAATGATTGGCCAGTCAGCCTGGCTTATTAATAGGAGCTGAAAAACCGGGAGCTCAGATTCTTCCCATTCGGCTCCAGATAACCCTGCCCTGAAAGTAGGGCAATCCTGGCTGGACAAGCAACAGGAAGCTTATTAGTGCTCTGTGACGGTAGATTGATGTGTAGTTTTGGCTGATTAAACTCCAACATTACCCCTCAGCTTGGGCTCTTGCCACCTTGCACTTAAACTTTCTGGACTGGGGTAAGTGGGGACAGAATCTGCACTCCATATCGGACATAAGAACATAACATAAGAAATAGAAGCAGGAGTAGGCCATATGGATCCTCGAGCCTGCTCCGCCTTCCAATAAGATCATGGCTGATCTTCTACCTCAACTCCACTTTCCCGCCCTATCCTCACATCCCGTGATACCCTTAGGGTCCAAATATCCATCAATCTCAGTCTTGAATATATTCAACGACTGAACATCCACTGCCCTCTGGGGTAGAGAATTCCAAAGATTCACAACCCTCTGAGTGAAGAAATTTTTCCTCATCTCGGTCCTAAATGGCCGACCCTTTATCTTGAGACCATGACCCTTGGTTCTAGACTCTCCAGCCAGGGGAAACAACCTCTCAGCATCTACCCTGTCAAGCCCTCTAAGAATTTTATATGTTTCAATTAGATCACCTCTCATTCTTCTAAACTCCAGAGAATATAGGCCCATTCTACTCAATCTCTCCTCATAGGACAACTCTCTCATCTTGACTCTACCTGTGTGGATTTACCAGAAGCTTGGTTTAGAGTCTCTTAAACACTGTGGATTTCTACGCATAACACACACCAACTGACAAAAAAAACCTTACAAATGGGTGCAGATTACAGGAAGTTTCATGTGCCTAAACATCAGAAATGGCCATAGTGCCTTGATATCCCTCATTAGCATAATTTTCTGACCATGACAGTACCCCAGTTTCTTATTTAAATTACTACTTCCTGCATTTCTGAAACTGGCGCTGGGCAGAGGAAATCTTGCGAGAGCATCAGTGCAGGGTTTCCCGTTTGGTGCAGCACTGTGGCGCAGCCATGCCCCCTTTTTCCTTCATTAGCTGCCCACTCACATACCTTTTCTTCTCCTGGGACGTAACAAATGTATGTGCACAGCACTAAGGGCAAAGTGCCAATATTTTAAAAGAAGCAGCAAACAAAGTGCTGCAGTGGTAATGAAGCAGAGAAACATCTTCTTCTCATCTCATTACTCCCGTTGATTGCTGAAAGGCAAGGCTAAAAGCAAAGATAAAGTGATGGAAAATACCTGTCAGGACCTGGATTCAAGCGAGAAAGCTGTGGAGGCCAGTTAGTCCTGCAGACACCTTGCAGCAAATGTTATTTATTGGGTCATATCCAATTCCATTCCTCTTTGACCTCAGTTGGGGGGACCATAACTTTCAGCTCACATTACTATTTCATGCTGCACACATCCAACTTCCAGCACAAACAGCTAATCAACATTTCAGTGCTGAAATTTCTGTCTGTTGGCTGCAGGTTAAATTTTTCACCTCTATATATTGGACAGACAGGATTTGTACATCAAGCAGAAGTATGCAGGCTGTGAGAATTGACGCAAATTGCAATAAGATAAAATAATAAAATTACCGATTTAGACTGATCAGAGCTAAAGTGTATGAAACAGAGGGGGTCAGCGGAAAGGAAAATCAGGCAGGGTGTAAAACTGATGTTTGTTCCATTGAAAATTACCCGATGTGTGAAGTAACTTGGGTAGGAGATTCCGAAAAAAGGAAGCCTTACCCCCTTATACCTGGAGCCGGGAAGAGGACTGGGTGGGGGAAGGATTCCTGACGGGAAACCTGGATTTGACCAAGGACATCTTTCATTTTTTTTAGGTTTCCCGCCCAACAAGCCAGCCAGATTGACAGGCCAGCTGTCAGTTGGACAGGAGAACAGCCAGTGAGCGGATGCCAGCAGGTTAGTCTTGGATGGGGGGAGGGTCGGGGGGGGGGGGCGTCGGGGATGGCGTCGGGGGGGGCGTCGGGGATCGCGGGGGGGGAGGGAGATCGCGGTGGGGGAGGGAGATCGCGGGGGTGGGTCGGAGATCGCGGGGGTGGGTCGGAGATCGCGGGGGTGGGTCGGAGATCGCGGGGGTGGGTCGGAGATCGCGGGGGTGGGTCGGAGATCGCGGGGGTGGGTCGGAGATCGTGGGGGGGTATCGGAGATCCCGGAGGGCGTCGGAGATCGTGGGGGGGGGCGTCGGAGATCGTGGGGGGGGCGTCGGAGATCGTTGGGGGGGGCGTCGGAGATCGTGGGGGGGCGTCGGAGATCGTGGGGGTTGTCGGAGATCCCGGAGGGCGTCGGAGATCGTGGGGGGGGGCGTCGGAGATCGTGGGGGGGGCGTCGGAGATCGTTGGGGGGGGCGTCGGAGATCGTTGGGGGGGGCGTCGGAGATCGTTGGGGGGGGCGTCGGAGATCGTTGGGGGGGGCGTCGGAGATCGTGGGGGGGGGGCGTCGGAGATCGTGGGGGGGGGGGCGTCGGAGATCGTGGGGGGGGGGGCGTCGGAGATCGTGGAGGGGGCGTCAGAGATCGTGGGGGGGGGGGGGGCGTCAGAGATCGTGGGGGGGGCATTGGAGATCGTGGGGGGGGAAGGGACGGACATGGGAGGAGTTGGGGTCGATTGATTACATGTGTGGGTTCGTGGCAGGTAGGCTTGTTGGCCTGGAGGAAACATTCCTGCTCCTCCTGACCCATGAGCAGTGCAATAAAGGCACTTACCTGCTGATCCGTGCCTTCATGCCTCCTCTTACATGGCGTGAAGCAGAAGGCCGGGGAATCCCGGCCCCCAGGAGTTAAAAACAAAAAAGCTGTCAAAATGGAGGCCGTAGCTTCCTTAAAAGCTTTCACGGACTGACCCACCTCCTGAGAGCGGGTTGGTCGCCCGCCCCTGTTAAAACCGGAAGTGGGCGGGTTGGAGTCGGGTTTTAGTTTTTATTACAATTTTTACCTTCCCGTCCGCCTCCAGCCCACCCGTTCGTGGGGTTAAAATTTACCCCTAAGAATAGAAAGTTACCCAATTATTTTCAGAGTGAGATCAAGGTAATGAGAACTGCTTTTAGTGTCTGGAACCATGAATTTTGGCTTAAACCAATTGCACATGCATTTCAGACTTGCCCCAGATTTAGAAGTATGACCAAAAGTCTCCAGGCCAACATTAACCTATATTTGAGTATTAGTAACAAACTTCTCTTTTCACATTAAATGCATATTTTTAAACTGTAAATGAAGTTTAATCCAAATTATTAAATCCTGATGCTCACTATAATTGTGGGAAACATTAATCGCTACTTTGCTAAAAGCTGTTTAGTTATTTACTTCACTTTAGAACATGTTAGATAGAAAAACAGAAAATACTGGAAATGCACAACAGGTCGATCAGCCTCTGAAAGAGTAGCTGGTTCCTTGGAGATGCTGTCTGTACATACTTCCTGTCAACGTTTTCCATTGTAAACTGCTGTGTCTACATTTATAATGGAAACTACCCATGTAAACCTGTCACGCTGTAATTACACCTTCTGCCAGCAGGGGTGCTGTAGCGTCACCACTGGCAGGAGGGTGTAATGACCACATTTACCCATTTCTATTATGAATGTGAATATAGCAATTTATAATGAAAAAGACTAGTAAGATCAGAATGTATGACTTTAAAATGGGGAATGAATTACTACAGCTCTGATCCAATTATCTCCCACTCTCTAATCCTGCTTCATCTGAAGACTAGGAGTGAGACTTTGGCTTAGTGGTAGCATTTCTGCCTCTGAGTCAGGTGAAGGGTTCAAACCCCGTACCAGACAGCCCCGGCCAGTGGAGACTGGAGCTCTGGCTCTGAATTCTGGGTTGGTATTCAGCGGGATACTCGCCCATCAATGGGTAGCCCACCTTTATCAAAATGGGTTGTGGGAGCCCAGAAAACCCTCCGCTGTATAAGACTAACCACCCTATCTGTGGTATAAAAATGGTTACAGCCATGGAAGGAGTGTTCATGTTGTCGCCCGTCAGACTGCTAATAAGCCTGTGAATCCTTTCACTATGTCACACTATTCTCCAAGGGAAGAGTATGAAGGTATGAAAATAACAACTTGAAGACTGGACTTAGGACGTGAAATTCGACTTTGCTGGCAGCGCAGAACTGCCGATAATGAATCAGCAGCCTGTGTCAATCAGGCTGGCAATTCGTTATTGCCCATTTTGCGTTACCACCAAAGTCGAATTTCAACCCCTTGGTCTTGACTCCCTGTGTGCAATGTCACGGGAAGTCAACTAGTTGATTTAAATTAAGGCGTAGTGCAGCACTTTTAAGATACATGCAGGCTCATTCAGAGTTGGACTGGCAAATCAGCTGATTTCCCAAGTGTGATCCTGCTGCTTGTAAGCAATGTTGGTGGAAATGTTGGTAGTCAGAGGGATTTGGGTGTCCTTATACACGAATTACAGAAAGTTAACATGCATGTACAGCAAGTAATTAGGAAGGCAAATGGTACGTTATCCTTTATTGCAGGGGGGTTGGAGTTTAAGAACAAAGAGATCTTGCTGCAATTATATAGGACTCTGGTGAGACCATACCTGGAGTACTGTGTACAGTTTTGGTCTCCTTACCTTAGAGGAGATGAAGTGAAGGTTCACTAGATTGGTTCCTGGGTTGAGAGGGTTGTCCTATGATGAGAGATTGAGTGGAATGGCCTTATATTCTCTGGAGTTTAGAAGAATGAGAGGTGATCTCATTGAAACGTATAAAATTCTAAGAGGGCTTGACAGGGTAAATGCTGAGAGGCTGTTTCCCTTGGCTGGAGAATCTAGAACTAGAGGTCATACTCTCAAGATAAGGGGTCAGCCATTTAGGACTGAGATGAGGAAAAATTTCTTCACTCAGACGTTATGAATCTTAGGAAATCTCTACCCCAGAGAGCAGTGGATGTTCAGTCGTTGAGTATATTCAAGACTGAGATTGATGGATATTTGGACACTAAGGGAATCAATATGGGGATAGGCCGGTAAAGTGGAGTTGAAGGAGATGATCAGCCATGATCTTATTGAATAGCGGAGCAGGCTTGTGGGGCCGTATGACCTACTCCTGCTCCTATTTCTTATGTCTTATATGTTCTTAAGCAATGAAGCAGAGAAGCAGCCGGATCAGCTGATTCAGGAAATCAGCTGATCTACCAGTTCCAGTCATGTGAGCCTGCTTAAAACTTATCCTCCCACTCAGCAGGAGTACCTCATTGTGTCTCCAACAGCACTAGGCCTAGCATTAAGGTTGGCATAGAGACAGCAGGGGAGCTCATATGGGGAACAAAATTGGCTTGAGCAGGGCCTGTAAATTAGGATAGTGGTGCTGGCCATTGGGGCAGCTAGGTAGAGTTTGAGGCCTAGAGGGATCAGCAAAATGGGAGGCCTGTGGTTGCTCTAGTATAGTAGGGAGGGAGTGGGAATTCTGGGGCTACTTGGTGAATTTTGGGTATTGCAGTCAGCTTGCTTGGTTATGTTTCATTAGCTTGCAGTGACATTTTGTTCTTTGTGCATGTGTTGTGTTGGGATATGTAGTCGCATGTGGGAGTTAAGGTACAGTTATTTATCAGGGACATTCCTAAGGCATGGCAGGCACATTTGGAAATATAGGAACGAGTTATTGGACTGGCTGGAAAATGGATTTTTTGTGGGATTATTATATTATAAACGCTATTTTAGGGGGCGTATAATAGTGTGGTGAGCAACTGTTATAATGATTGTACCAGAATTTTTTTTTGTTGGAATATGATTATGTAGAATTATTTTGGTGGGATGTGATTGCAGAGAAGATTGAAATTGGGGAGAAAGTTTAATTGAGGTCAAGTTTGCTACAGTCAGATTGATTTCCTCCCCCTGCATGTAATAATGCCGGGTAGGATTCTTCCTTTACTGAATCAAATGCCCAGAACGCCTAACAGGTTACACTGGAAAACCTATTATAAAAATAATTGCATTTTCGCATGGAATAACATTATATCAAATGAAATAATCACACTGCAACATGGATTACTTTAGTACACATACAGGGTATGCTACATAACTGTAAAGTGCAGCAAATCAAGGCTCAATGGGGTAGATTTAGACTTTTTATATCTCTCCCGATTTTTATTTCCATTAACTTTGCTGCCGATTCGCTATCACTCGTTTTACACTATCGCAGAGTCAAAATCTACCCCACAGTCACTGTAGGTCAAATCAGGTGTTGCAAAAACACTTTACTTCACATTAAGAGGTTGATTTCTGAGGCCTTCAGTCCTCCACTGTCCACCATGTTACCTTGCACTAACAAACAAAACCCACATCTTTGTAATAACATTTTTCACGTCCGTCATGTAGGTTGAGTCTGTTGTCTATATTGAGCATCAATTTTCTTCCTCCTCATTGGTTAATTATATAAGTCTGAGTTTTTATATTTTCTGATTAGTTATTTTCTACTTTTGTTAATGACCAATCATATTAATTAAATGCAGCAGTTAAAATGCTAATGTTGTACCATTGTTTAAAAAAGGGAGAAAGAGATAGACCGGGTAATTATAGGCCAGTCAGTCTAATGTCGGTGGTGGACAAATTTTGGAATTGATTCTGAGGGACAGCATAAATCGTCATTTAGAAAGGCATTGAAGAGTTGGGGTCCTACTGCAGCAGGTGCACCAAAGGAGAGTGGTCCTATTTGGAACTGAAGGCCACCTTTCAGTAAAAACCGAGGTGCAAACTGCATGGAGGGAGAATGCCGACCAAGTCAATGCAGTCACCCAGGTCACTCATACCTGGCTCTGATTTAATAGGTTTAAGAGTATGAGGAAGAAGGCAAAGGTAGATGTGCTCCTTACTTTTGCATACATTTCTTGTGGATCAGGCTTGGCACAAACCTAAGTACCCTCTGGCAGGTACCATTTCAAACATCATAGAATATCACTGCCCTTTCTGCACACGTTCGTTCATTGTGCAAAAGCTGGATGGGAAGTGGAGGTGGTGGCCGGCAAACGGCAAACACATAACCCAAAGTGCTCCTTTGTTATTGGGGGATTTCTCAGTGGGGTCAGCAGCCTGGATGTAGAGTTCAGAGCTGGTCTCCCAAGAGCCTTCCTCAACCCTCAGTTTTTCTCCCCCCTTCCAGCAATCCAGTCTTCGTGGGCTGCCAAATAATGAAGGCATCATAGATGCTTCCTGGGTAAGGGCCAATGATGTGCATAATAATGGTTCTATCATCAGATATGAACTGAACATTAACTATGTGCAAACCCTTGTTGTTCATGAAGACCATGGGGTTGATAAGGGCCCTGATGCCTATATATGCAGGCGTATTCAAAGTCACCATTGGGAAATCCAATGGGTGGGAGAATGGATGGGGATGTGGAAGAATGCATCCCACCCAAGGCGGTGGCCCTGTAAGAATTGGTTGCAAGGGAGCTGCCCTAGTTTGCCATTCCAGGGCACCATTCCTATAGGTCAGCATGGCTGGAGGGAGGTAGAAGCAGAGTTGAGTGCTATTATTGTCATCGGTGCATCCCTCTGGTACATGTTAGCTGCACGTGTTCTTGAAGCAGATGGCACAGCTCTGTGTCTGGCTCTCTGTGGACCTGGAGCCCTGAAGCCATTTCCCCTTTCTTGCTGCCAGGTAGGTGTGCCAGGATATACAGATATGGTTATTGGCATCTTGGCAGGTGTTGCCAATCAGGCTTTGCTGGCTGTTGTTCACCTTGGCATGCCTTCTTTCATACAGTCCCACTTAGTTTTAAGTACAAAATAAAGAACCATTCATCAGTCCATGCATATCTGAGTGTCCATTTATAGTGAGCTGATAGTTACATGGTTCCTGCAGACCTAAGAAAACACCCTGTCATTGCTTCTAGTAACCTCTTTATTAGTTACTGTGCCCTGGTAATGTCTTTCTATTAATCATTGCCGTGACCACTCTTGTCATCCAGAATCCTTGTTGGATCCCACACTTGATAGCGGGCCACTCCTGGACTGACTTTATACCCAGCATTCTTGATCCCAGCCCAACTGCTGCTTCGACATGCAACCCTGCCACATCTCAATAAACGGCCTGGCTATAGCCTCAACGCTGGCCTGCACCATCCCCCACCCGGACCCACTCCTAGGCTTTCCTCATACGTTCACATCCGTTAAACCTAATTTAAGTGCATGGCCTCAGGACGCTCAAGAATCTACAAGCCCATTAAGAAGAGAAGTCTTCAATCAAAAGCATCTTCAAGGTTAATGATGAGGTAAAATGACTGGGGATGAGCTAGCCAAGTACCCGTGCCAGGTCGAAACCAGGACCCTAAACATCAATGTGGTCAGTGGGATGAATGAAGCCCCAGAGACACGGCTGCTCAACTCAGTGAGAAACAAAGCAATGAGATCAGCTCATTCCATATATCTTTTTACAGGTAGCAAGCAATGAATGAGAAATGGAGCTGGCATTGTGAAGCAAATTATACAGGTGGTACAGCAGACAGAGAAAAATGTGAAAGGAACAGTTAACTAAAAAATACAACGTGAAAATGTACGCCGGCCCTGATGCAGTCCTGCCGGTTTCAGGAGGGAGACTGTCCTGATTATTTACATGAGGCCCGGGAGTTAAAATGGCCCTGGTCCCACGCTGAGATTCCCGTGGGGGATTTCCCTCCCGCCCGCACCCCCACCCATCCCAAATATGCCGCCGAGTTAAAATCGAGGCCATCATCACAGCAAAGTAAACAGCCAGCTGCATCCTGTGCCTCATCTGTGAGTAAAAGAGCGCCAATAAAATTGTAAAGATAGAGGGAGAAAGAGACCCGCAGACGGACAGATACGCAAACAGTACAAGATACCGCAGAGTGATGCAGAAACCTTGAAAAGCTTTTGTTTGTGGGCAATACCACAGAAAATGAATTGTGTATAAATATATAAATAAAGCAAAATAAAAGTGGATATGTTTTACCATTCTGTAACATGATTCAATGGTTTTGTGATGTCTTTAATTGGGAGGATGAAACTGCCACAGTTTAAAAGGGCATCAGAACTCTCAAAGATGTGTCTTCCGTCTGCTGGTGTCACCCATTGAGCTTGCAATTGTTAATTAACAGGCAACCCTCAGGCACCTTATTTGTTGTTCAAAGTTCAGCCTGAGCAACAAAACATGATTTTAGCAGTTATGATGAAAGTGCTACCGACAGCATTATCATGCATCAGGAAAAAAGGATTTTTTCTGAAATTATCAGTATTAAATATAAATCTATGCAAGTCAATTTCTCATGGCATTGCACATGGGTAGTCAGGTCCAATTTTAATTTTTCCAGTTCAAGCAGGATTAGAGGGTGGGGGATAATGGAACCAATGTGTGGGAGTGGGGAGGGGGAAGAGGAGGCAGCAAATTGAAGGGAAGGTTGAGAGGGGGTGCTGTGGATGGGAAGTTGGGGGAGTTACTTTAAAAGAATCAAAGTAGAGTAGGTGTAGCTTGCAAAAAAAGTGCAGCCAAATGGGGTTGGGCAGTTGTATATTTCATTATATACAAACAAAGTCAGAACACACCAGACATGAAAACAAGGAAGATCTTAAGGCATTTGAATTGATTAGTGTATAACAATTAAAGCTTATGATTTTTCCTTCTCTGTTTTTCACTTTTGCTCTGTGATTATGCTTTTCTCTTTTTGTGTCTCAATCTCATATTTCTGTCTTGCTCACTCAAACAAACCTAATTATACTAATGCATTTTAAGTATTTTGGGACACTTAACATTAGATTATGCTACAGTGCAATGCAATGAACATGAATCGCAAAATTTTAATCACATTTAACATCATTATGCCGCAGTCGTATTATTAATCTTTGGGGTTTTTTTTTACCTTATCATCACAGACTATCACATCAGTTAGAGAATTGTAAAAGGAAACCCACCAACATAAAAAAATGTACAGCTATCTAATCACTTTAATTGCTTTCTGTCTCTCCAAACTCTGCTGCATTTCTCAACGAATGTTAGCTATTTTAATAGTGAGATAAGAAACTGCTTTGCTGGGCTCTTCCCCAATTTTGCATGAGCGCTGAGGTTCCAGTTAAATATGGAATCACCGTAGCTGTGCAAATACTGGACTACAAGACGAAGCAAGTTATTTAACAAGTTACACAAATCATTAGTGAGGCCATGTTTGGAGTAGTGTGTGCAACTTTTACAGCACACCATGAAAACAACATTGATATATTAGAGAGAATTCAGAAGGGAGGCTCAAAAGTGTCCCCGGGCTTAGCTCTCTAAGTTTATGGAGAGAAACCTTCTTGTTTGTAGTCCAGGTTAGCACACTGTCCTTTCACATCTGGGGCTCTGGTTTAAACGCAGTCCAGACCTCTGTGATGAAGGCCTCCCTTTTCTGCTGGATGTAAGTATACTAAGTGAAATGAGTTTGGATAGTCTCAATCCAGATGTGGATAGATTTCTTTCAGAAAATAACATTTTGGGATACAGTACATGAGTAATTTGAGACATGACATGTGGTAACTGTAGCATGTTTGGGAGGAAAAAGATAACTTTGGGCCTATGGTTTCCAAAGCTTTCCAACACTGGAGTTTTCCTTGTTTCACGTCTGGGACTGTTGTAGACTAATTGATAGAGATTGATTGCCATGATTAGTCAACAAGTCCATTATCATTGTATCATGCAACCACCAGAAGGTAGAATGGTAGAAGGTGAACTAGATGGACCTTGGTCTTTTTTTGTCTAGCAATTCCCATGTGCAGCCACATATAGAGAGCTGGGGTGGGGGGGAACGACAAAAGGGAAAATTTCAGGAGTGGAATATAACACATGTCAAATAAATTTGGTGCTGGATGATGCAACTCATCATAGCCCTAGATCCTACATCACAAAAACTCCCTACAGCACGACACGGTTGTCAGTCTCACTTAGACTGATGTTAAGGTAACTTGTTGGGCAGAGTAGAGAAAGTTTTACACTGCATCTAAACCGTGATACACCTGACCTGAGAGTAGGAACATAGGAACAGGAGTAGGCCATTCAGCCCCTCGTGCCTGCACCGCCATTTGATAAGATCATGGCTGATCTGTGATCTAACTCCATATACCTGCCTTTGGCCCATATCCCTTAATACCTTTGATTGCCAAAAAGCTATCTATCTCAGATTTAAATTTAGCAATTGAGCTAGTATCAATTGCCATTTGCGGAAGAGAGTTCCAAACTTCTACAACCCTTTGTGTGTAGAAATGTTTTCTAATCTCACTCCTAAAAGATCTGGCTCTAATTTTTAGACTGTGCCCCCTAACTCCTAGAATCCCCAACCAGCGGAAATAGTTTCTTTCTATCCACCCTATCTGTTCCCCTTAATATCTTATAAACTTCGATCAGATCACCCCTTAACCTTCGAAACTCCAGAGAATACAACCCCAATTTGTGTAATCTCTCCTCGTAACTTAACCCTTGAAGTCCGGGTATCATTCTAGTAAACCTACGCTGCACTCCCTCCAAAGCCAACATGTCCTTCTGAAGGTACTGCTCACAGTACTCCAGGTGCGGTCTAACCAGGGTTTTGTATAGCTGCAGCATAACTTCTGCCCCCTTGTACTCTAGTCCTCCAGATATAAAGGCCAGCATTCCATTAGCCTTATTGATTATTTTCTGCACCTGTTCATGACACTTCAATGAACTATGTACCTGAACTCCTAGGTCCCTTTGGACATCCACTGCTTTTAACTTTTTACCATTTAGAAAGTACCCTGTTCTATCCTTTTTTGATCCAAAGTGGATGACCACACATTTGTCTACATTGAATTCTATTTGCCACAATTTTGCCCATTCACCTAATCTATCAATATCGCTTTGTAATTTTATGTTTTCATTTACACTGCTTACAATACCACCAATCTTTGTATCACTGGCAAACTTAGATATGAGACTTTCTATGCCTTCATCTAAGTCGTTAATAAATATTGTGAATAATTGAGGCCCCAAGACAGATCCCTGCAGGACTCCACTAGTCACATCCTGCCAATGTGAGTACCTACCCATTATCCCTACTCTCTGTCGCCTTTTGCTCAGCCAACTTCCTAACCAAGTCCGTACTTTTCCCTCGATTCCATGGGCTTCCAACTTAGCTAACAGTCTCTTATGTGGGACCTTATCAAATGCCTTCTGGAAGTCCATATAAATAACATCCATTGACATTCCCCTGTCCACTACTTTAGTCACCTCTTCAAAAAATTCAATCAGGTTTGTCAGGCATGACCTACCTTTCACAAATCCACGCTGGCTCTCTCTGATTAACTGAAAATTCTCAAGGTGTTTGGTCACCCTATCCTTAATTATAGACTCCAGCATTTTCCCCAAAACTGAACTATACACTGAGGCCAACACATTAGTGTTCTCTAATGCTCGCCTTAATGAGTGGAGTGGAGCCCCTTCTCTTTGTGAAGAACTTGGTGTATCAACAATTGCTTCCTGTTATAAATAATTCCATTACAAGAATTTGCAATTGTTAAATTGGACATGTGAGCTCTTCTGATTAATTTGCTTGTGCTGGCATTTTCTACAGTTTATGGTCATTGTATTATAAACCATTCATTTGCAAAGCTTAAGTGAATAATTTTTGTTGCTAAGGGGCTAAATTCATGTAATTTCCCTATTTAACTTACTATTAGATCACTTAATTTACTAGCAGCAGTAAATAAATATGTGGTTGATCAGAAAATTCTGTTTTTCATTAGGCAAACAATAACTGAACAAGGTTACTATTTATTCTCTGACAAAAAATGTCATAACACCGATTACAGAATCAGTTTGGCTCAGTCAGTGGAATTTTTGCCTCAGAGTCAGAAGGTTGTGGGTTCCAACCCCCGCTCATCAGCAACTAATCTAGATGCACACTCCATTGCAGTTCTGAGTGAGTGCCGTTTTGTTACTGGTGCAATTCTTCAGATGAAATGTTAAATCAGACCCTTGTCATCTTATTCGACTGGTTCAAGGGGATATGAGAGGTCCCAATGATAATATTTAAAGAGCACCTGGGAGTCTTGACCAACATTCCTCTTTCAGTCAGCATTACAAAACACAAAAAAGAATGTGGAAGTGCTGGCCATGATGACCTGTTTAGATGTTAACAGGTGTAGCCAAATACTGCAATTGATCCCTATCCTAGTCTGGAAGGAAGTAAAGGCAGAAAAGTTGAGGTGAGTGATGAGACCTTGCTTGCCACTGAGGACGCTATAACATAGCAGGATTCCGGTGGGGACTCTTTAATATTGCTTGCTAACGAAGTTCCTGTTCCCTTCCCCTCGTTTCCCAAGCTATTTTGGATCCCGCTCCACAGTAGTGAGGGTGAGCACTCTCGCACCCCCCATAAACATTAGATATTTGTTGATAACTTACAAAACATGAATCAAAGCTCAATAAAACACAAGTATAAAAATAAAACATACTTTTTTTTTATTTGGTCATGGGATATGGGCGTCGTTGGCAAGGCCAGCATTTATTGCCCATCCCTAATTGCCCTTGAGAAGGTAGTGGTGAGCCACCTTCTTGAACCGGTGCAGTCTGTGTGGTACTGTTTTCCTAATGGCACTGGCTCCTACCCTACAGGTCCTTACTGTAAAGCAACATTTCCCAAACTGTGGGGCGCCCCTCCCCCTGCACGAAGAGGTTGGAAAAATAAAATATTTTTAGAAGAAACGATGTTGAGGTGTGTCCCAAAGTGAACACTTTTGCCATGCTCCCTATACCCTACACATGTAGTGGTTTGGGACACTGCCTTAGATTGCAATAATCCACTCACATGACCAGGGAAGTCCCACGAAATGTTAATGATGTCGCTCCGGCAAATGACCAATGGGCTGTGTGTGTGGGAGGCATAGATGGATTTCTGCAATGATCTCCAGCCGTTTGACAAGCTCCTATTTTGCACATCAAGTGGCAGGACATAATTACCAACTGTGAGGTCCTTGAGTATGCCAAGACCACTGGCATTAAGGCCATGCTTTTAAGAGCACAGCTTCTCTGGTCAGGTTATGACTCCTTTGTGGAAGACTTTAGAATGTCAAAAGCAATTTCGTATAGCGAACTAGAACAGGCCAAACAGAAGCAGGGTAGGTACATAAGGACACATCCAAGCACAACCTCAATCGATGTGATGTTGATGTTGACAGCAGGGAAAATCTTGCAGCTCACTGTATTTTTTGGCAAGCAATTACAGTCAATACAAGCATCACTGTATTAATCTCTTGAAGAATAAGTGGCAATAGCATAAAAAATTAATAGTAGCAGCATGTTGAACCCCAAATAGGTCATTTGGGTCTCCGTAGTATGTGAGTGAGTTTACCTGTGTGATATAAGAACATAAGAAATAGGAGCAGGAGTAGGCCAATCGGCCCCTCGAGCCTGCTCCGCCATTCAATAAGATCATGGCTGATCTGATCCTAACCTCAAATCTAAAGAACACAAGAAGTAGGAGCAGGATCCGGCCACTCAGCCCCTGGGCCCGCTCCGCCACCCACAGGGCCTTGACCGATCCGAACTCAGCTTCATGTCCAATTTCCTGCCCGCTCCCCGTAACCCTAATTCCCTTTACTTCTAGGAAACTGTCTATTTCTGTTTTAAATTTATTTAATGATGTAGCTTCCACAGCTTCCTGGGGCAGCAAATTCCGCAGACCTACTACCCTCTGAGTGAAGATGTTTCTCCTCATCTCAGTTTTGAAAGAGCTGCCCCTTATTCTAAGATTATGCCCCCTAGTTCTAGTTTCACCCATCCTTGGGAACATCCTTACCACATCCACCCGATCAAGCCCCTTCACAATCTTATATGTTTCAATAAGATCGCCTCTCATTCTTCTGAACTCCAATGAGTAGAGTCCCAATCTACTCAACCTCTCCTCATATGTCCACCCCCTCATCCCCAGGATTAGCCGAGTGAAACTTCTTTGTACTGCCTCGAGAGCAAGTATGTCTTTTCTTAAATATGGACACCAAAACTGTATGCAGTATTCCAGGTGCGGTCTCACCAATACCTTATATAACTGCAGCAATACCTCCCTGTTTTTATATTCTATCCCCCTAGCAATAAAAGCCAACATTCCGTTGGCCTTCTTGATCACTTGCTGCAACTGCATACTAACTTTTTGATTTTCTTGCACTAGGACCCCCAGATCCCTTTGTACTGCAGTACTTTCCAGTTTCTCGCCATTAAGATAATAACTTGCTCTCTGATTTTTCCTGCCAAAGTGCATAACCTCACATTTTCCAATATTGTATTGCATCTGCCAAATCTCCGCCCACTCACCCAGCCTGTCTATATCCCCTTGTAGGTTTTTATGTCCTCCTCACTCTCTACTTTCCCTCCCAACTTTGTATCATCTGCAAACTTTGATATGTCACACTCGGTCCCCTCCTCCAAATCGTTAATATAGATTGTAAAGAGTTGGGGACCCAGCACCGACCCCTGCAGAACACCACTGGCTACTGGTTGCCAGTCCGAGAATGAACCATTTATCCCAACTCTTTGCTTCCTGTTAGATAACCAATCCTCCACCCATGCCAGAATATTATCCCCAATCCAGTGATTCTTTATCTTGAGCAATAACCTTTTATGTGGCACCTTGTCGAATGCCTTCTGGAAGTCTAAATACACTACGTCCACTGGTTCCCCTTTATCCACCCCGTACGTTATGTCCTCAAAGAACTCAAGCAAATTTGTCAGACATGACTTCCCCTTCATAAAGCCATGCTGACTTTGTCCTATTAAATTATGTTTATCTAAATGTTCCGTTACTGTCTCCTTAATAATAGACTCCAAAATTTTACCCACCACAGATGTTAGGCTAACTGGTCTATAATTTCCAGCCTTCTGTCTACTACCCTTTTTAAATAAGGGTGTTACATTAGCAGTTTTCCAATCTGCCGGGATCTTTGCTGTGTCCAGAGAATTTTGGAAAATTATTACCAAAGCATCCACAATCCCTATTGCCACTTCCCTCAAGACCCTAGGATGTAAGCCATCAGGTCCAGGGGATTTATCCGCCTTGAGTCCCATTATTTTACTGAGTACCAATTCCTTAGTGATTTTAATCGTATTTAGCTCCTCCCCCCTCCCCCTAGAGCCCCCTGTTTGTCCAGTGTTGGGATATTCTTAGTGTTCTCTACCGTAAAGACTGAAACAAAATATTTGTTCAGCATTTTTGCCATCTCCATGTTTCCCACCATTAATTTCCCGGTCTCATCCTCTAAGGGACCTACGTTTGCCTTAGCCACCCTTTTTCTTTTTATATAACTGTAGAAACTCTTGCTATCTGTTTTTATATTTTTTGCTAATTTATTTTCATAATCTATCTTCCCTTTCTTAATCAATCCTTTAGTTAATAGCCATCAACACAATCACCAAGACTGATTCACTTTCCAACAGGGGCTGTTATCTTCAATTAGGAAGGACTATCACCACAGTGCAACAACACAAAAACTTACATTTATAAAGTGCCTTTAATGTAGCAAAATGTCCCAAGGCACTCACAAGGAGGAATGGACTTCACAATTGGACAAGCAGAAATAGGGAGGTTAGGGAGCTGAATGAAGGTATAGTCAAAGAGGAAGGTTTTGAGGTGAGTTTTGAAGATGGAGACTTAGCAAGACAGGAGGGGTTTAGAGAAAGAATTCCAGAGAGTGGGACCATAATGGCTGAAAGCTTGGCCACCTATGGGAGGGAGGAAAGAACACACAGTAATTCAGACTCAGAAAAAAAGTAGAAGGAGCTAGCTGGTATATCAGCTGGAGGAGACTGCAGTGGTAGTTTGTGGGAAGGCTTTGAAGGGATTTGTAAACAAGTACGAGAACTTTGAAATCAATACACTGAGGGATGAGGATAAAGTTAGGATTGGTAAGGACTAGGATGATGGGTGATCAAGACTTATTATGAGATAGGAAGTGGGCAGTGATCTGAATGAGTTGCAGACTGTGTAGTGAAAATTAGTATAAAAACATAAGAAATAGAAGCAGGAGTAGGCCATACGCCCCCTCGAATCTGCTCCGCCATTCAATAAGATCATGGCTGACCTTCGACCTCAACTCCACTTTCTTGCCTGATCCCCATACCTCTTGATTCCTTTAGAGTCGCAATATGCCTACTGGGAGTGCAATTGAAAAATTGAGCCTAGAGGTGACATAGGTGTAGATAAAACAGTGGTGGGGGTGAGATACTGATGGAGGCAGGTTATGTCCTCACGGGGGTGTTTGCTGGTGCTGTTGGGGAAGGTTTAAACTAGAGTGGCAGGGGGATGGGAGTAGAGCAGCAGAAAGAAAGTGTACTTTAGACACTACAGATAAAGTGAAAACTAGAAGGTGTAAAGCGATTAACCCAACATCAAAGCTGAAGGTCAGGCTAGGGTGTATGGCTCAACTAAGAGTTCTATATACAAATGCACGGAGTATAAGGAATAAATTAAATGAACTACAGGTTCAAATTCAAATTGGACGGTATGACATGATAGCTATTACAGAGACATGGCTGCAGGATAGTCAGGATTGGGAACTCAATATACCGGGTTATAAGATCTACAGGAGAGATAGGGAAAATGGAAGAGGGGGAGGAGTAGCCTTAGTGATTAGAAATGAAATCACTTCAATGATAAAGGAGCATATAACGAGAGGTAAGAGGTATGGGTTGAATTGAGAAAAAGGAAAGGATCTAAGACTATAGTGGGAGTTGTGTATAGGACCCCTGGCAGCAGCTCTGAAGTGCTAGATTTTATAAATGCAGAGATTAGACAAGCATATAAGAAAGGCATAGTGGCCTTAATGGGGGACTTTAACCTTCACATAGATTGGGAAAAGCAGACCAGCAACTGTCAGAAAGTTAGCGTATTTCTTGAGTGTGTCCAGGATAGTTTTCTACAGCAGTCTGTCCGAGAGGCAACAAGGGGGCAACCCATACTAGATTTAGTAATTAGTAATGAACCAGATTTAGTTAACAGCTTAATTGTGCATGAACATCTATCCAATAGCGATCATAACATGATCGAGTTCAAGTTAGTGTTTGAAAGGGAAAAAAGTGAATCAGCTGCTAAGATTCTAGACTTGGGCAAGGCTGACTTCAATGGGATGAGACAGAGACTGTCCACAGTAAACTGGGCAAATCTGTTAACGGGTAAAACGACTGATGATCAGTGGGAAATGTTTAAAGAAACATTTAACGTGATACAGAATCGGTTTATACCCCTGAGGGGCAAGAACTCTACTTGCTAAAGAAAACAGCCGTGGACAACAAAAGAGGTAAGGGACAGTATAAGACGTAAGGAAAAGGCATACAAAAAGGCAAAAAATGGCACAGATCCTGGCAAATGGGAAAGATACAAAGATCAACAAAGGGTCACAAAAGAGATAGTAAGAGCTACAAAAAGAGAGTATGAAAAGAAACTTGCAAGGGATATCAAAACCAATACGAAGAACTTTTATAGTTATATTAGGAAAAAGAGGGTGGTCAGGAGCAGTGTTGGCCCCTTAAAAACTGAAAGCGGGGATATTGTCATTGACAATGGGGAAATGGCGGACATGTTGAACAATTACTTATCGTCAGTATTTACAGTCGAGAAAGAGGATAGCATGCCGGAAATCCCAAGAAAACTAATATTGAATCGGGGACAGGGACTCAATAAAATTAACATAAGAAAAGCAACAGTAATGAAGAAAATAATAGCACTAAAGAGTGACAAATCCCCAGGACCAGATGGTTTCCATCCCAGGGTTTTAAAGGAAGTAGGTGAGCACATTGCAGATGCCCTAAATATAATCTTTCAAAGTTCTCTAGATTCAGGAACTGTCCCTCTAGATTGGAAAATTGCACATGTCACTCCGCTTTTTAAGAAAGGAGAGGGAGGGAAACCGGGGAATTATAGACCAGTTAGCCTAACATCTGTTGTGGGGAAAATGCTGGAGTCTATAAAGATAGGATGACTGAACACCTCGAGAATTTTCAGTTAATCAGAGAGAGCCAGTAGGTCATGCCTGACAAACCTGATTGAATTTTTTGAAGAGGTGACTAAAGTAGTGGACAGGGGAATGGGCCAAAGGCAGGTATATGGAGCTGGATCACAGATCAGCCATGATCTTATCAAATGGCGGAGCAGGCACGAGGGTCTGAATGGCCTACTCCTGTTCCTATGTTCCTATGAATGTCAATGGATGTTATTTATATGGATTTCCAGAAGGCATTTGATAAAGTCCCACATAAGAGACTATTAGCTAAGATAGATGCCCATGGAATCGAGGGAAAAGTACGGACTTGGTTAGGAAGTTGGCTGAGCGAAAGGCGACAGAGGGTAGGTACTCACATTGGCAGGATGTGACTAGTGGAGTCCCTCAGGGATCTGTCTTGGGGCCTCAATTATTCACAATATTTATTAACGACTTAGATGAAGGCATAGAAAGTCTCATATCTAAGTTTGCTGATGACACAAAGATTGGTGGCATTGTAAGCAGTGTAGATGAAAACATAATGGGCCCGATATTAGGAGGGCAGCGGGTTGGCAGTGGGGGGACGACTGGGCACGTGGGTAACGCGCCCAGTGAAATCGGGGTGCTCCGAACACGATTGCAGCTTGATTGAAGGTACTTGCCTTTGCTTTCAGGTTTCGCGCTGGAAAGCTGCGCAGCGGGCGGACTGCGCATGCGCAGCATAGGCTGTCAGCTGGAGGAGCCCTATTTAAAGGGGTAGTCCTCCACTGACTGATGCTGCAGAAAATAGGAAAAATTACAGCATGGAGCAGCCCAGGGGGGAAGGCTTCTCCCAGGTTTAATGATGCCTCACTCCAGGTCTTATTGGATGGGGTGAGGAGGAGGGGGAGGACAGAGATCTTCCCCCCAGCGGGCGGGAGGAAGTGGCCTGCCTCTGCCACCAAGAAGACCTGGCTCGAGGTGGCAGAGGAGGTCACCTGCACCACCAACATATCACGCACCTGTATACAGTGCAGGAGACGCTTCAATGACCTAAGTAGGTCAGCCGAAGTGAGTACACTTACTCATTCCCCTACACTCCGTCTGCCACATCACCGCCCCCACCCCACATCTCCTTCTGCACTGCCAAGACTACTCTATCACATAACTCCTCACATCCACTCAAAGCTCATCCTCATCTTACCTGCACTTACTCACCTCGCCAGTACTCATCCCGCCACTACCACTCAACCCAATCCTCATACAATCTCATGGCTCCGTCTCATACTCACCCTCTGATGCATCTCTTTCACAGTCAGCCTCACTCAACCTGCCACTACCTGTGCTGCAGCCACAGGGCATGCATCACATATGTGCAGTAGGAAGCGTAAGGCAAACGTGTCCTGAGCATGATGGGGATGCACAAGGGTGTTTGAGGGTTTGTCATGGTTTTTACTTATATTTAATTTCTGATCAACTCACATTACATATTATATTGGCACCACTACTGCCACGTCTTTGCAAATCTTGTCTGGTTTGTGCAATAATGCCCTTTCCTGAGGATCTCAATGAAGACCCACACCTGATGCCACCCATTGTGCCACTGCAGAGTGGGTGTAGGTGTATTTTCAGGGCTCTTTTGTGCAGATGACTGAGAGACGTCAGCGATGTCCCCGGTGGCACCCTGGAAGGATGCGAAGGAGAAGTTGTTGAGGGCAGTGGTGACTTTGACAGCGACAGGTAAGAAGATGGTGCTCGGGCCAGCCGGGAGCAGCTCAGCATGAAGGAGGCTGCAGATGTCCACGACTACATGTCGAGTGACTCTGAGCCTTCGTGTGCACTGCTGCTCAGAGAGGTCCAGGAAGCTGAGCCTCGGTCTGTGGACCCTGTGGCGAGGGTAGTGCCCTCTGCGACGCATCTCTCTCTGCGGTTGCCCTCCCTCCTGCTGTGCAGGTGTATGTGTCACAGCACTGTGTTGTGGAGCTCCACGTGTCAGAGGTGGACGGCGTGGCCGGCGAGGCTGATGATGCAGTTTGTCCTCCGAGGAGGTCAGGACTGCAGCTACTGCGGCGCCCATCTCCGGAAGCTGTACATTTGAGGGGGTCCGCAAGGTAGGTAAATGTGTCTGGGGTAAGTGTGCAATTTTTTGAATTTTCTTGTTAGGAGGAGGGTGGTGGAGGCCAAACTTTGTCCAAAGTGACAGAGTGGCCTCCTGCAATGAGTGAGGGTCTCCCCCCACCCCACCTGTCAAATGGACCTTTGCAGCTGCCACAGGCTGGTGGCTGCAACACGTCCATTTCAACTGGGAGTGTTTCCCCCAGAGCGGGAAACAGTCCCAGTTGACTTGAAAATCCCACCCCTCCTAAAATATCATGCCAATCAGGTCTGTAAATGACCTGAAGTACCTGATTAATTACTTCAAGTGGCATCCCGCCGGCTTTAATTGCCAGCGGGAGTCCCACATGCGGGTGTTGCGTGCGCATGCTAGCGCATCACTGGGGAACCCAAAAGTGGGCGGGTTGGAGCCGGGCTTCAGACCCGCCCCGGGAATCCCCGATTTTCGAAGCCCCCCCCTCCCCCCGCCATGAACGCACCTGCTCGGGGATGCGAAAATTGAGCCCAAAGTTACAAGGGGATATTGATAGATTAGGTGAATGGGCAAAACTGTGGCAAATGGAATTCAATGTAGACAAATGTGAGGTCATCCACTTTGGATCAAAAAAGGATAGAACAGGGTACTTTCTAAATGGTAAAAAGTTAGAAACAGTGGATGCCTAAAGGGACTTAGGGTTCAGGTACATAGATCATTGAAGTGTCATGAACAGGTGCAGAAAATAATCAATAAGGCTAATGGAATGCTGGCCTTTATATCTGGAGGACTCGAGTACAAGGGGGCAGAAGTTATGCTGCAGCTATATAAAACCCTGGTTAGACCGCACCTGGAGTACTGTGAGCAGTTCTGGGCACCGCACCTTCGGAAGGACATATTGGCCTTGGAGGGAGTGCAACGTAGGTTTACTAGAATGATACTTGGACTTCAAGGGTTAAGGTACGAGGAGAGATTACACAAATTGGGGTTGTATTCTCTACAGTTTAGCAGGTTAAGGGGTGATCTGATCGAAGTTTGTAAGATATTAAGGGGAACAGATAGGGTGGATAGAGAGAAACTATTTCCACTGGTTGGGGATTCTGGAACTAGGGGGCACAGTCTAAAAATTAGAGCCAGACCTTTCAGGAGTGAGATTAGAAAACATTTCTACACACAAAGGGTGGTCGAAGTTTGGAACTCTCTTCCACAAACGGCAATTGATACTAGCTCAATTGCTAAATTTAAATCTGAGATAGATAGCTTTTTGGCAACCAAAGGTATTAAGGGATATGGGCCAAAGGCAGGTATATGGAGCTAGATCACAGATCAGCCATGATCTTATCAAATGGCGGTGCAGGCATGAGGGGCTGAATGGCCTAGTCCTGTTTCTATGTTCCTATGTGCAGAGGCAGACAAAGTCTTGGTAATGGACTGGATGTGAAATTTGAAGAGCAGGATACCAAGCTTTGCACTGTCAAATACAGCCCGAGCAAGGGAAGGGAATGGAATTGGGGCAACGGTGCATAGATTCCTGTGAGATCCGAGCAGAATGGTTTTGAGTTGATATCAATCACTAAGAGAAATGATTCTACCTCTGCAACACTTGAACCATGGCTGTGTTAGAATTAGAGTTCCATCCCTCACACTCCTTGGTATGCACCATCTAGTATTTATCACGTTATCCAACTACCTCTCTGCTATATTCCTTAATGTGAAAACACACAAGTCACATGTGAGAGCACAAACAGGAGGGGAAGGGGAAGGCCGGGGCCAAGAATTAGAAGATCTATTGTCTGCACCACAAACTGCTTTCACTCTCATACCTGCCTTTTATAATTCCCACTGCTTGTTTATAACATAAGAGTTAAGAATAGCAAGTGATGGGTTCATCAAAATTCATCCTCCTAATAGCTCAACTCTTCCAACCTAGCATCTAACGGCATTTTGAATACCCTGAAAATCTCCATTTCTGCTATCTTGCTTTGCAGATTATACCAAACATTTTTCATGTTTGGATAAAGACATTCTTCCAAATATCTGGTCTAAATTCACTTTCACTAATTTAAATTTATGCCCTCTGGCCCTAATAGCCTGAGGTACTTTGAAGTAATATTCCAGGTTTAATATTTTATATATCTCAGTGAGGTGTCTTTTCTCCAGACTGCAGAGCTTAAGATTTTCCCACCTTTCATCATAACATTTTTGTTAGGCAAGGGTATAAAGGGTTACAGAATCAAGACGGGTAGAAGGAGTTAAGATATAGATCAGCCATGATCTAATTGAATGGTGGAACAGGTTCAAGGGACTGAATGGCCTACTCCTATTCCTATAAATTTGGATGATTCCTGTTGCTCTTCTTTGCACTCTCTCCAATGCATATGCAACCTTTTTGTAGCATGGTGGCCAGAATTGACCACTTTATTCCAAATGTGGTCTGACCGGTATAATTGTAAAACCTTAGCATAACCTCTGTAGACTTGAAATCTACTGTTATGTATATAGAGGGTAAATTGAGTACTCCCAAAGTTCCAGTGGGGAACTGTGCTCAAAAGGAGTGTGAGTCAGAGAATTAGGGCTACAACACTGTAGCACTACTTCCAACCTATACACCCTTCAAGCACAGCTCCCAGTAGAAGTGTGGGATCGCTAAATTCACTTTTATATCACAATATTTTTTTTTTAACTGCTTCACTTCATTGCCTAGATATTGAAAGTGACCAATCTACTAATTGTCTTTACTTGGCTTTTCTCTTTGTAGCTACTGACTGACGTGCTGTGTATTTGCAGCATTTTCTATTTGTATTTCAGATTTCAAACATTTGCAGTTTTTCCTTTTTAGTCTACTATTATTCCCAGGTCTCTAAGTCTGTGTTAAATTTATTCCATTCACTGGATTGCTATGTTACTTTTTTTCATCAAATGTGCAATGCTTTACATTTTTCAGTGTTACATTTAAATTTGCCTTTGTCTGCCCAGTTGGATAACAGATCTAAATCCTTCTGCAAATCTTAAACAGCATCCCTAGTTTCTACTGCTCTCCCTATTTTAGTATTGCCTGGAAGGCTGATAAGCTTATTATTAGTTTAAGAATACAAGCATTTATGTAGATCAGGAACAACACGGATCCAAGCACTGATCCTGGAGGGAACCCACAACACTTTCCAGCAGTCTGACACTATACCACTCACATGTACCCTGTTTCTATCTTTTTAAACTAACTTCTTATACCTGGATTCCCATGCCTTTTAATTTAATTGAAGTCTTTCATATGAAATTTTGTTAAAAGCTTTATGAGGGTCCAAAGAAACTGCATCAAGGAAATCTGAATATTTATTTGATTAGTAATTTCCTCAAGAAGTTGAGGAGGTTTGTAATTAAGGATCTTCCCCTTTTAAATCCATGCTGGCTACTTTTTATTAAGCTATTGCTCGGCAAGTACCCCTTCAGCCTGCTTCTTAGAAAGGTTTCAGGTATTTTACCCATTATTTTTATTAGGTTAATAGGCCAGTAGTTGCCCTTGTTCTTTCTTAGCCTTTCTCCTGCTTTTTCCTCACACTCACCATTTCTCCTTCTGTTTTCTCAGCTTTCTCACCTGATCACCTTGTCATACTAGGGACATTTATCCATCTCTTTAACCATTATTCTGTACTCCCTCTTAATAGAAAAACAACCACTAACACAAACCTTAGGCAGGATATTAAACCCATTTTTTCAGGACTGTTTCTCTTAATATGCCATTATCAACACAACACTTCCACCCTCAAAATCCAGTATTTATTCTAAGGTGCAATATTACTACATAATTTATTGTCCTTTCTTCACTCAATAGGCATGGTGAGAAAATTGTGCACAGACAAAAGGTTTTCTATTCCACCAATAGCATAATATTTTATGCACGATTTAGTGTTCTTACTCCTTGGTTAAATAAATTGCTGATTTTAGTCTCTTTTGCTGCATTTTCTGTTTTTAAACCTATAGCGGCTGGAAAGTAATCTTTCCCTTTAAGAGGTAACTCTAGCTGTATTGAGGTTGGCTCTAATTGGTAACTCATTTGATTCAGCCTATTAGCATATATCCTACTCCAAATTTGCTGGGGTATTTAAGGCCAAGCTTTGCTTTTGTATTGAGTAGTTGAGTCTTTAATTGCTTTTGCCTGTACTAGTTAACTAATGCTCACATGCCATGCTAAAAGCAGCTCAAGGCTGCAACGTGAATAATGATGGGTTAAAGCTCCAACTTCCCACAGTACCTAAATTTTAATATTTGCTGTTTTAAAGCACTCACAATATTTTGGCAGTATGCCAGGAAAAGGCACAGGTTTCTGTCAGTGATTTTGTGTCAGTTTAAAAAGAATTATGTTACCCTGAGCACATCAATTTTATTTCTAGATATCACATCTTCTCTTGTTACTAAGCAAGGACAGCTAATCTTATTTTGTCTATTAGTTCTAGCTACTGAAGAATACTGCAAGATGTGTTTTTTTTTAATATTCTTTAAAAAGCCTTTTCTTGCAAGATAACTGAGTGCCTATTTAATCTGCCAGTATCTGTTGCCAGATCCAAGTTTTCATTCAATTGCATAAAATCATAAGACATGGCATTATATTTTTATTCCCAATTTTCCCCCCTCTTCTGCTGACATTAGGGTAAATTTAATGATCTCGACCTCCCAGCTTGAAAGAAGCATGGGTTGGAGATTCAGCACTATAGTATTGTAGCCCATTCTCCAACCCATTCTCCCTGTGACTGCAGCTTCTTGCTAAATTCCCTAAATTTACCCTACTGACTCATGCTGATTATGGTGGCAATTCTTGGAGTTGCAAGCATTTGCCATCCTTCATGTGCAAGCCTTGACGATGAGTATCAGCAGACCATTTGACTGTGTGGGTTATCACAGCCCAGCTCCATCCTGTATTCATCCAATACCTATAAGTGATTTTCCAGCATGCGCCACTGGATAGCAATCACAGACAGGGAACTGGCTGATCTTTATCCCTCTATCTAGCCCAAGGGCATTCCAGCCAATTATAGAGCCCTAGATCTGCCCTGCTGAGCAGAGAGTTCAGATTGAACCTGGAATTTTCCTGGTATGTATTCTTACTGGGTGGTGTATTTACCAATTGAGCCATTGAGCTAAAGGTTCCAATAGGGCCATGTTAGTGTTTAAGTGAGTTGTTGACAGAATGACCTGCTGTCATATTTTTCTCTCATTGAAAAGAATGGCACAATTTCCAAGCAAACTATCAGAAGGCTCTCATTCACAAAATATGTTTGCATTGTATTGATATTACTTCAACCTATTGGCCTCCAGTCTTTTTTTTTCTATGATATCATTTGTTCCAGAATACAGAAAATTCTGATTTAAGACCGTCTTAAGCTGTATTTAAACTGCAGCTACTGCTGTCAGGCCAGCAACTGCAATATGGGTTCCAGCCAGGCAGTGACTTATTTACACAAAAGCAAAATACTGCGGATGCTGGAAATCTGAAATAAAAACAGAAAATGCTGGAAACTCTCAGCAGATCAGGCAGCATCTGTGCAGAGAGAAACAGAACTAACGGGAGTAATTTTAACCACTGGGCGGGACAGTGGTAGGTGGGGGGGCTTAAATTGTTAAAAATGGGAAACCCGACCCCAACCTGCCACGAACGTGCCTACTTCTGGTTTATCCGAGGTGGGTTGGGGGTCGGTTGAGTAACCTGCTCTCGAGAGGCGGGTCGGTAATTAAAATATTTAAATGAGGCTCTGTGCCTCAGATTTTGTCAGTGATTTGGACTTAACGCCCCGAGCACGGGTTTTCCTTGGAAAACCTGGCAGCTAAAGGCAGGGGGAGAACTGCTGGATCGAGCAGCTAAGTGCTTTTCCAGCACTGCTTGTGGGCCAGGAGGAGCAGGAGTCCCCCCCAAGCTATCCCTCCCCATCCCACCCCCGCAATCGACTGACCCTCCCGTGATCTGATCTCTCCCCTCCCCCGTGATCCAATCCAATCGCTTCTCTCCCGCGATCCGATCTTTCGTCAGTACCCTATTTACACTGCTTCTTGTCTAAGTGTGACTTCAATCTCCCTGACCAGGAGAGAGCTCTGAGTAAGGACGGATTACACTCGGGCAGAGCTCTTCTCCCAGCAGTTAAAATTTAAATGTTTAGAGACACTGAGCGGACAATTCCCACTTTCAACGTTTAAGTTGTCAGGAAAGTTTAAAAAGTATCCAGGAGGCCCAATGGGTCTCTCAGCCTTGGCAAATCAGGTTGATTTACTTACCAGGCAGAGTCAAAGTGGTGTAAGTTTGCCTTGTCCAGGGAGTCTCACATTGCTTCTCTCTGGGCCTGACACAAGATTCACAGTTCGCAACAATGTTAAACTTGCAACATAAACATGCACTTTTAGTTACAATCGACTCAAGTCATCATTTATTGGCCCAGAAACTGACGATTCGACGAGTGAGTTGCCCAAATGGTTTCAGTTATTTGATATTTTCATTTTCTGCGGTAAAAATACCAGTGAGGTATACCACACTGCTATAATATTCATCATACTATTCTTCCCCTTAACATGAAATATCTTTATGCAATACTCAGCGACTTATATTACAGCCGTGGGTTGCAAACATTTTACATCTACCCACTCCCACAACTTCCTGGAACATTAAAATTTAATTTTTACATGATGATGATGAATCCAAAGACGTCATAACTACTTTTGATTTACCCGAATAGTTCTGGGAAAGATTAAACCATGACAAAAGAAAATATTATTCACTGTAATTTAATGTTCCATTTTGTGGTACATTTCCGCTAGCTCGCTTTAAATTTGCAGTAAAGCGAGTCGCTACTCTTGTTTCCACCGGCAATTGTCTGTGAAGCAGTTCGCTGTGAGTCAATGACAGTATCTGTCACTGTCTTTTAGTCACGGGGCTTTATTCAATTCAGACCAGGCAGCTACTAGTTATCCTATCATTGCTGTTTGAAAGCCCAGTTTTCCCCATGCCTTATATAAAACACTGAAGTGTAATCTAGCAGGCACCATGGGCATTTTTGCTTCTGCCCTTGCTACATAGATGCAGGTGGCCCACACCGAACTGAGCCCCCAGTTTGAAAGTGTATTGTTTTTTCCGTGCTGTGTTTCTAATATTTCTCTCCATCACAAACCATCGGGTGAAGATGCTGATGCTACAGTAGATAGAGCTGATGAATATGAAACCCCTGTCAAAGAAACTGTCTAAAAACTTGTATAATAAAACATTTCTTCTATGAAAAAAAAGCAAAGCTGTCAGTAATATTGTTCGCTTCCAGGCAATTAACTTACATGCTCAATCTCCTTAATAGCTGAAGTTCATTGTTTAAAGGCCTAGATTTTCCTCCAGCAAATAGTATGGGCCAACCATCAGTGGTAAGCACTTTATTTTACCACAACAGCTATTTATTTTACCCCATTGACAGCTAGCCTATATTGAAATGTTTAAATATTACACCTCTTGCAGCAGAAAGATGGAATGTCTTTTGAATGGAGCTGAGCAATGATTTCATATTAAGTCCAGATAATTTATGCACATCATAATCACAGTTGTACCAACAAAGATCCCTGTAGAATCCCACTCACCACATTTGTCCATCCTGAGAGACTTCCTTTTACCTCTACATTTTACTTGCAGAGCTCTTGATTTTGGTCATTTGTATTTAAATTCTAATGTCAAAATCAGCAATCTTTTTGACCAGTTCATCTTTCACCTTTGCTCACCCATTTATGCTTTTCATACAGATGTATCTGCATAATCTTTTGTGCATTACTTGCCGCTCCTTTTTTTGCATTGCAAGACTACTTTTGCAGATACCATTTCTGCTGTTGCTGACAGCAGCTGCTTCATGAGCAACAACCACAGTATTTGGCATAGCAATTCCACTGGACATCCCAATGGCAGTGATGGATTTGGAGGAGGAAAAGGATTTCATGCAGAGAGAACAAAGGCAGCTGCAACTGCACCTCAGCACCTAGCACCTACTTGATCTTATGCCAGGAACTGAGTCTTCAGATGTAGGCAGACTTACTTGGGGACGTCTGAAGAATTTGCCTTTTCCATCTACGCTTCATAAGGGAAGCTGCCATAGAATTAAGTCATCTCCTCCAGCCTAAGCTGCAAACAGATTTACCACAGGGGCAGCCCTGCCTGTGGCTGTGAAAGTTAGCACAATATTAGCAACTGGATTAATCCAACTCACTACTTGTGACATTTGTTACATCAATCAGTCTCCAGTTCACCGACGCATGAAACAAGTGACAGAAACCTTGTTTGCCAGGGAATCACTTTCATCATTTTCCCTATGGAAAGGAGGCAACAACAAGAGAGGGCATTGTGCTATTAACAGGAGGCATGCTTTCCAAAGATGCAGGCCTCATATCTGGCACACATGTGGCCAACAGGATCTCTCTCAACATCGCCTTGGCATATATGAATAGGAAATATTCATTCCATTAATGCGTAGGTGGTGTTGGGCCACAGGAACAGAATAATGCAGGTTAATGCACAAGACCCTAGCAGTAGCCATAGAGCCTTCCTTTTGCACCAGTCAACCATATCACCATTATTGGAAGGAGTAAGCACACTAGATGGTTGGCTGCTAGGAGACCAACTAGAGCCCTGGCTAATGCATCGGTTGAAAATGCCTCAGAGGCAGAATGCAGATATAAAATGAAACTAATGTCTCCTCTTGAATTCATTGGAACATACTCAACCAGAGATTCCAATGTTTGGACAGATCAATGGGGGTTGGCGGGGGGTGTCCTTCTCTATACCTTGGCAAGGTATCTTACAATTATACCTATGTTACTATATACAATATTAAGAATCATGCATCAATCATGACTTCCTGTTTCTCACATTTACTTCCTGTGTCACAATTTTGTCACACCTGGGTGTCAAGCAAGTGTATCATGTCTGGATAACACTTTTAACTGCATGATATGTTCACTTACCGTTATACTTACCTTTCAGTCCTCACAAGCCTTCCTATTGAGGTCAATGGGAATCAGGGGGCAATACCTCCAGTGGCTGGAGTCATACCTAGCACAAAGGAAGATGGTAGTAGTTGTTGGAGGCCAATCGTCTCAGCCCCAGGACATTGCTGCAGGAGTTCCTCAGGGCAGTGTCCTCGGCCCAACCATCTTCAGCTGCTTCATCAATGACCTTTCCTCCATCATAAGGTCAGAAATGGGGATGTTCGCTGATGATTGCACAGTGTTCAGTTCCATTCGCAACCCCTCAGATAATGAAGCAGTCCATGCCCACATGCAGCAAGACCTGGACAACATCCAGGCTTGGGCTGATAAGTGGCAAGTAACATTCGCACCAGACAAATGCCAGGCAATGACCATCTCCAACAAGAGAGAGTCTAATCACCTCCCCTTGACATTCAACGGTATTACCATCACCGAACCGCACCATCAACATCCTGGGAGTCACCATTGACCAGAAACTTAACTGGACCAACCACATAAATACTGTGGCTACAAGAGCAGGTCAGAGGCTGGGTATTCTATAGCAAGTGACACACCTCCTGACTCCCCAAAGCCTTTCCACCATCTACAAGGCACAAGTCAGGAGTGTGATGGAATACTCTCCACTTGCCTGGATGAGAGCAGCTCCAACAACACTCAAGAAGCTCGACACCATCCAGGACAAAGCAGCCCATTGGATTGGCACCCCATTCATCACCCTAAACATTCACTCCCTCCACCACTGGCGCACTGTGGCTGCAGTGTGTACCATCCACAGGATGCACTGCAGCAACTCGCCAAGGCTTCTTCGACAGCACCTCCCAAACCCGCGACCTCTACCACCTAGAAGGTCGAGGGCAGCAGGCACATGGGAACAACACCACCTGCACGTTCCCCTCCAAGTCACACACCATCCCGACTTGGAAATATATCGCCATTCCTTCATCATCACTGGGTCAAAATCCTGGAACTCCCTCCCTAACAGCACTGTGGGAGAACCTTCACCACATGGACTGCAGCGGTTCAAGAAGGCGGCTCACCACCACCTTCTCAAGGGCAATTAGGGATGGGCAATAAATGCTGGCCTTGCCAGCGACGCCCACATCCCACGAACGAATAAAAAAAAAACAATGCTCCAATCTCCGTCAGCCAATCCCTGTTTCTCTAGGTAGTACCGCTGGTAAGTTTTAGTTTAATTTTGTTAACTGTGCTAGGTAAAATTAATGAAAATTTAATTTTATTCAATTTTATATTAATTTCATTCTAATATAAGGTTTATTGACCTGCCTACCCATCTCATTTTCCCTTCTACTTGGGCCTCTAGACTCCCACTCTGGCTGCCTCATTCTTGCTTCTCCTCATCCCAGCCTAAGGCCATCATCTTTACCCTGCCTCTACTACATCCCTATCAACCCATCCAATGCTATATTAATATGTCCCTTCTGAAAATAAGTATTACACTTCAGTCCAAAGTAGGTGTAACCAGTTTATTTCCCTACTAGTCTTGAGTAGGTGATCTTATCGTTTGCTTATTGGGTACTTAACCTTGATGAGAGTGTATGTTGTGGCATTTTCACATTTTCAACATAACTTTATGCTCCTCCTAAGTTCTACCTCAGTGGAAGGTTTAAGTGTGATGGCAGGCTGCTGCACCTCAATGGAAGCCTTTTGACACATCTATGGCACTGTGTGTCTTTGTGCTCACTTATAACATGGCTCTGCAACTTCAACAACTGTGCTGGTTGGCTGTTCCTGTTTGCTACTTCCCACTTTTCGGCCCTCTGAGGTGGCTTGGGTGTGCATGGCATCTCTCTGAAAAATAGTTGCCATATCTGTGCCTCCTCCTGCCATGTCCTAGCTGCTAAGTGCCCCTTATGGATGAGCGGGGTTCTGAGTGGAAACAGACGAAGGCAAAAAAAAAGACTATCAGATCAGAGTGAGAGATTTCAGAAATAGAATAAGAGAGACACACAAAGACAAGCAGTAAAAAGGATGCAATGTGAAAACTATGTAGGAGATCCACTGGAAACAAGCTATGCCTTTCCAAGGGAAGTCATGATGTGGAGATGCCGGTGATGGACTGGGGTTGACAATTGTAAACAATTTTACAACACCAAGTTATAGTCCAGCAATTTTATTTTAAATTCACAAGCTTTCGGAGACTTCCTCCTTCCTCAGGTAAATGTTTATAATTTTATACATATATAAAATTATTCATTTAGCTTATGCATTAACATAATGTTCACTATAACACATTGGACACAATCAACGTGTCTGAACAGACTGGTGTAAATCATACAATATATGATTAATATGTTACATAATCACCAATTATGCCCTTTTCCAATTTCTACAGTCTTCCTCTAAACTCTTCCTCATGAACAAATGAGGCATTTACCTGAGGAAGGAGGAAGTCTCCGAAAGCTTGTGAATTTAAAATAAAATTGCTGGACTATAACTTGGTGTTGTAAAATTGTTTACAATTTCCAAGGGAAAGGGCTAATGAGGTGTGGAAGTGGAGGATGCATGGAGGATGGGTCTCAACCTAGTTTCCAGCTGTTTGGACGGATTACTGATGAAGTTACAGCAGGAGTATATTGAACAGCAGTGGATTGGGCCTCTATCTTCAAAGAGAAAAGTGGCATATTAATGCAAATTACAGTGTGCAACAGGCAATGGAACCTCAGCCAGTAAGAACTCACTCCATATGAGGAAGCCATGGCTCATTTGTTCATGAGGAAGAGTTTAGAGGAAGACTGTAGAAATTGGAAAAGGGCATAATTGGTGATTATGTAACATATTAATCATATATTGTATGATTTACACCAGTCTGTTCAGACACGTTGATTGTGTCCAATGTGTTATAGTGAACATTATGTTAATGCATAAGCTAAATGGATAATTTTATATATGTATGCATAATGTACTATCTACTCTCTCCAAGGAGGAAAGGGTCCAGTGAAGCAAAACAGGGGGAGGAACCACACACTGATGAGGGGAGGGTAGGGGTGCTGGTAGTTGATGAGTAGCCAGCTGGTATAGGGAGGAGATCCAGCATTCTGAGTGCCCCTCTTCAGTTGTGTGGGGCTAGAGACCTTAGTGGAACTCCTTTGAAATAGAGGCTGCTACACCAGCAGCACAGTGCTGAGTTGTCACTTTCCTTCTTGCATATGACATTGGAAGGAGGTCTGCCTAATGTGAAGGAAGCCAACACCCAGACATGCACTACCATCAGCTACATGAACTCATGAGCTCATGGAGCAGTGGCTGTCTGCAATGCAGTCTTCCATGAGTACATGGCTGCACCAGTCACATCTTTTATTCTTGATCAGCGAAAGAGCCCAAAAAACCAATATAACAGAGGCATTATTTATGCAAGCCACAGGCACAGTTGAAACAGCTCTTGTGAATGTTCCCACTGCTGTCACGCTAGCTTTGGAGTACAAAGATGGAGTCAAGGTCAGCTTCAACTCATTTGGAGAAGAGTTACAGATGATCATGATGGCAGGATTCCAATAACTCAGATCCCCATTGCTCTATGCTTACACAGATCAGGTGCCATGGTGAGGAGACACCCTCTACCAGTATGCGGTACCATAGCAGCAGCAGGTTAGTACTTATGTAAGCAGCCGTCACATCTACTGCACTAAGTACCACCTCTGAAAGCATTGTGACTACAGCAATAGACACATGACAGTGACGCAGGCCCATCAGGGTTAGTTGCACATACAGTTGGAAAACCTTCTGTATCCCTTGCAACTTACCAGTTGGCCAGCCATCCTTCGGATTTACTGGGGGTAATTTTGGCTTTGGACGATTGTGTAAAACGGGCGATATCAGATCAGCAGCCCGTTATACATCATTCCTGATTTTTATTTAAATCGGGCGAGATATATAACAGGCGGCTGATCTGATATCGCCTATTTTACACTATTGCCCAAAGTCACAATTACCTCCAATGTGTCTGCATCACTGGTAAGGCACATCCACACTCAACATGGAGAAGGTCACCACAGGCAAAGGCCAACAAGGCGGCAGTACACATTAAACAAGTACACCATTAGCACTGTACAACTTCCTAAAATTAATACATTTTTAGTATATCTTGGAATTTTATAACAAAATAATGACAGAAAATAAAGTGACAGATGTCTAAAAGCCCCCAAAAAGTGGGTGAATCCAGACATGTCCTCTCTTGGCACCTGGAAAGAACCTTTGGCATAGAAGTTGAGGCACTGGTGACCTTCATGCCAATGGTAGCGCATGGCAGGTGGTTGACTGTCCTTGCAGGTCTTGATGGACAAGTTGGCACACCTCAAGCCCAAGCGCCCTGATGAGCCTGAGTCTCTCATGCGCTGCTCCTCTACCAAGCTTTAAGACTCTAACGCAGTACACCAACTACTATGGGGGTACCTTCAGCAAGTAGCATAATTGTCATGTGCCATTGGCTGCCATCTTCTCCTTCCTCTGATCCACTGTAATATAACTGCCAATGGCGACTATGTCACACTCTCACACAGAAATCTCTCTACAATTCATTACTACCATTGCTGTGGTCAAACTTCAAAGTCATCCTCTTTGTTAAGTTTACTAATTCTAAGCCCATCCTGGAGGAAAATACTTTTCAATATGACTGTAACTGTGGAATGCTGCATAAGTTCAGCATTAATGACCTTTAACAAGACATTGTCAAATTAGGTTATCCTTTGTTCACTCAATGCTAGATTTTTTGACTCTTTTTAAAATGAGTGATAGGAATCCTCAGAGCAGCATTTAAACACAAGGGAAATGAATTATCCACTTATGTTTCCTCCTGACATTTCACCATTGTTCCCTTACGTTTACTTTTTCAGTAAGATTAGTGAGCACAAAAATTTTGGCCCTTGATTACCAACAATTATCTTGTCATTAGATTTGATCCTGTGCCACGAAAAGCTTGAGTTAATAAAATATTCAGGAAAGCCAATTCTAAAGCAATGAGGCTTGAAACTGAGCATAAAAAGTGAAATACTAAAGGGAGAGAAATCCAAATAAAATGAAATATTTTAGACAAAACAATGGTTATTTAAAGATAGGTGGGTTCTAATCTAATGGCTATATAAAAACTTGGTTACATTGCACATTAAAATCACTACAATCTGGAAGCATAAGATTGATATCAAAGGCTAGACCCAATAGGGTAGCTGAAATATAAAACAAAAACACAAAAAATAAGAACTGCTATAAAGATAATCTATAATGGAGAGAAAATGTCAAAAATATAAGGGATATGGAAAGTGAAAGAGCAAGTGGGTCCCTTTAATGATGAGGGGTGAGGTAGTGGGGGAGAAGTACGGCAGAAATTTTCTAAATAATTTTTTTCTTATGTTTCCAAAACAGAAACCATTGGTAGTTGAATCTGAATTCAGAGAGAAACTAGACAGAATCATAATCAAATGGTTATTTAAAAACAGGATTGTTTGAATATTCATAAGACAACACAACCAGATGGAATGTATCCAATAATACTTCAGGAAATGAGGATAAAAGTAAAGTTGGCTCTTGGTAACATTTGGACACAATTAAATTCGGGGCTTGTATCAGAGTTTAGAAAATAGCATATTTTCAATTTTTTAAAAAAAATGTTTAGAAGCAAAATCCTAGGAACTGTAAGGCCAGTGTTGTGGTCTAGGCTAGTGTTAGGCTTGAATGCACAACTGATAGCACAAAACTATCCAACTGCACAATGAGTTGACTGTCCACAATTTTGCAGGATCAGTTTATTTGAATAAATATTAATAGCTGCCTCCAGAACTAAGGCTTTGTGCAGGGAGCTAGCCTAATGGGTAACCCTCAAAATCATTTGCAGACATGGGGGTAGAAATTAGTCTGGGCCCGAAGATGGGCCTTGAGCCTCATCTACATGTTCGGGGCGAGTTGCCGGCACTGGTCGCACCTCCAAGGGCAGCTCACCTGATGAGAAAAATCAATTTTGGGTTGCCTGCCTTGCCGGCAGCAGTCCTCAGATAAGTTCTGGGAGGGGGGCTTGAGGCAGGAAACGAGGGGGAGCGGGATAGGAGAGATGATCGCTAGGACTGTGGAGTCGGTGGGGGGGGACAGTGCTGCTACTCCTAGCTCCTTGGAAAGGGTTTTTAAAAAAAAAAATAACACCTTTAGTTGGGGCCGCTGAAGAATCCTGAGTGGGGCGGGTCTGTCGCCTGCCCCGCTCATTGGTAACTTATTTTGTAGAGAGGTTCTTCATAGAAACGTAGAAACATAGAAATATAGAAAATAGTAGCAGGAGTAGGCCATTCGGCCCTTCAAGCCTGCTCCACCATTCAATATGATTATGGCTGATCCTCTATCTCAATACCATATTCCCGATCTCTCCCCATACCCCTTGATGCCTTTTGTGTCTAGAAATCTATCTAGCTCATTCTTAAATATATTCAGCGACTTGACCTCCACAGCCTTCTGTGGTAGAGAATGCCACAAGTTCACCACCCTCTGAGTGAAGAAATTTCTCCTCATCTCAGTCCTAAATGACCTACCCCTTGTCCTGAGACTGTGACCCCTCGTTCTGGACCCCCCAACCAGGGGAAACATCCTCCCTCATCCAGTCTTTCTAGCCCTGTCAGAATTTTATATGTTTCAATGCGATCCCCTCTCATTCTTCTGAACTCGAGTGAATACAGGCCAAGTCGACCCAATCCCTCCTCATATGACAGTTCTGCCATCCCAGGGATCAGTCTGGTGAACCTTCGCTGCACTCCCTCTATGGCAAGTATATCGTTTCTTAAGTAAGGAGACCAAAACTTCACACAATACTCTAGGTGTGGTCTCACCAAGGCCCTGTATAACTACAGTAAGACATCCTTGCTCCTGGTGAAGCTACAACTCAGGACTATATGCATGCTAAACAGCAGAAGTAACATGCTATAGACAGAGCTAAGTGATTCCACAACCAACGGATCAGATCAAAGCTCTGCAGTCCTGCCACATCCAGTCGTGAATGGTGGTGGACAATTAAACAACTAACGGGAGGAGGAGGCTCTGCAAAGATCCCAATCCTCAATGATGGTGGAGTCCAGCACGTGAGTGCAAAAGACAAGACTGAAGCATTTGCAACCATCTTCAGCCAGAAGTGCCGAGTGGATGATCCATCTCAGCCTCCTCCTGATATCCCCACCATCACAGAAGCCAGTCTTCAGCCAATTCGATTCACTCCACATGATGTCAAGAAACGGCTGAGTGCACTGGATACAGCAAAGGCTATGGGCCCCGACAACATCCCGGCTGTAGTGCTGAAGACTTGTGCTCCAGAACTAGCCGCGCCTCTAGCCAAGCTGTTCCAGTACAGCTACAACACTGGCATCTACCCGACAATATGGAAAATTGCCCAGGTATGTCCTGTCCACAAAAAGCAGGACAAATCCAATCCGGCCAATTACCGCCCCATCAGTCTACTCTCAATCATCAGCAAAGTGATGGAAGGTGTCGTCGACAGTGCCATCAAGCGGCACTTACTCACCAATAACCTGCTCACCGATGCTCAGTTGGGTTCCGCCAGGACCGCTCGGCTCCAGTCCTCATTACAGCCTTGGTCCAAACATGGACAAAAGAGCTGAGTTCCAGAGGTGAGGTGAGTATGACTGCCCTTGACATGAAGGCAGCATTTGACCGAGTGAGGCACCAAGGAGCCCTAGTAAAATTGACGTCAATGGGAATCAGGGGGAAAACTTTCCAGTGGCTGGAGTCATACCTAGCACAAAGGAATATGGTACTGGTTGTTGGAGGCCAATCATCTCAGCCCCAGGACATTACTGCAGGAGTTCCTCAGGGCAGTGTCCTAGGCCCAACCATCTTCAGCTGCTTCATCAATGACCTTTCCTCCATCATAAGGTCAGAAATGGGGATGTTCGCTGATGATTGCACAGTGTTCAGTTCCATTTGCAACCCCTCAGATAATGCAGCAAGACCTGGACAACATCCAGGCTTGAGATGATAAGTGGCAAGTAACATTCTCACCAGACAAGTGCCAGGCAATGACCATCTCCAACAAGAGAGAGTCTAACCATCTCCCCTTGACATTCAACAGCATTACCATCGCCGAATCCCCCACCATCAACATCCTGGGGGTCACCATTGACCAGAAACTTAACTGGACCAGCCATATAAATACTGTGGCTGCAAGAGCAGGTCAGAGGCTGGGTATTCTGTGGCGAGTGACTCACCTCCTGACTCCCCAAAGCCTTTCCACCATCTACAAGGCACAAGTCAGGAGTGTGATGGAATACTCTCCACTTGCTTGGATGAGTGCAGCTCCAACAACACTCAAGAAGCTCGACACCATCCACGACAAAGCAGCCCACTTGATTGGCACCCCATCCACCAACCTAAACATTCACTCCCTTCACCACCAGCGCACAGTGGCTGCAGTGTGTACCATCTACAGGATGCCCTGCAGCAACTCGCCAAGACTTCTTTGACAGCACCTTCCAAACCCGTGACCTCTACCACTTAGAAGGACAAGAGCAGCAGGCACATGGGAACAACACCACCTGCACGTTCCCCTCCAAGTCACACACCATCCCAACTTGGAAATATATCGCCGTTCCTTCATCGTCGCTGGGTCAAAATCCTGGAACTCCCTACCTAACAGCACTGTGGGAGAACCTTCACCACACGGACTGCAGCGGTTCAAGAAGGCGGCCTACCACCACCTTCTCAAGGGCATTTAGGGATGGGCAATAAATGCTGGCCTCGCCAGCGACACCCACATCCCATGAATGAATAAAAAAAATACTCAAATCCTCTTGCAATGAAGGCCAACATACCATTTGCTTTCCTAACTGCTTGCTGCACCTGCATGTTTGCTTGCAGTGACTAGTGTACAAGGACACCCAGGTCCCTTTGTACATCAACATTCCCCAATCTATCACCATTTAAATAATACTCTGCCTTTCTGTTTTTCCTTCCGAAGTGGATAACTTCACATTTATCCACATTATACTGCAACTGCCATGTATTTGCCCACTCACTCAACTTGTCTAAATCGCCTTGAAGCCTCTTTGCATCCTCCTTACAACTCACAATCCCACCTAGTTTTGTGTCATCAGCAAACTTGGAAATATTACATTTTTTTCCCTCATCCAAATCATTGATGTATAGGCAGGCATTATCGTATTCAACGATTAACGTATTCAAAGGGTCTCATGCCTGTTTTAGGTGACCGCCCGGGACACCTAAAAAATGGGCCCCACAAATTGGCAGTGGGACCCAGCTCTACCTCTCCACCACATCTCACAACCCTCCACTGCCTTTGTATTAGATGGTTTGTCCGACATAAAGTTTTGGATGAGCTGCAATTTCCTCCAGTTAAATGTTGGGAAGACTGAAGACATGATATTTTCAAGAGTGACAGTGATGGATTTTTGTTAGGTAAGGGTATCAAGGGATATGGATCAAAGGTAGGTAAATGGAGTTGAGGTACAGATCAGTCATGATCTAATAGAATGACAGAACAAGCTCCAGCACCATTAAGGAGGAAAAATACCCCGGCACAAACTCCATACCTTGCAACCAATTCCATCCCCTCCCTGGCCACTGTCACAGGCCGAACCAGACTCTTCATAAACTTGCCGTCCTATTCGATCATGAGCTGAGCTTCTATTTCTGCTCCATCACAAAGACTGCCTACTTCCACCTTTATTACATCATCCGGTTCACTCCCTGCCTTAGCCCATCCACTGCTGAAACCCTCATGCATGACTTTGTTACCCCTCGTCTTGACAAACCCAATGCTCTCCTGGCTGGTCTCCCATCCACCACTCTCTGTAAAGGTCAGCTCATCCAAAACTCTGCTGATTATATCCTATGCTGCACCATGTGCTGCTCAGCCATCACCCCCGTCCGTGCCTACCTACATCGACTCCCAGTTCCCCAACACCTCCAATTTAAAATTCTAATCCTTGTGTTTAAATTCTTTAATTGCCTCAAGGTCAGCAAAAGCCGTCCGCTGAAACTATTTCTGGGAGGCCTAGAATGCTGCCTGTTAATGATGCTCTCTCAAGCCATCAGCAACAGCCTTCAGTGACCGGCACATCCAAGTATGAATCAAAGAAAAGGAGGGAAAACTGGGAAAGAAATAGAGTATCAAAGTCTGTATATGACCAAGTCATCTGGTAAAGCAGAATTTTCTGAGAAAATGTATGAAGTCCACAAAAGATCCACCTGCTGGTGGTGAATGGACATTATATTGTAAATAAAATTTCATAATTTAACAGATATAATACCTACTGGTACTAAATGATGATAAAGTTAAGATTTTTTTTATAAATAAGATAATAATAAGCATGACAAATTAAATATTTCTGAATATAAGTCAGTCTACAGAGTATAAAAATAAGTCCAGATTTTAGGTTATTTGAATTATTTGTTGAACAACCCTAACTGAATGTAACAAACTAAACATAATTGGGGAAGTCTAAGGCAAGTACTTTTGTTCGACATACTGTCAAATTATCTATTGAAAAATATATATTGATTAAAAAATATGCTTGACAATTTTTTTAAATGTTCATTTCTTTTTACCTCAATGACTTGCCATCTTACCACCAGGCTACTCTGGGGACATACCTAATATGGGGAGGAACCCATGTGACCTGGAGTGGCACCATTGATTGCAATAGGTTACATAACTCTGGACCTACCTAGGAACTGCACAACCCTGGGAAAATGTGATCAGTAAAATATGCCGTCCAGCTGGCAGTCTTCACAGAATCATTGACAGTTCAACACAGGAAGTGGCAATTTGGCTGGTTAGAAGGTTGTAGGTTCAAGTCCCACTCTAAGCTCCTCAGCACGTAATCCAGGCTGTGACTGCAGTGCTGAGGGAGTTCTGCACTGTCGGTGGTGCTGTCTTTTGGATGAGAAAAGATCCCATGGCAATATTCAGAGGAGAGCAGCATAGCTCTCCCAGCTTCCTGGCCAATTTTTATCTCTCAACCAACATCACTGAAAAACAGATTATCTGGTCATGTACTCATTGGTGTTTGTGGGATTGTGCTCTATGCAAACGGGCTGCCGCGTTTCCTACATCACAACATTGACTACACTTCAAAAGTACGTCATTGGCTGTCATGTGCTTTGGGATTTCCTGAAATTGTGAAAGGCGCTGTATAAATCTACAGCCTTTCCTTTTATGCCCGTGCTGATGATAATTTTTCCTTTGGATGATTGGTTCTGGATTAGCTCTCAGGCTTTTTGAAGTTGCAGGGATCACTGCAATCAGTGGAGCCATTCTGGGATGCACAGAGCTACTGCCCATCAGTAATGTCACCAGAAAGGCCTGAAGGCAACAAGGCATGTAGGAACATAGGATCAGGAGTAGGTCATTTAACCTCTCGAGCCTGTTCCGCCATTCAATGAGATCATGGATGATCGGTGATCTAACTCCATATACCCACTTTAGCCCCATATCCTTTAATACCTTTGGTTAACAAAAATCTATCAATCTCAGATTTACAAATTAACAATTGAGTTAGCATCATTTGCCGTTTGCGGAAGAGAGTTCCAAACTTCTACCACCCTTTGTGTGTAGAAGTGTTTCCTAACTTCACTCCTGAAAGTCCTGGCTCTAATTTTTAGGCTATGTCCCCTAGTCCTAGACTCCCCAACCAGCAGAAATAGTTTCTCTCAATCTATCATATCAGTTTCCTTTAATATCTTGAAAACTATGTTCAAATCTCCCCTTAATCTTCTAAATTCCAGGGAATACAACCCTAGTTTGTGTAATCTCTCCTCGTAATTTAACCCTTGGAGTCCAAGTATCATTCTAGTAAATCTGCACTGCACTCCCTCCAAGGCCAATATATCCTTCGTAAGGCCTGGTGCCCAGAATTGAACACAGTACTCCAGGTGTGGTCTAACCAGGGCTTTGTATAGCTGTAGCATAACTTCTACCCTCTTGTATTCTAGTCCTCCAGATATAAAGGCCAGCATTCCATTAGCTTTTTTTATTATTTTTTGTACCTGACAGTGACATTTTAATGATCTATGTACA
Organism: Heptranchias perlo; assembly: GCF_035084215.1. NCBI lineage: Eukaryota > Metazoa > Chordata > Chondrichthyes > Hexanchiformes > Hexanchidae > Heptranchias > Heptranchias perlo. Next base: position 39,737,249 of record NC_090329.1, on the reverse strand, counting down.
TGGACCCCTCAGTCTCTTTGGACCTCCACTGTTTCGAGTTTTTCACCTTTTAGAAAGTACTCTGATCTATCCTTTTTAGGTCCAAAGTGGATCACCTCACACTTGCCTACATTGAAATCCATTTGCCCATTCACTTAATCTATTAATATCTCTCTGTAATTTTATGCTTCCATCTACACTGCTTACAATGCTACCTATCTTTGTATCATCGGCAGACTTGAGTATGTGGCTCTCTAACCTGTTATGTAAGTCGTTAATAAATAAAGTGAATAGTTGAGGCCCCAACACAGATCCCTGTGGGACATCACTAGTCACATCCTGCCAATTTGAGTACCTGTCCGTTATCCCTGCTCTCAGTCTCCTGCCGCTCAGCCAATTTCCTAACCAGGTCAATAATTTGCCCTCAATTCCATGAGCTTCAACTTTAGCTAACAGTCTCTTTCTTATGAGGGACTTTATCGAATACAATCTGGAAGTCCATGTAAACAATATCCATATACATTCCCCTGACCACTACTTTAGTCACCTCTTCAAAAAATTCAATCAGGTTCATCAGGCATGACCTACCCTTTACAAATCCATGCTGGGTTTCTCTGATCAACTAGAAATTTTCAAAGTGTTCAGTCACTCTAGCCTTAATTATAGACTCTAGTAATTTCCTGACAACAGATGTTAGTTTAACTGGTCTATAATTCCTTGGTTTCCCTCTTTCACCTTTCTTAAATAGCAGAGTGACGCGCAATTTTCCAATCTAAAGGAACAGTTCCTGAATCGAGAGAACTTTGGAAGTTTACAGTTAAAGCCTCTGCAATGTGCTCACCTACTTCTTTTAAAACCCTGGGATGGAAAGCATCTGGTCCTGGGGATTTGTCACTCTTTAGTGCCATTATTTTCTTCATTACTGTTAATTTGCTTACGTTAATTATGGTGAGTCCCCATCCCTGATTCAAAATTAGTTTCCTTGGGGTGTCCGGGATACTATCCTCTTCCTCTATTCTGACTCCTGACACAAAGTAATTATTTAACATGTCCGCCATTTCCTTATTTTCATTTACAATATCACCATTATCTGCTTTTAAGGGGCCCACATTGCTCTTGACCACCCTCTTTTTCCTAATATAATTGTAAAAAATTTTTGTGTTGATTTTGATATCCCTTATAAGTTTCATTTCATACTCCCTTTTTGTAGCTCTTGCTATCTGTTTTGTCACCCTTTGCTGTTCTTTGTATCTCTCCCGGTCGCCAGGATCTGTGACAATTTTTTACATTTTTGTATGCTTTTTCTTTTAGTTTATGTTGTCCCTTTGCTCTTTTGTCAGTCATGGCTGTTTTTTTGGCAAGTAGAGCTCTTGCCCCTTAGGGGTATAAACTGGTTTTGTATCACGTTAAACTCTTTTTTGAACGTCCCCATGCTTGTCTAATCTCTACATTTATACATGTCATAGCAAGCCCTCGTTGAGGTAGTAAATTTGATTTTTTTTTTTAAATATCAAGGCATATTTTATTCATTTTTTTTAACAATGAGGGAGTACTTTAAACAAAAAATATTCCCCCCATAACATTCATTCCTTTTTAACTTGAGTTGTGTCAGCTGTGGCTCAGTGGTAGCACTCTTGCCTCTGAGTCAGAAGGGTGCAGGTTCAAGTCCCACTCCAGAGACTTAAGCACAAAACTTTGCTGACACTCCAGTACAGCACTGAGGAAGTGTTGCATTGTCAGGAAGTCTTTCGGAAGAAATGTTAAACCAAGACCCTATCTGCCCTCTCAAATTGAATGTATATAATCCCATGGCACAGTTTGATGAATGGCAGGGAAGTCCCTGATGTCTTGACCAATGAACACCATTAAAGCAGATTATCTGGTCATAATCTTATTTCTGTTTGTGGAACCTTGCTGTGCGCAAATTGACTGCCACGTTTCCTACATCACAATATTGACTACACTTCAAAAGTACGTCACTGGCTGTAAAGCACTTTGGGACGTCCTGAGGTTGTAAAAGGCGTTACATAAATGCAAGACTTTCTTTCTTTCTTCGTACTTGGAACCTTCAGCCTATGAAATAGACGGCCACCGAGTGCAGATACTGAATTACTTTAAGCGCTCAGAAGGAATCGGATCAAATCTAGGTTCAAAGACTAGGAGGATATGGGTTCAGGATGGGAAAGAGATTAAAGAACAGATAAAATCAATTTGAATAGTCCTTTAAACAGGACCTGGAAAAAAGAGCAAGCTGATGGAATGAATGGCCTTTACTTAAAATATCTGGAGACAGTCCTTTTATAAAAAATATTTAATATGCATTTGGATGGAAGCCATGATATAAAGGTGCCTTCCTTTTGGAGTTGGAGCAGTGGCTGCCATACTTGTGCCTGGAAATGTGTTGGTAGGCACAGACTGGATCTCATTTCAACTGAGTTCCTGACTTCAGCTGTGCTGCTTTGGGAAGGTCCACAGCAAAGTTCAGGCATCTGCCTACAGGAGGAAATAGCAAATAATGAAGTCTCCGCCAGGCTTCTTCTGTGCATCCCCTGGTATAAGGGTAAATGCAGCACTGGTGGTGGTAGCCTGGGAGCATCTAACCCAAGCTCTAAGTCACAGGATGCACATGACTTGGAGGAATCAGTGAGGGAGGGGAAAAAAGGGGACAAGGGTTGGGCATGCCATCATAGGTGTCATGCCCAACCGGAGTGCGGCCAAAACAGAGTGAACTGCTGAGAATTTGGTAAGTGTGGGAGTTTAGGGGTTAATCTCTTTAAAATCTAATACATATTGCTTTCAACTGTTTAAGTTCAATTTTAAAGTTTAAATTTTTAAGTTTCTTTCAGGCTTCAGCAGAGAGAGCTGCTGTAGTAAGTTAATTGGTTAGCTAGATTAAACTGGTTCCTGAAGGTGGGGCAGGCCTGACTCATCTGAGTCACAAACTGTAGAAATACAGCGGCCTGTTAGTGCGACAGCATGGAGTGCAGCCAACACAGAGTGAACACTTCAAAGTTTGGTAAGTGTGGGAGTTCGGTGAAGTGGGGGAAGGAGGTGCTGCTTTGCCTTGCTTTTCTTAACTTTTTCCGCAGAGCGGCAGTGGACCGGAGCAGCAGAAGACTGAGATTGGGGAATAAAAGCAGCAGCAGACCTGCAACAAGAGAAAACTACTGTGCGACGTCACAGGTGAGGCAGGAGAGTCCGAGAGGTGAGCACAGTATAAAAGGAGAGGCCGAGAGCGGGAGGAGAGTCTGAGAGTCTAAGGCAAGTCATGGCAGCAGAGCTCGCACCCGTGATATGCTCCTCCTGCACTATGTGGGAAGTCATGGACACGACCAGTGTCCCTGGCGACCATGTGTGCAGGAAGTGTGTCCAGCTGCAGCTACTGGCAAACCGCATTTCGGAGCTGGAGCTGCGGGTGGATTCACTGTGGAGCATCCGCGATGCTGAGGTTATCGTGGATAGCACGTTCAGTGAGATGGTCACACCGCAGGTAAAGATTATGCAGGCAGAAAGGAAATGGGTGACCGCCAGGCAGAGTAAAAGGACTAGGCAGGTATAGCAGGAGTCCCCTGGGGCCATCTCCCTCTCAAACAGATATTTTGCTTTGGATACTGTTGGGGGAGATGGCTTATCAGGGGAAAGCAGCAAGAGCCAGGTTTGGGGCACCACGGGTGGCTCTGCTGCACAGGAGGGGAGGAAGAAGCGTGGCAGGGCTATAGTGATAGGGGATTCAATTGTAAGGGGAACAGATAGGCATTTCTGCGGCCGCAAAGGTGACTCCAGGATGGTATGTTAAATCCCTGGTGCTGGGGTCAAGGATGTCACGGAGCGGCTGCAAGACATTCTGGAGGGGGAGGGTGAACAGCCAGTAGTCGTGGTCCATATTGGTACCAACAACATAGGTAAAAAAAGGGATGAGGTCCTGCAAGGTGAATTTAAGGAGTTAGGAGATAAATTAAAAAGCAGGACTTCAAAGGTAGTGATCTCAGGATTACTATCGGTGCCACGTGCTAGTGAGTATAGGAACAGGAGAATAGACCAGATGAATGCATGGCTGCAGGGATGGTGTAGGAGAGAGGGATTTAGATTCCTGGGACATTGGGACCGGTTCTGGGGAAGGTGGGACCTGTACAAGCGAGACAGGTTACACCTGAGCAGGACCGGGACAAATGTCCTCGCAGGGGTGTTTGCTATTGCTGATGGGGAAGGTTTAAACTAGAGTGGCGGGGGGGATGGGAACCTGAGCGGGGAGTCAGAAGGGAGTAAAGTTGAGAGCAGCAAGAGAGGGGAAGACCCAGGGGAAATTTACAATACAAATAGTACAAACAGTTGTTCAAGAACAAGTGAAAGGGAAAAGCGTAGAGCAGCGGAAAGAAAGTGTACTTTAGGCACTACAGATAAAGTAAAAACTAGAAGGCGTAAGGCGATTAACCCAGCATCAAAACTGAAGGTCAGGCGAGGATGTGTGGCCCAACTAAGAGTTCTATATACAAATGCATGGAGTATAAGGAATAAATTAAATGAACTACAGGTTCAAATTCAAATTGGAGGGTATGACATGATAGCTATTACAGAGACATGGCTGCAGGATGGTCAGGATTGGGAACTGAATATACCAGGTTATAAGGTCTACAGGAGAGATAGGGAAAATGGAAGAGGGGGAGGAGTAGCCTTCATGATTAGAGATTAAATCACTTAAATGATAAAGAGGGATATAATGAGAGGTAAGCAGCCAACAGAGACCTTATGGGTTGAATTGAGAAATAGGAAAGGATCTAAGACTATAGTGGGAGTTGTGTATAGGACCCCTGGCAGCAGCTCTGAAGTGCTAGATTGTATAAATGCAGAGATTAGACAAGCATGTAAGAAAGGCATAGTGGTCTTAATGGGGGACTTTAACCTTCGTGTAGATTGGGAAAAGCAGACTAGCAACTGTCAGAAAGGTAGCGAATTTCTTGAGTGTGTCTGGGATAGTTTTCTACAGCAGTATGTCCTAGAGGCAACAAGGGGGCAACCCATACTAGATTTAGTAATGAGTAATGAACCAGATTTAGTTAACGGCTTAACTGTGCGTGAACATCTATCCAATAGTGATCATAACATGATCAAGTTCAATGCAGTGTTTGAAAGGGAAAAAAGTGAGTCAGCTGCTAAGATTCTAGACTTGGGCAAGGCCGACTTCAATGGGATGAGACAGAGACTGTCCACAGTAAACTGGGCAAATCTGTTAATGGGTAAAACGACTGATGATCAGTGGGAAATGTTTAAAGAAACATTCAACGTGACACAGAATTGGTTTATACCCCTGAGGGACAAGAACTCTACTTGTCAAAAAAAACGGCCATGGACAACTAAAGAGGTAAGGGACAATATAAGACATAAGGAAAGGGCATACAAAAAGGCAAAAAATGGCACAGATCCTGGCGAATGGGAAAGATACAAAGATCAACAAAGGGTCACAAAACAGATAGTAAGAGCTACAAAAAGAGAGTATGAAAAGAAACTCGAAGGGATATCAAAACCAATACGAAGAACTTTTATAGTTATATTAGGAAAAAGAGGGTGGTCAGGAGCAGTGTTGGGCCCTTAAAAACTGAAAGTGGGGATATTGTCATTGACAATGGGGAACTGGCGGACATGTTGAACAATTACTTTGAGTCAGTATTTACAGTCGAAAAAGAGGATAGCATGCTGAAAATCCCAAGAAAACTAATATTGAATCGGGGACAGGGACTCGATAAAATTAACATAAGTAAAGCAACAGTAGTGAAGAAAATAATTGCACTAAAGAGTGACAAATCCCCAGGACCAGATGGTTTCCATCCCAGGGTTTTAAAGGAAGTAGGTGAGCACATTGCGGATGCCCTAACTATAATCTTTCAAAGTTCTCTAGATTCAGGAACTGTCTCTCTAGATTGAAAAATTGCACGTCACTCCGCTTTTTAAGAAAGGAGAGAGAGGGAAACCAGGGAATTAGAGACCAGTTAGCCTAACATCTGTTGTGGGGAAAATGCTGGAGTCTATAATTAAGGATAGGGTGACTGAACACCTCGAGAATTTTCAGTTAATCAGAGCGAGCCAGCATGGATTTGTGAAAGGTAGGTCATGCCTGACAAACCTGATTGAATTTTTTGAAGAGGTGACTAAAGTAGTGGATAGGGGAATGTCAATAGATGTTATTTATATGGACTTCCAGAAGGCACTTGATATGGTCCCACATAAGAGACTGTTAGCTAAGATAGAAGCCCATGGAATCGAGGGAAAAGTACGGACTTGGTTAGGAAGTTGGCTGAGCGAAAGGCAACAGAGAGTAGGGATAATGGGTAGGTACTCACATTGGCAGGATGTGACTAGTGGAGTCCCGCAGGGATCTGTCTTGGGGCCTCAATTATTCACAATATTTATTAACGACTTAGATGAAGGCATAGAAAGTATCATATCTAAGTTTGCCGATGACACCAAGATTGGTGGCATTGTAAGCAGTGTGGATGAAAAAAAAAATTACTAAGCGATATTGATAGATTAGGTGAATGGGCAAAACTGTGGCAAATGGAATTCAATGTAGACAAATGTGAGGTCATCCACTTTGGATCAAAAAAGGATAGAACAGGGTACTTTCTAAATGGTAAAAAGTTAAAAACAGTGGATGTCCAAAGGGACTTAGGGGTTCAGGTACATAGATCACTGAAGTGTCATGAACAGGTGCAGAAAATAATCAATAAGGCTAATGGAATGCTGGCCTTTATATCTAGAGGACTAGAGTACAAGGGGGCAGAAGTTATGCTGCAGCTATACAAAACCCTGGTTAGACCGCACATGGAGTACTGTGAGCAGTTCTGGGCACCGCACCTTAGGAAGGGCATATTGGGCTCGATGTTAGCAGGGCTGTGGGTTTGCGGCGGGGCGGCTATTGGGCGCGTGGGAAACGCGCCCGGCGAAATTAGTCTGCCCCCCGCGCGATCCACTTACCTGGTCTTCCGGGTTCCCCGCTGTTGATCTGCGCGTCGGGCAGACTGCGCATGCGCAGTAAGGTCTGTCAGCTGGAGGAGCTCTATTTAAAAGGGCAGTCCTCCACTGACAGATGCTGCAACAAGTAGCAAAAATTACAGCATGGAGCAGCCCAGGGGAAGGCTGCCCCCAGTTTATTGATGCCTCACTCCAGGTATCATTAGATGGGGTGAGGAGGAGGGGGAGGACAGAGATCTTCCCCCCGGAGGGCGGAAGGAAGCGGCCTGCCTCTGCCACCAGGAAGGCCTGGCTCGAGGTGGCAGAGGAGTTCACCTGCACCACCAACATATCGCCCACCTGCATACAGTGCAGGAGGCTCTCCAATGACTTAAGTAGGTCAGCCAAAGTGAGTACACTTACTCATTCCCCTACACTCCATCTGCCACATCACCGCCCCCACCCCACATCTCCTTCTGCACTGCCAACACTACTCTGTCACATCACCCCTCACACCCACTCAAAGCTCATCCTCATCTTCCCTGCACTTACTCACCTCGCCAGTACTCATCCCACCACTACCACTCAACCCAATCCTCATACAATCTCATGGCTCTATCTCAAACTCACCCTCTCGTGCATCTTTTTCACAGCCAGCCTCACTCAACCTGCCACTACCTGTGCTGCAGCCACAGGGCATGCATCACATATGTGCAGTAGGCAGCGTAAGGCAAACGTGTTGTGAGCATGAAAGGGATGCACAAGGGTGTTTAAAGGTTTGTCATGGTTTTTACTTGTATTGAATTTCTGTCCAACTCACATTACATATTATATTGGCACCACTACTGCCACGTCTTTGCGAATCCTGTCTGGTTTGTGCAATAATGCCCTTTCCTGAGAATCACAATGAAGACCCACAACTGATGACACCTATTGTGTCACTGCAGAGTGGGTGTAGGTGTATTTGCAGGGCTCTTTTGTGCAGACGACTGAGAGATGTCAGTAATGTCCCCGGTGCCACCCTGGAAGGATGCGGAGAAGTTGTTGAGGGCAGTGGTGACTTTGACAGCGACAGATAAGAAGATGGTGCTTGGGCCAGCCGGGAGCAGCTCAGTATGAAGGAGGCTGCAGATGTCCACAACTACATGTCGAGTGACTCTGAGCCTCCGTGTGCACTGCTGCTCAGAGAGGTCCAGGAAGCTGAGCCTCGCTCTGTGGACCCTGTGGCGAGGGTAGTGCCCCCTGCGACGCATCTCTCTCTGCGGTTGCCCTCCCTCCTGTGTCACAGCACTGTTTTGTGGAGCTCCACGTGTCAGAGGTGGACGGCGTGGCCGGCGAGGCTGGTGATGCTGTTCGCCCTCCGAGGAGGTCAGGACTGCAGCTATGGCGGCCCCCATCCGGAAGATGTACATCTGAGGGGGTCCGCAAGGTAGGTACATGTCTCTGGACCCCGGGGTAAGTGTGCAAGTTGGTGAATTTTCTTGTCAGGAGGAGGGTGGTGGAGGCCAAACTTTGTCTCAAGTGACAGAGTGGCCTGCTGCAATGAGTGAGGGTCTCCCCCACAACCTGTCAAATGGACCTTTGCAGCTGCCACAGGCTGACAGCTGCAACACATCCATTTGAACTGGGAGTGTTTCCCCCAGTATGGGAAACAGTCCCAGTTGTCTATAAAATCCCACCCCTCCTCACATAATCCCTTAATCAGGTCAGTTAAAGACCTGAAATAGCACAATAAATACTTTCAAGTGGCACCCCGCAGGCTTTAATTGCCGGCGGGAGTCCCACATGTGGGGGCTGCGCGCGCCCGTCGGCGCGTCAGTGGAGAACACGGAAGTGGGCGGGTTGGACCCGGGCTCCAGACCCACTCCGGGATTCCCCGATTTTCGGAGCCCCCCCGCCAGGAACGCACCCGATAGCAGGTGCTAAAATGAAGCCCATTGGCCTTGGAGGGAGTGCAGCATAGGTTTACTAGAATGATACCCGGACTTCAAGGGTTAAGTTACGAGGAGAGATTACACAAATTGGTGTTGTATTCTCTAAGTTTAGAAGGTTAAGGGGTGATCTGATCGAAGTTTATAAGATATTAAGGGGAACAGATAGGGTGGATAGAGAGAAACTATTTCTGCTGGTTGGGGATTCTAGGAGTAGGGGGCACAGTCTAAAAATTAGAGCCAGACCTTTGAGGAGTGAGATTAGAAAACATTTCTACACACTAAGGGTGGTAGAAGTTTGGAACTCTCTTCCGCAAATGGCAATTGATATTAGCTCAACTGCTAAATTTAAATCTGAGATAGATAGCTTTTTGGCAACCAAAGGTATTAAGGGATATGGGCCAAAGGCAGGTATATGGAGTTAGATCACAGATCAGCCATGATCTTATCAAATGGCGGAGCAGGCACGAGGGGCTGAATGGCCTACTCCTGTTCCTATGTTCCTATATCCTCAAACAAGTTGTGTTCCATAACATTATAGGGCCAATTCCCTTTCCCAAAGTTAGGGCTCGTATAAATGAGCAACAGTATGGGAACATTTCATTTACAGTGCTACAATTTTATGAGATGCAAAACCAGTGAAGCTGATCCATAGTCTATGTTACATGATGGTTAATGAGGGGGGTTCTTTTTGCAGATCAAAGATGAGTGGCAGCCAGAGTAGGGGTACAATCAACCACTCCAGTACAGTATATTTTCCTACCCACAAGTTGGAAATTAGATCATTCTAAACAGTCTGTAATGATGACATTACTGAGTGTCTACGTTCATCATGTCGGATTTGGCTCTTATCTGGCAGTGTGCATGTCGTTTGGGTGATGCCACCTGTACGCTTTTACTGCCAGAAACAGCCGGAATTATTCATGCACATACACCCACTCACCCAATACAGCTAACAGGATGACACACAGGTTCCTTAACCACTTCAGTATTAACACCAAAAGCAATTTGAACTGTAGAAACATAAAGCTTATTAGGTTTTGGTGCCCAGTGCAATTTGCTCCTGTGTTAATCACTCAAAATGACCTTCTGACTGTATGAAATGTCAACTTCAGGAAAAAGATGCAACTCTGATCATTAAACACATTTGAAGTGTGTAGAAAAAATAACTAAACAGTAGCTTTAATGCCTAATATACTGCAATTTATTAAAGCATGTGCTATAGCAGTTGGTTGTTAGGATACCTTTAAATATCACTAAAGTAAATTCCAGGGCACTCAATAGACTTCACATTGCAGGTCTGCAGAATAAACAAATTAGAAATGCTACTGGTTGTAATCTTGACTGCGCATTAGTTTAATTACATTATCGCTTACTAAATATTTTTATAATTCATTTTTTGCTGGCATGGTGGATTGCTGGAACATGATCAGCTCACTGATACCCACATTCAGCTTTGCTCTAAATCCATCTTCCATAAGTAAAGTCATTGATTAGACTCAAAAGCAATGATACATTTACACCAAGGGAAGAGAATTCCATCAAACTGTAATAACTGCTATTGAATCCTTTACCAGTCTAGTTCAATGGTTTTCAAACTTTCCTATGTGGGAACTCCTGCAAATATTGACACACAGACCAGGGCCCCTGTCTGAAAGGCTGCATCAGCTAGCCAAAGGAAAAGAGTGTTTGATTGCAGAATTTTATTTTTCATTCGTGTAGAGGAATAAAAATAACAAAGTGTCAGCAAGTCAATAGTACAGAAAAATATAGGCTTACATTTCACCTGCCAATTCTTCATGTGGATCTAGTGAGTAGAGCCGGAAAATTGCTCAAAGATGGGCTCGGCTGCATTCCCACCTCCTCCTATGCCCACGTGCTCCCTCTCCTCCACCATTTCTTGGTCCCTGGGCCAGTTGGAGGAGGGTTACATATGCGTGGGCGCATTACAAACAGATGCAAATCAAGAAAATACATGCTCTGACATATTTCTCTTAATTTGTGTCTGTGCAAGCCTCCTCCTGACAAAGGTGGAGTCCCCAAAGGTTTTTTATTATCAAGATCTGTGCAAGTACTCACAGAGCGTGGACTTGCACAGGCTAAAGAGGAGGCCCCATATTTTTTTTAAAAAGTAGACCTGCTGCAGCAAAATTCCACCCCCAGCAGAAGCCCAGGAGCCCATCGCCAAAGTACTAATGGCCCGAGGCCAGAACGTCAGCCAGGGGTCAGGAGCATGTGTCTGTGGCAAGCAGAAGCCCTGCCCTCCTGGAAATGTGCCCCAAAAGAGGGCGGAAAGTCCTGACCATAGAATACAGAATTTGAGACACTGGACTCCTGGCTCACAGTATGACCTCCTGAGATCCCCTTGTGGACCCCAGTTTGTAAACCTATATTCTAACTTGAAGCAGTTATTCTATTAATTTATAATAGTGAAATTAGTCTCACAGTAAAATCATCTCAAATTAGGCATAGTGCATTGTGGAAGAAAAAACAATTAATAAGAAAATAACAAAGATGACATTGATTTAGTCTCTAGAACAAAGAAAAAGTATTGCTTCTCCCCTAATGTGGAAAGACTTGGTTCATTTGGCTAAGGCACATTTATAACTGTTCAAAAATATTATCCTTGGTGCAAATAAGATTTTTTCCACATTGGATTTTGCAAAATTTACCTTAAATCAGAAATGTCATTAAAAGTGAGCTAGTGGAGATTTTCCCTGCCCACTTTCACATACTGTACATCAACAATTACTGAGAACTCGGTGTTCGTGAAAGCTTGGCTGGAGATTTCAGGACCTTACATTACTTGGAAACTCTGCATTTATTTTTCTCAAGTCTCCTCCTAATTGAGAAACTATTTCCTCTGGTGGGGGAAATCCAGAACAAGGGGGCATAATCTTAAAATTAGAGCTCGGCTATTTAGAAATTAAATCAGGAAGCACTTTTGCACATAAAGGGTAGTGCAAATCTGGAACTCTCTTCCCCCAAAAAGCGGTGAATACTGAGTCAATTAAAATTTTCAAGACCGAGATCGATAGATTTTTTTGTTAGGCGAGAGTATCAAGGGATGCGGATCAACAGCAGGTAAGTGGAGTTCAGCTACAAATCACCCATGATCTAACTGAATGCCAGTACAGTCGCGATGGGCTGAATGGCCTAACCCTGTTCCTATATACTGCATTGTAATGTGGTGGGTAATTTGGGTAATATAGGAAATCAAATATTAATTTTGTCTTATAAAAGAAGTTAGGAAGTGCGGAATAATGAAAAGTACATCTCAATGTAATAACATGAAATGACCTACATAACTGCAGTTTCTTAGAAAATATCCAGGGAATAATTTACTTGAGGTTTTTAATGACACTCCTTTGTGGTCTATCCTCTTGTTTGCTGCCTTTCCCTAGCCTTTCATTTTTAGGTCCCAAGCCAGACCTCTCCAATTAAAAAGACAGACCAATATCCACAGAAACCCCTGTTTTGCCCTGTTTCCTTTTGTCTCTCCCATCAATGATTAACATTCTTCTCTTTGAAAAAATAAAGACTCTTTCATCAGCAGTCACTTAATAGGATGGAAAGAGAGAACAGAGCTTGGCTCATCTGAGACCTTGTTGCCTATATCATTACATTCTCACAACCATGCGAGAGCATTTAATTATTAACAAGTCATGTGGCAATAATGGAAATGTAAGGAGGCAAAATGCAGTGAGATCACAATTCAAATAATTATTAAGGTTGTAACAAATGTATACAGATGACAGCTAACATTTCCACCCTTGCAAAAGTGTAGATGAGCATTGGTAATTTCATATTCAAACCTGTACACAATCTAACTGGACTAAAGAACAGATTCTTTGATTTTCCTTAGAGGCTGCAGCCTAGAGATAGTAAAGTGGAGAAAGGCCCACAAAGTATTTAAACTTTCTTTCCAATCTTTGCTTTGGGAAATTGTGAGAACAGAATTGATATATTATAGCATTTATATTACTTTGTGATTGAGTCTTTTTGGATTTCATGGAGATAAATAACCAAAAGATCAAATTGTTTAACTTTCTTCTTGGATTTATTCACTGCCTTTTTTTTATTCAACCTGTCTTTTTTAATGTGTCAAATAAAAGTTAGAACTTAGTGATGCATTTATAAAGCTCCACATGTTATTCTTTCAGGATGTCTTTTTATATTGGCATATAATTTTTCCAGTCTTGTAAAGAAGGAAGAATGAAAGAAAGACTTACATTTATATAGCGCCTTTCATGACCTCAGGACATCCCAAAGCGCTTTACAACCAATGAAGTACTTTTGAAGTGTAGTTACTGTTGTAATGTAGGAAACACGACAGCCAATTTGCACACAGCAAGCTCCCACAAACAGCAATGAGATAATGGGCCCGATATTAGGAGGGAGGCGGGTTGGCAGCAGGGGGTCGACTGGGCACATGGGTAATGCGCCCAGTGAATTTGGGGTGCTCCGCACGCAATCACAGCATAATTGAAGGCACTTACCTTTGCTTCCGGGTTTCCCGTCCTAGAACTGCACAGCGGGCAGACTGCGCAGCCGCATCATAGGCTGTCAGCTGGAGGAGCCCTATTTAAAGCGGCAGTCCTCCATTGACTGATGCTGCAGAAAATATGCAAAATTACAGCATGCAACAGCCCAGGGGAAAGGCTGCTCCCAGGTTTAATGATGCCTCACTCCAGGCCTTACTGGATGGGGTGAGGAGGTGGGGGAAGACAGCGATCTTCTCCCCGGTGGACGGGAGGAAGTGGCCTGCCTCTGCCACCACGGAGGCCTGGCTCGAAGTGGCAGAGGAGGTCACCAGCACCACCAACATATCACGCACCTGCATACAGTGCAGGAGGCGCTTCAATCACCTAAGTAGGTCAGCCGAAGTGAGTACACTTACTCATTCCCCTACACTCCGTCTGCCCCATCACTGCCCCCACCCCACATCTCCTTCTGCACTGCCAACATTACTCTATCACATCACTCCTCACACCCACTCAAAGCTCATCCTCATCTTACCTGCACTTACTCACCTCGCCAGTACTCATCCCGCCACTACCACTCAACCCAATCCTCATACAATCTCATGGCTCTATCGCATACTCACCCTCTCATGCATCTCTTTCACGGTCAGCCTCAACCTACCACTACCTGCGCTGCAGCCACAGGGCATGCATCACATATGTGCAGTAGGAAGCGTAAGGCAAACGTGTCATGAGCATTAAGGGGATGCACAAGCGTGTTTGAGGGTTTGTCATGGTTTTTACTTATATTTGATTTCTGATCAACTCACATCACATATTATATTGGCACCACTACTGCCACGTCTTTGCAAATCTTGTCTGGTTTGTGCAATAATGCCCTTTCCTGAGGATCACAATGAAGACTCACAACTGATGCCACCCATTGTGTCACTGCAGAGTGGGTGTAGGTGTATTTGCTGGGCTCTTTTGTGCAGACGACTGAGAGTCGTCGGTGATGTCCCCGGTTGCACCCTGGAAGGATGCGGAGGAGAAGTTGTTGAGGGCAGTGGTGACTTTGACAGCGACAGATAAGAAGATGGTGCTCGGGCCAGCCGGGAGCAGCTCGGCATGAAGGAGGCTATAGATGTCCACGACTACATGTCGAGTGACTCTGAGTCTCCGTGTGCACTGCTGCTCAGAGAGGTCCAGGAAGCTGAGCTTCGGTCTGTGTACCCTGTGGCGAGGGTAGTGCCTTCTGCGACACATCTCTCTCTGTGGTTGCCCTCCCTCCTGCTGTGCAGGTGGATGTGTCACAGCACTGTGTTGTGGAGATCCACGTGTCAGAGGTGGCCGGCGTGACCAGGGAGGCTGGTGATGCTGTTCGCCCTCCGAGGAGGTCATGACTGCAGCTGTGGCGGCCCCCATCCGGAAGATGTACATTTGAGGGGGTCCGCAAGGTAGGTAAATGTGTCTGGACACCGGGGTAAGTGTGCAAGTTTGTGAATTTTATTGTTAGGAGGAGGGTGGTGGAGGCCAAACTTTGTCCAAAGTGACAGAGTGACCTCTTGCAATGAGTGAGGGTCTCCCCCCCACCCCCACCTGTCAAATGGACCTTTGCAGCTGCCACAGGCTGATGGCTGCAACATGTCCATTTCAACTGGGAGTGTTTCCCCCAGTATGGGAAACAGTCTCAGTTGAGTTGAAAATCCCACCCCTCCTAAAATATCATGTCAATCAGGTCTGCCAACGACCTGAAGTATCTACTTAATTAGTTTAAGTGGCATCCCGCCGGCTTTAATTGCCAGCGGGAGTCCCGCATGCGGGGGCTGCGCGCGCATCTAAGCGCGTCACTGGGGAACCTGGTAGTGGGCGGGATGGCGCCGGGCTCCGGACCCGCCCCGGGAATCCCCGGTTTTCGGAGCCCCCCCCAGCCACGAACCCGCCAGCTCGGAGGTCCGAAAATCGAGCCCAATGACCAGATAATCTGTTTTTTAGTGATGTTGGTTGAGGAATAAATATTGGCCAGCACACCGGGGAGAACTCCACTGCTCTTCTTTGCAATAGTGCTGTGACTCCGACAGTGCGGCATTCCCTTGGTAGTGTCCGCCTGGATTGTGTGCTCAAGTCTCTGGAGTGAGCCTTCAATCCACAGCCTTCTGACACAAAGGTGAGAGTGCTACCACTGAGCTAAGGCTGACACTTATTCTATTATTTGTTCCACTGACGGTGGATTGCTAATAATTAAAGAGTTCAAAAAAAAGTATCTATATTGTCTCCTTCTTCAAAATTTGGAATTAATTAAATGAACCCCAGTAAAGTTATGAGTTTAATGATTTGTACCCTCACCTGCCAGATTCTCTGTCGATGGGTTTCTCTGCCAGTTCAAGACCATGACAATACCGTGACTCCTTCTCACTAGTGACATGCCAATGCCGTTTCTCCTTCTCATTGGCCTCAAATTTGTGTCATTCTCTCTCTTCACACCTATGGCACTCTACTCTTCATGTCTCAGCAACC
The DNA here is from genome assembly GCF_035084215.1 of Heptranchias perlo. Taxonomy (NCBI): domain Eukaryota; kingdom Metazoa; phylum Chordata; class Chondrichthyes; order Hexanchiformes; family Hexanchidae; genus Heptranchias; species Heptranchias perlo. The sequence goes on along the minus strand of NC_090329.1, from coordinate 39,721,414 downwards.
CTGGTTGAAACTTTAATCCTTTTGATTTATCTTCAGCAATTATGTGATCTAGCCCTAAGTTTTTATCTCTTTCTAAGTGGTGTGGTAAACTATCCCTCCTCATCCTTCTCATCCTGTCTGCAGCCTTTGACATGGTTGACCACACCATCCTCCTCCAACGCCTCACCTCCATTGTCCAGCTGGGTGGGACTGCCCTCGCCTGGTTCAATTCTTATCTATCCAGTAGTAGCTAGACAATCACCTGCAATGGCTTCTCTTCCCACTCCTGCACTCTGGAGTCCCACAAGGATCTATCCTTGGCCCCCTCTTCTTTCTCATCTACATATTGCCCCTCGGCGGCATCATCCGTAAACACGTCAGGTTTCTCATATACACTGATGACACCCAGTTCTACCTTACCGCCACCTCCCTCGACCCTTTCATTGCCTCTGATTTGTCACGCTGCTTGTCTAACATCCAGCATTGAATGAGCAGAAATTTCTTCCAATTAAATATTGGGAAGGCTGAAGCCATCGTCTTCGTTCCCCGCCACAATCTCCATTCCCTAAGCACTGACTCCATTCCCCCCCCAACCCCGCCCAATTGTCTGAGGCTGAATCAGATCGTTCGCAACCTTGGCATCCTATTTGACCCTGAACTGAACTTCCGACCCCATATCCTCTCCATCACCTAGATCGTCTACCTCCACCTCGGTAACATCGCCCATCTCTATCCCTGCCTCAGCTCAAAATTTGCGGATGACAGCAAATTGCTATAAAACCAGCTACGGCTGGATAGATAGGAATGGAACCAGCTGGACTACAGAGGTGAGGCGCTCGGGTAGGATGGTGTGGCCAACCATGTCAAAGGCTGCAGACAGGTCGAGAAGGATGAGGAGGGATAGTTTACCACGCCACGTAGAAAGAGATAAAGATTTAGGGCTAGCTCACACAATTACTGAAGATAAAGCAAAAGGATTAAAGTTTCAACCAGGGTTGCTCTGTCATGCTTGAAGTGGTCTCTGCTTCTTTCTTTTTGTGTGTGTATCTCAGACAGCCTCTGTCTCGGAAAAAAAACTTGATATTTAGCTTTACCTGAATAAACCTTTTGAAATTTATTTCCTAGTTTTACTTCAAATAATGTTGAAGAACAACCAATTAGTTACACACTGGTGGAGGCTGAAGAGGTTCCTTCTTCTCATTGAACTGACAAAGTCGTGCTGATGCATTTTGCGAAATTGTGCCCACAGCAAATGTTCCAACTGCTGGATCTCCCGTCAGTAAACAAGTTGATAGTTTGAGACAAAAATCTCAAACTCAAGACTACCCTTTGAGAGGCATTTATGTAAAAACATTAATAAGGTACTGAAAAACACAAGAGACTTTAAATATAATCAAGTTATTCTTAAAAATGTAATTGATGACATTATGCTAAAAAACTTATTTTAAGTTTCTAGTTGGTTGAATAAAGAGAAAAAATGGAAGACAAAAATTTGGAAGTAGGTTGATCATTCAATGGTTTGCTTTGTTTGCCTTCTCCTTACTAATAAATTTGCATATGACCTGATTACAATAATAAACTTTAATCACAAACACTTAATCTGATTATCAGCCAATCAGCTAGGAAGAATTTGCACTGAGCCACAATATATTCACATATCAGCCAGCAACTACAAGAAAATCAAGATTGAAACAATGTTTTCATGTAAGAGATACCAGGCTGCAACGCAGGAAATGTGATGAAATTGATTTTTGGATGTACCATTTTTATATGACGAATGGGATTTCCTATGGTGTAACTCAGTCGGAGAATACGATCTCTCTCACACCTTCCTCTCTTGTCTTCAGGCTGCTAGTTCTCAGTCTCTCTTTCTCCGCCCATTTTTGCTCCTCTCTCTTTTGCTTTTAGGTGGGAGATAGTGGGTGACATAGCGTGGCAAGAAATGGGGTGGAGAGGAGCTGCCGACAATTGTACGTTGCATTTTGCAGTAGGGGTTGCAGGGAAATTGAGGCCTTGAGCAGCTCCATCCAGTCCCTCCTACCACCAGTTATGCTTCACTCCACCTCTCACTCCCATTGCACATTCCACCCCTCCGCCTTCCCACTACTCCTTCTCCTCCCTGCCATCTGCACACTTTCATTGTTACCCCTACTCACTCACATGGTATCGTCATCCTCCTCGCTCTGCTGTCACTCATCTCACCTATCATCCATTCCTATATTACAACAGTGACTACCCTTCAAGTGTACTTCATTGGCTGTTAAGTGCTTTGGCACATCCTGAGGTGCTTTGTAAATCTAAGTCTTTCTTTTTTCTTTTCCTTGCAGCCAATCACTCCCTCTGTCCACCACCCACCACCACAAGAGGCCAGAGGTCCCCTCACTTTCAAAGTTCAACTCGTCTTTATAAAAATGAAATTATCTTAGGATGAGAAAAGACACTGGCCCCGATATTACCGGGAGGCGGGATGGCAGCGGGCGGGGGGGGGGAGGCGACTGGGAGCGTGGGTAACCCGTCCAGTAAAATCCGTCCGTTCCCCACACGATCGCGGTTAAATTGAACGCACTTACCGAGGCTTCCGGGTTTCCCGTCGTCAACCTGTGCAGCGGGCGGACTGCGCACCCGCATCACAGGCTGTCAGCTGGAGGAGCCCTATTCAAAGGGGCAGTCCTCCAATGCTGCTCCTGGAGCAAACAACCAAAATTACACAATGGAGCAGCCCAGGGGAAAGGCTGCTCCCAGATTTACTGATGCCTCATTCCAGGTCTTACTGGATGAGGTGAGGAGGAAGAGGGATATTTTCCACCCAGCGAACGGGAGAAAGTGGCCTGCCTCAGCCACCGTGAAGGCCTGGCTTGAGGTGGCAGAGGAGGTCACCAGCAGCAGCAACATCTCCAGCACATGGATACAGTGCAGGAAGCGCTTCAATGGCCTAAATAGGTCAGCCAAAGTGAGTACACTTACTCATTCTCCTACACTCCGTCTTCAGCATCACCGCCCCCACCCCACATCTCCTTCTGCACTGCCAACACTACTCTATCACATCACTCCTCACACCCACTGAAAGCTCATCCTCATCTTACCTGCACTTACTCACCTCCCCAGTACTCATCCCACCACTACCACTCGACCCAATCCATATACAATGTAATGGCTCTGTCTCATACTCACCTTTTGATGCATCTCTTTCACGGTCAGCCTCACCCAAACCAATGCATTCAGCGGTTGGCCACGTCACCATCCCTCACTCACGCCTCTCTACTTTCTCCCCTTATCGGAGAAGAGAGCCCAGAATGCACGGGAGAGGCCAAAGACCGGAGTGGGGGCAGCAACATTTGGTCGTCCTCACAGGCGCGGAACAGGAAGCTTTGGAACTAAGCCGCACCCTCAAGTGCCTCTCTGTCGGGGACGCCGAGACTGCCACCCGACAAACGGCTGGTAACGGAACTTTAACATTCAGCACTCACAATAGCAAATGATGTTAACATGCCTTGCCATCTTCAGCACCTCAACATCTGTCATCATGCTAAATACTGCCTTATGTTCTCTTAAAGGGCCTTCAGCGACCGCCGTGACGCGGAGGGTGATTCGACACTATCACATCTGAACGAGCCGTCCACCAGCGCAGATACATCCACCTCGGTGGGTCCCCGTCCTCACTTAGTTGGGGTCGCACATGGTGAGTCACCACACACACGTGAGCATGAGCAGACACTGGTGGGCAGGGGCAGCTGTGGAGAGTCCGCATTGGTGGGAGCACTCCTCTCTAGGCTCTGCTCAGCTGGACACAGATGCTGAACCCTGGGGACCATCCATGAAAAGGAGAATGATCGAGGGGCAGCAGCACATTTGCAAGGTGCTGGAACAAGTGCCACGCGCACTCTCCACAATCACAGTCCAACTCCTGCATGAGTGGAAAGGTGGCACAGGTACAGGAGGGAATCTCTGAGATACTGTCACAGGGATGTGAGGGCATCTCTGAGATAGTGCCACGGGTAAGTGCGGGAATGTCTGCGATGGAGGGAAGGCTAGCCTCCATCGAGCTTCAAGCACGGCTCACCGATGAGTCCATTCAAGCCCTGACAACAGCCCTTCGGACTCAGGGTGAGCAACATTCTGCCGCCTTCAACAGGCAGGCAGATACACTAGCACTGGCCTTACAAGGCTTCACACATGTTCTCCAAACTGTCGTTCAGCAGAGTGGTAGGAGTGATGTGGGCCTGGCCCAGGGGAGGGAAGATGGCAAAAGGGGACATGGAAGTGGGGACACCACTCAAAGTTCTCCCACATCTCACCCATTACCCCCCCTCTCAACCAGTACCCGCAATGCTGCTTCCTCTCCAGGTGGCCGAGTCTGCCCCTGCACAGTCTTTGGAGGGGCCCTCACGGGCACCGAAACCCAGAGGGTGTAGGCCCAAAGCATCTAATCAGTCAGGGCATGAACAAGAGCAACCTGTCACTATCTCTGCTGCAGCCACAGGGGAGGCACTGTGTTGGAGTACTCGTGAACGTAACGCGAAGGTTTTGTGAGCACAAAGAGGAGGCACAGGGTGTTTGACAGTTTGTCTTGTTTTTTATTTATATTTGATTTTTGGTAATGGCACATTAAATATTATTATTGTCACCACTACTGCCACGTCTTGGCCATTCTTGACTGGCTTGTGTAATAAGTCCCTTTCATGAGGTTCACCATGAACACTCACACTTGATGCCACCCACTGGGTCAGTCTACAGTGGATGTATGTGTAGTTGCACGACTATTTTGTGCAAGGGGCGAGGTGGGGGGGGGTGGGTGGTGGGTGGGCGGTGTGGTCGCTGCTCTGTCCAGGTGGTGAGGACTCGACTCTTCACATTGTCTGATGTTAGGAGAACCGTTCACATATCAGTGACTCTCTGGCCTCATGAGCAGCCAGGTGTGCCGCTGTTCTGTCCATGGGTTGCTCCTCCCCCTCTGCCTCCTCCTCCTCGTCCTCGACCTCCTCCTCCTCCTCAATACGGGTGGCAGATGTGGATGGGGCCTCCCCCAGCGGCACCCCCTCTCTGATGTGCCATGTTGTGCAGGGCACAACAGACGACTATAATGCGTCCCATTCTGTCTGGTGCGTATTGAAGTGCTCCCCCAGAATGATCAAGGCACCTGAAGCACATCTTGAGCAGCCCTATAGCATGCTCAATTGTAGACCTGGTAGCGATATGGCTGTCGTTATACTGATGCTGTTGCTCGGTGGTGGGGTTCCTCAGAGGTGTCATGAGCCACATGTGCAGGGGATATGTTGGGCCGAAGGGCCTGTTTCCATGTTGTAACTTCTATGATTCTATGCTATCCCTTGTCCCTGAGGAGCCAGCCCTTGCGGGTGTTCGGTGCGTGGAAGAGGGGCGGGATGTTGGACTCCCGGAGGATGAAAGAATCGTGGCAGCTTCCAGGGTATCTGGAGCACACGTGAAGGAATCTCTTGCGGTGGTCACAGATGAGCTGAGTGTTGATGGAGTGATAGCCCTTCCTGTTGATGAACAGTCCTGGCTCGTGTGGAGGTGCTCGTATTGCTATATGGGTGCAATTGATTACACCCTGCACCCGTGGGAAGCCAGCCACAGAGTGGAATCCCACTGCCCTCTCCGTCTGGCTGAGGTCGTCCATGGGGAAGCTGATGTAGTGCGAGGTGCTGCGAAACAAGCCGTCGGTTACCTGCCTTATTGCACTTGTGTGCAGATGACAGAGAAAACCCTTCGATGTCCCTGGTGGCACCTTGGAACGATCCGGAGGTGAAGAAGTTGAGGGCAGTGGTGACTTTGACAGCGACAGGTAAGAAGATGCTGCTCGGGCCAGCCTGGAGCAACTCGGCATGTAGGAGGCTGCAGATGTCCACGACTACCTGGCGACTGACTCTGAGCCTCCATACGCACTGCTCCTCAGAGAGGTCCAGGAAGCTGAGCCTCGGTCTGTAGACCCTGTGGTGAGGGTAGTGCCTCCTGCGACGTCGCTCTCTCTGTTGTTGCCCTCCGTGCTGTTGTGCAGGTGCCTGTGGTGCAGCACTGTGTTGTGCAGCTCCACGTGACGGAGGTGGATGGTGTGCCTGGCGAGGCTGGTGATGTTGCTCATTCTCAGATGAAGTGATGAATGCAGCTATGGCGCCCCCATTCTGACGGTGTGAGTTTGAGGGGGTCCACAAAGTAGGTAAATGTTTTTGCACAGCTGAGTTTAGGGTATAAATTAAGAATTTTGAGTGGAAAGACAAAGGTGTTGCAGCCAAAACTTTGTCTGAAGTGACAGAGTGCCCTGCTGCAATAAATGAGGTTTTCCCCCCACCGGTCAAATAATCCTTTGCATCTCCCACTGGCTGCTGGCTGAAACACATCTGCTCCAACAGGCAGTGTTTCCCACAGCACCCCTGCCAAAATCTCCACTCAATGAAGTCTGGCAAGTACCTCAACTATCTACCTAACTACGTAAAGCAGCATCCCGCCGACTTTAATTGCCGGTGGGAGTCCCGTATTCGGGAGCTGCGCGCGCACCCGAACGCGTCACTGGGGAGCCCAGAAGTAAGTAGGTTGGAGCCAGGCTCCAAACCCCCTCCGGTATTCCGCCATTTTAGGAGCCCCCTATGCACCCGCTCCGCCATCCGAAAATCGGCCCCACTGTCTGTCTCTATTTCTCATAAGTGTCAGCGACTAGAATATTTACATTTTCAAAACACAGGTGAGATGATTAGAGGCTTCAAAATTCAACTTTCTTTGAGAAATTAACTAAATTAGGATGAGGAAAGACACTGTCTCTCTCTTATTAATATGCTTCCTGAATTTTACAGAACACCACAATTACAACAGTTGTATATTATGTTTACTGTTATTTCTCTCACAGTTTAAAAAAAAAAATTAAAACTCTACCTGAACAAAGCTTCAAATCGTTTTGAAAAACAACTGAGCAAAAATAGTTGGAAGCTCAAGGAAATATTCAGGCAGTTGACCTAACTGACTGGTACTGTGTATTCTGAGAGAATGAGTTAAACTGCATATGTTCAGACTGCACAATAAGCATTCTACGAACAGGATCACAGCTCTGGGAATATAAAGTCCAAACCCAGGCTTTTGCGAGTGGCTGAGGCCTTCAAGTGAAAACTTAAATGAATGCATTAAGAACACAAGAGACAATTAAATAGTTAAAATTAATTACGGTTCAAATGCAATTTTTAAAAAATCTTATTTCTTTAAAAAAACTTTGTTTTGGGCATTAACAATTTCAGTTACTGAAGACAAAAATGCAGACAAAAGTTTTTCCAAAAGCCTTTTGAATGATTCATGGGGAAAGACAACCACACCCAGTTGTGGTATGACACAAACCATGACGACCAAGTGATAAATATGGGAAATTTGAGTGACGCCTACTGGAGTCACAGGGAGATTTAACAGGCAAGTGTGGACATTTTAACATGTGAAACCTCAAAGGAATTGTTTACCTAGCAGTTTTCAATGAAGCATGCAACTCACATAAGAAGTTTATTATAGATATACTAGCAGTTTTCCCATGGTGTTGCTCATAGTAAATTGGATGATATGCTGTTTTAAAATGGTAGGAGAATTAGACAATGTAATTTACAATGTATTCTGCTACTAAGGTGAATCTGTGTTTATCTGGCCTGTTCCTTTAAGGCAAGAAAGTCTAATGGCTATAAACAAAAATAGCCTGATGTCATTCATTCAATGTATAAAACATTGGTTAGGCCACAACTTGAGTACTGCATACAGATCTGGTCACCACATTACAGGAAAGATGTGATTGCACTAGAGAGGGTACAGAGGAGATTTACGAGGATGTTGCCAGGGCTGGAGAATTTTAGCTATGAGGAAAGATTGAATAGGCTGGGGTTGTTTTCTTTGGAACAAAGGAGGCTGAGGGGAGGTTTAATTGAGGTGTATAAAATTATGATGGGACCAGATAGAGTGGATAGAGAGGACCTATTTCCCTCAGCAGAGGGGTCAGTGACCGGGGGCATAGATTTAAAGTAATTGGTAGAAGGATTAGAGAGGAGCTGAGGAGAAATTTTTTCACCCAGAGGATGGTGGATGTCTGGAACTCACTGCCTGAAAGGGTGGCAGAGGCAGAAACCCTCAACTCATTTAAAAAGTACTTGGATGTGCACTTGAAGTGCCGTAACCTACAGGGCTACGGACCAATTGCTGGAAAGTGGGATTAAGCTGGATAGTTCTTTTTCGGTGGCCAAAGACATGATGGGCCAAATGGCCTCCTTCTGTGCTGTAACTTTCTATGATTCTTTGGTTAGGGAACTTGACAGATTGGAACACGCTGGTCAGTTTTGAGTTGCAGATGAGAACTGTTTAAAAGACTCATTTTATAATTTAAGATTTGGATAGCTTAATACGCTGTCTGCATTTTGATATTAGCTTTATACACTCTGGTGAATTTTATCCTTGAAAGTCAAATTGAGTCACAGAACAAGGATTAAAACAAAAATTGCAACAGTACATTTACCTTCTATCACAATCATAAAAGAGGAAAACAAATGATATGCATGACTGTTCACAGCCTGTTAAAGATTTTCACTGGCTTGTTTTTGTATATTTTATGTATCAGTTACATAGACAGTTAAGTATAGAATAGTTGTGTGCTCCGTAAATCAATCATAGATGCAGTACTATTATGCAATAACTTTAGGCCTGCTCTAATATGTATTATTTATGTCCCTATTAATAGGAGAACTACAGAAATAAAAGTCCCTAAAATACTTTACTTTTTGTGTAGCTTCTGGAGACAGTTTTACAGAATATACATTTCCAGCAGTTCGTTTGTAAAAATGCTTAAAATTAACAGCAGCATCTGAATACTAATGTTTCAGGTCTGAGAATTTGCCAGTTCTGATGAGCAGTAATATCCAAACATTAAGCCAGCTTTCTCTTTCAGATCGGTCTGTAATACATTTTTTAATATTCATTCTTGGGATGTGGGTGTAGCTAGCAAGGCCGGCATTTGTAGGTGAGTGGACCGAACAATAGTAGATGAGGTTTAATGCAGACAAGTGGAAAATATTGCGCATAGGAAGGAAAAATGGGCAAGATGCATAGCTTATGAATTACATTGAACTAGCTAAGGATGAAATTGAAAGAGATCTATGAGTCTTGGTAGACTGAATGTTCACCATGTCCAACCTATGCAAAGCAGGAATCAAAGCCAACAGAATGTTGAACTGCATAGCCAAAACAGTAGAATACATGTCAGATGGAGTCATGATTAAACCATACAATGCTCTCATCACACCTGAAGTATTGGGCTCGATTTTAGCGTCGGGTTTCCTGCGGGTTTCCAGCGGGGGGGGCCCGAAAATCCCGATATCCAGTCACGTGACCGGATCGCGCCGAGATCCCGGCCACTTCCGGATGCCGCGCTGACGTGCGGGGCTGCGTGCGCAGGCCCGCTGGTGGGAATCCTGCAGGCAATTAAAGCCAGCGGGGTTCCACTTGAGTGTACTTACCTTGCTTGTTGAGGTCATTAAATGAGCTGAATCAGCTGTCAAAACAGGAAGTGTGGGATTTTAGCTTCAACGCAGTGCGTTTCACACACTGGGGGAAACAGTCTCCCTTCAACCGGTCGTGTTCCAGCCAGCAGCCTGTGGCAGCTTCCAAGGTGCACTCCACAGCGGGTGGGAGAGCCCTCACCCACGCAGGAGGCCACCGCGTCACGTGGGGCAACCCCTGCCCTCCACCACCCCCCGCCAAGCCAGAGGACAGACCGACGTGAAACCGCAGCCCCAGTACGAGGAACCACCTACCTACCCTGCACAACCCCTCAGACCAACACCTGCCAGATGGGTGGTGCGTTGACATCCTTGGAGGACGAACAGCATGACCAGCCCCAGCAGCCTCGCAGTCCACGCCGTCCAACTCTGACACGTGGAGCTCCACAACAAAGTGCTGTGACACATCCACCTGTACAGCAGGAGGGAGGGCTACCGCAGAGAGAGACGCGTCGCAGAGGGCACTACACTCCGCACAGGGTCCACAGACCGAGGCGCAGCTCCCCGGACCTCTCTGAGCAGCAGTGCACACGGAGGCGCAGATTCACTCGACATGTAGTCGTGGAGATCTGCAGGCTCTTTCATGCCGAGCTGCTCCTGGCTGGCCCCAGCACCATCTGCTTACCTGTCGCTGCCAAAGTCACCACTGGCCTCCACAACTTCTCCTCCGCATCCTTCCAGGGTGCAGCCGGGTACACCGCCGATGTCTCTCAGTCGTCTGCGCGGAAGAGTCCTGCAAATACACCTGCACCTACTCTGCAGTAACACAATGGGTGGCATCAGTGGTGGGTCCTCATAGTGATACCCAGGAGCGGGCATTATTGGACACAACAGACAGGATTCGCGGAGACATGGCAGTGGTGGTGCCAATATAATGTGTGATGTTTGTTGCTCTGAAATTCAATATAGGTAACACCCATGGCAAACCCTCAGACACCCTTGTGCATCCCCTTCATGCTCACGACACGTTTGCCGTACGCTGCCTACTGCACATATGCAATGCATGCCCTGTGGCTGCAGCACAGGTGGTGGCAGGTTGAGTGAGGCTGGCCGTGAGAGAGATGCACGAGAGGGTGAGTATGGGATAGAGCCATGAGATTGTATGAGGATTGGGTTGCGTGTTAGTGGCGGGTGAGTACTGGCGAGGTGAGTAGGTGCAGGTAAGATGAGGATGGGGTTTGAGTGGGTATGAGGGGTGATGTGACAGAGTAGTGTTGGCGGTGCCGAAGGAGATGTGGGGTGGGGGCAGTGTTGTGGCAGACGGAGTGTAGGGGAAAGAGTACGTGTTCTCATTGTGGCTGACCTACTGAGGTCATTGGAGCGCCTCCTGCACTGTATGCAGGTGGGCGATATGTTGGTGGTGCGGGTGACCCCCTCTGCCACCTCGAGCCAGGCCTTCTTGGTGGCAGAGGCAGGCCGCTTCCTCCCGCCCGCCGGGTGGAAGATCTCTGTCCTCCCCCTCCTCCTCACCCCATCTGATGATACCTGGGGTGAGGCATCATTAAACTGGGAGCAGCCTTCCCCCTGGGCTGCTCCATGTTGTAATTTGTTCCATTGGTTGCAGCATCTGTCAGTGGAGGACTGCCCCTTTAAGTAGAGAGCCTCCAGCTGACAGATCGTACTGCGCATGCGCAGCCCTCCCGACGCGCAGACCAGCAGCGCGGAGCCCGGAGGAGCAGGTAAGTGATTCCAATTAGTGCATTGCCTGCTACGATCGCGCGGGCAACCCACTAATTTCACCGGGCGCGGAGGCCACGCACCCGAAACCCAACCCGCCGGAAACCCGCAGGCCTGCTAAAATCAGGCCCATTGTGTCCAGCTCTGAGACATTCAAACACTGGAGGCAGTGCAGAGAAGAGCCACGAGACTGATCCCTACTGTCAGGGGTCTGAATTATGAGGAAAGGCTGAAGAGACTTGGGCTTTTCAGTCTGGCAAGGAGGCGTCTGAGGGGTGATCTTCTAGAGATATATGAGATAATAAATGGTATGGAAAAGATTAATCTGGAATACTATTTTAAATTAAACAGTGGAAGCAGAATAAGTGCACACGCGTCCAAATTCGTAAAAGATAATTTTCGGAGGTTTATCTTCATGTAGAAAGTTATCACCATTTAGAATGGACTTCCAGGCGAGAACCCTGGAATCTTTAAGAAACAATGAGGAGTGTAGGGTTGTTCTGGAGAGATGTATTAAGATGGGCTGTAAATATTTTGTGATCTTGTGATTGCCAAGGCACCAAAGAACAGCTAAACAATCCCATCAGGATTCTTATGCTTTCTTTAATAATAAAATGCCCGAAGAGATTTTTGTCAGTTACTGTGCATCTTGGGGTGACGGAAATGGATTGAGGCATTAAGAGATGGAAAAAGAGTTTTACAAAATTAAATAGCAACAAAAGACGTGGAGAAATGGCAGGAGATGGATGAAATAACAAAAATCCAACCTAAACAGAAAGCAATGCAGCATAAAAATCAGGGAGAAAGCAAATTAAACAGCAGCGGAAAGTAACAGAAAATGTATAGATAGAAGTAAGAACAGTAGAGAGAAAAAACACAGGGCAGCATAGCAAGAATAGCATGAAATCTGGTTAATTATTTCACAAACAATTAGACGGTGAATTAAATTATTCCATGCTTTTATTCCCGGGCTCGCAATGAAGAGATACAGGAAAAATATATAATATCCAGTTAAACTCAATACATTACCTGTGATGAATTTGTCTGGTCTTTGCTCTGAATCACATTAAATCACCACAAGAGCACTACAGAAAGATGGTGTGTGCCTGCTGTGGAGAAATGCCAGCAGAGACCAAGGCCCCGATATTAGAATGGAGGCGGGGTGGGGGGGGGGGGGGTGAATGTGCACGAGGGTAAGACGACCAATAAAAAATGTCCATTTCCCGCGCGATCGCAATTAAATTGGTGCCACTTAACATGGCTTCCAGGCTTGGCGTTGGAAAGCTGCGCAGCGGGCGGACTGCGCACCCGCATCACAGGCTGTCAGCTGGAGGAACTATTTAAAGGGCCATTGCTCCAAAGGCTTTTGTTGGAGCAAAGACCCAGAAACCACAATGGAGCGGCACAGGAGCAAGGCTGCTCCAAGGTTCAGCAACGCTTCACTGCAGCAACTACTGGACAGGGTGAGGAGGAGGAGGGATGTGTTTTACCCCGCGACGGGCGGAAGTGCCCTGCCTCTGCCACCAAGAAGGCCTGGCTCGAGGTGGCAGACGAGGTCACCACCAGCAGCAACATCTCCCGCACCTGGGTCCAGTGCAGGAAGCGCTTCAATGATCGAACTGGGTCAGCAAAAATGAGTACACTTACTGATTCTCCTACCGTCTTCCACATCACTGCCCCCACCCCCAACTCATTCTGCATTGCCAAGACTACTCACACCCACTTAAGGCTCATCCTCAACTTATCTGCACTTCCTCACCTCCCCATTAGTCACCCCACCACTACCACTCACCCCAATCCTCAGCTAATGTGATGTCTCTGTTTCATACTCACCCTCTGATGCATCTCTTTCACGGTCGGCCTCACCCAAAGCAAAGCATCCATTAGTTGGCCACTTCACCATCACTCACTCACTTACTCAAAAGTCTGTTCTTTCTCCCCTTCTAGGAGAAGAGAGCGCAAAATGCACGCGAGAGGGTGAGGACTGGAGGGGGGCCACAACAAGTACTGGTCCTCACAGACATGGAGGAGGAGGCGCTCGAGATCGACTGCACCCTCGAGTGCCTGTCCGTCGGGGATGCCGAGACTGACACCCCACAAACATCTGGTGACATAGCTTTAATATTCATCACACACAATATGAATTGATGTTAACATGCCCCCCCACCTTCAGCACCTCAGTATGCTCATCGCAACATGAACATCTGTGATGATGCTTAACATTGCCTTCTCTTCTGTTACAGGCCCTTCAGCAACCGCTGTGACGGCAGAGGGCGATTCCTCAGAGGACCTGTCGGCACTGTCACATCTGAGCGAGCCATTCACCAGCGCAGATACTCACACCTCAGTGGATCCTAGTACTCAGTTAGTTGGGTTGGCACCTGGTGAGTCACCACACACACGTGAGCACGAGCAGACACTGGTGGCAGGGGCAGCTGTGGAGAGTCCACGTCGGTGGGAACACTCCTCTCCAGGCTCTGCTCAGCTGGATGCAGATGCTGAACTCTGGGGGCCATCCTTTAAAAGGAGAATGATTGAGGGGCAGCAGCACATTTGCGAGGTACTGGAACAGGTGCCACGTGCACTCTCCACAATAGCGCAGAGGATGGAGGAGTCCAACTCCTGCATTAGTGGAATGGTGGCACAGGTACAGGAGGGAATCTCTGAGATACTGTCACAGGGATGTGAGCAACTGTCTGAGATAGTGTTACAGGTAAATGCGGAAATGTCTGCGATGGAGAAAAGGCCAGCCTCCATTGAGCTTCAAGCACAGCTCACAAATGAGTCCATTCAGGCCTTGACAACAACCGTTCGGACTCAGGGTGAACAACATTCTGCCACTTTAGACAGGCAGACAGATACACTAGTACTGGCCTTACAAGGCTTCTCACATGTCCTGCAAACTGTCGTCCAGCAGAGTGGTAGGAGTGATGTGGCCCTGGCCCAGGGGAGGGATAATGACAAAAGGGGACATGGAAGTGGGGACACCACTCAAAGTGCTCCCACATCTCACCCATTACCCCCCTTTCAACCAGTACCCACAATGCTGCTTCCTCTCCAGGTGGTCGAGTCTGCCCCTGCACAGGTGCAGGCGGAGCAGTCTTTGGAGGGACCCTCACGGGCTCTGAAACCCAGAGGGCATAGGCCCAAAGCATCTAAGCAGTCAGGGCATGAACATGAGCAACCTGCCACATCTCTGCTGCAGCCACAGGGGATGCACCACATAGAAGTAGTCATAAGAGAAAGGCTAAGGATTTGTCAGCACAAAGGGTATGCACAAGGGTGTTCGACAGATGGTCATGTTTTTCACTTATATTTGCTTTTTGTTAAACTCACATTAAATGTTATGATTGTCACCACTACCGCCATGTCTTGCCCATTCTTGACTGGCTTTTGTGATAGGGCCCTTTCATGAGGTTAACCATGAACAGCGATACTTGATGCCACCCATTGGGTCACTTTACAGTGGGTGTATGTGTAGGTGCAGGACTGTTTTGTGCAGGGAGAGGTGGGCGGCCTGGTGTGGATGCTGCTTTTGCCAGGTGGTCTGAGGACTGTACTCTTCACACTTTCTGATGTTAGGAGAACCATTCACATATCAGTGACTCCCTGGCCTCACAAGCAGCCAGGTGAGCAGTTGCTCTGCCCATGGGTTCCTCCTGCTCCTCCTCCTCCTCCTCCTCCTCCACCTCCTCCTCCTCAATATGGATGGCAGATGAGGATGGGGCCTCCTCAAGCGGCACCCCTCTCTGTTGTGCCATGTTGTGCAGGGCAGAACACACTACTGTAATGCGTCCCACTCTGTCTGGTGCGTATTGAAGCGCTCCTCCAGAACAATCAAGGCACCTAAATCGCATCTTGAGCAGCCCTATAGGATGCTCAGTTGTAGACCTGGTATTGATGTGGCTGTCGTTATATCGACGCTGTTGCTCAGTGATGGGGTTCCTCAGAGGTGTCATGAGCCACGTGTGCAGGGGGTAACCCTTTGTCCCTTCGGTGCGTGGAAGAGGGGCGGGCTGTTGGATTCCCTCAGAATGAAGGAATTGTAGCAGCTTCCAGGGAATCTGGCACACACGTGAAGGAATCTTTTGTGGTGATCACAAATGAGCTGAGTGTTGATGGAGTGATAGCCCTTCCTGTTGATGAACAGTCCTGGCTCATGTGGAGGTGCTCATATTGCTATATGGGTGCAATTGATTACACCCTGCACCTGTGGGAAGCCAGCCACAGAGTGGAATCCCACTGCCCTCTCCGTCTGGCTGAGGTCATCCATGAGGAAGTTGACGTACTGCGAGGCTCTGCGAAACAATTGGTGACCTGCCCACTTATGTGCAGACGACTGAGAGACCCTGGCGATGTCCCCGGTGACACCCTGGAATGATCCGGTGGCGAAGAAGTTGAGGGCAGTTTTGACTTTGACAGCAACAGGGAATGAGATGCCGCTCGGCCCAGCCAGGAGCAGCTTGGCAAGAAGGAGGCTGCAGATGTCTGCGACCACCTGGTGACTGACTCTGAGCCTCCATATGCACTGCTCCTCAGAGAGGACCAGGAAGCTGAGCCTCGGTCTGTAGACCCTGTGGCGAGGGTAGTGCCTCCTGCGACGTCGCTCTCTCTGTTGTTGCCCTTTGTGCTCTCGTGCAGGTCCCTGTGGCACAGCACTGTGTTGTGGAGCTGCAAGTGGTGGAAGTGGACGCCGTGCCTGGCGAGGATGGTGATGTTCCTCGTCCTCGGATGTACTGGTGAATGCAGCTATGGCGCCCCCCCATCTGATGGTGTGAGCTTGAGGGGGTCCGAAAAGTTGTTAAATATGCGAGGACAGAAGAATTGTGAGTGGAGAGTAAGAATTTTCAGTGAAAACACAAAGATCTCCCAGCCAAAAGTTTGTCTGAAAGAACCGACTGCCCTGCTGCAATAACTCACCTTTTCTTCCCATCTGTCAAACAAGCATTTGAATGTCCAACTGGCTGCTGGCTGAAACACGTCTGGTAGAACACGGAGTGTTTCCCACAGCACGGGAAACACGCTGAAGATGTTTAAAAATCAGACCCCTGCCTCAATGTGCACAAAATTAAGTACTTCAAGTATATAAATAACTCTCTTAACTATCATCCCGCCGGCTTTAATTGCCGGTGGATCTTCTGCATTCGAGGTGCGCGCACCCAGACGCATCAGTGGGGAACCCAGAAGTCTGCGGGTTGGAGCCGGGTTCCGAACCCATTCGGGATTTCCCCGATTTTCGGAGCCCTCCCCAACGCACCCACTACTTCACTCGAAAAGAAGCCCCGAGTGCTTCTCCATAGTGCGGGCGGGGGATCAGTTCAGAAAGCCAATTACTGCCTTACACTTGAACAGCTCCTAATACTTGGCTCAGATATTTCCAAGTCAGGGAAAGCATAAATTGGAGATCAGTACTACAGAATTTGCTTTTGATCTCAGGATCAGAACATATTTGCCTTCATATCCTGAGGGCCATATACAACATGCTTATTCTAGCTCACACCAGGACATAAGACAGCAGGGTGAGGTTGACTCCCCTCCAAATGTTTCCTCTCTTCCTTTGGCACAGCAACCAACCTATACGCTGGCTCACCCCGATGGCACAGGTTAGCAATTTATTGAATCAAAGATCTGACAAACTCACATCCTGCTACTCCCAGTTTTTCTCAGTACTTCCTCCTTTCAGTTTCCATCTAATTTAGTTCTTTCTTTTAATTTGTATGGTTCTCCATTCTTTCTTAATTGGATCGGTGGCCATTTCTCTTGGCCTGGCTCCCTATTCTGGGTCATTATTCAGCAGCTGCTGATAAGGATGCACATGAGGAGAGATCAGACTCAACTGTGACATTCCCATCCCCATCATCACGGTTGAATAACTTGCTGACATGTACTGTCTCACACACGGAGAATGGCCACTTGAGTAAGGTACCAAGATGTAGTCAGCCAGGGGAGGTAAAGGGTGAGAATCGGAGAAAGCGAGGAGTGGGATGGAAGGCTGTAAGAAAGGATAAACAGAAATAATCAAATACTCTATAGGATACTGCTATTCAGGTGCATCCGGCACAGTAGATGAGACACTTGTAGAATGCAAATAGTCACAATGATAGCTGGAATGTTGCTTAATTACCCTTGAGGATATGGGAAACATTTCAAGGAGCTTTATCTTGTTGGAAGTTTACTTGTAGTTGGTGGCCTCCCTCAGGAGGCTAGAAAGTTTAGCTAAATCCAAGGTAAGGCTAATTGTTATTTCTTGATGACCAACTATCTCCTAAAACCCCTCTCCCCACTTCCCCATTCTGATCTCAACCGCCAAGTGCGAGCAGCTCATGGATTCCTTCATGTCAAACTTCAAGATTCTTCCATTTATCACTTCCTAACTCCCTCTTGCCTCCAGCCTCCTGCAATTCTAATCCTTAGCCAACTTTTTTTTTGAAGTTTTTCCCTATCTTTCTGGCTGCCCTATTTAAATTCATCTCATCCATGAGACTCACCTTTTCCTCTTCCCAATCCACCCCCCCACCCCACCACGTCACAACTCCTGATCACTGAACTCCCTTTTCTGGCTTCCATGCTAGCTGAATTTATCAATAGTTCCCTTTCCTCAGGCACCATCCCTCCTCTTTCAAAACTGCCATCATCACACCCCACCTCAAAACTCTTAATCCATCTGCCCTCTACCAAAACCACCCCATTTCCACCTCCCTTTCCCCTCTAAGGTCCTTGAACATGTTGTCACATTCCACCTCTTATACCCATCTCTCCCAAAATTACCTGGGGATTTTTCTTTTCTTGTGGTGTGGGCAATGCTGGCAAGGCTGTATTTATTGCTAATCCCTAGTTTCCCTGTGAAGGTGGTGGTGATCCTTCTTTTAAAACTGCTCCAGTCCAGCTTCCATCCCACTCACGGCACAGAAATGGCCCTTGCTAAAATCTACCTGTCTACCATTTTCATGGACCCCTCAACTATCTGTGTGATGTCAGACTACTTGTCTGACATCAAATCTTGGAATTATCCAGCTCAAGAGCAAGAAGGCTAAAGCTATCAAATTTTGGCCCCTGCTTTAAATGCCACTGCTTTGCCATTGATTTCATCCCCTTCCTCATCACTCTCTTAGGCTGAGCCAGACAGTTTACAATCGTGACATATTGTTTGACTCTTAGCTGAGCTTTAAATCCCTTAGTCTCTCTATCATCAAGATCACTTATTTCCATCTCCACAGCATTGTTTGCTTCCCTATCTCAGTCCATGCAGGATTGAAACTTTTATCACTTCCAGACTTGAATATGCCAGGGCCCTCCTTTCTGACCTCCAAACCACTTCCGTCCATAAACTTGTCCAAACTTCTAGGAACATAGGAACAGGAGTAGGCCATTCAGCCCTTCGTGCCTGCTCCGCCATTTGATTAGATCATGGCTGATCTGTGATCTAACTCCATATACCTGCCTTTGGCCCATATCCCTTAATACCTTTGGTTGCCAAAAAGCTATCTATCTCAGATTTAAATTTAACAATTGAGGTAGTATCAATTGCCGTTTGTGGAAGAGAGTTCCAAACTTCTACCACCCTTTGTGTGTAGAAATGTTTTCTAATCTCACTTCTGAAAGGTCTGGCTCTAATTTTCAGACTGTGCCCCCTGCTCCTAGAATCCCCAACCAGCGGAAATAGTTTCTCTCTATCCACCCTATCCGTTCCCCTTAATATCTTATAAACTTCGATCAGATCACCCCTTAACCTTCCAAAATCTGGAGAATACAACCCCAATTTGTGTAATCTCTCCTCGTAACTTAACCCTTGAAGTCCGGGTATCATTCTAGTAAACGTACGCTGCACTCCCTCCAAGGCCAATATGTCCTTCCGAAGGTGCGGTGCCCAGAACTGCTCACAGTACTCCAGGTACGGACTAACCAGGGTTTTGTATAGCTGCAGCATAACTTCTGCCCCCTTGTACTCTAGTCCTCCAGATATAAAGGTCAGTATTCCATTAGCCTTCATGATTATTTTCTGCACCTGTTCATGACACTTCAATGATCTATGTACCTGAACCCCTAAGTCCCTTTGGACAGCCACAGTCTTTAACTTTTTACCATTTAGAAAGTACCCTGTTCTATCCTTTTTTGATCCAAAGTGGATGACCTCACATTTGTCTACATTGAATTCCATTTGCCACAATTTTGCCCATTCACCTAATCTATCAATATCACTTTGTAATTTTATGTTTTCATCTACACTGCTTACAATGTCACCAATCTTTGTGTCATCGGCAAACTTAGATATGAGACTTTCTATGCCTTCATCTAAGTCGTTAATAAATATTGTGAATAATTGAGGCCCCAAGACAGATCCCTGCAGGACTCCACTAGTCACATCCTGCCAATGTGAATACTTACCCATTATCCCTACTCTCTGTCGCCTTTCGCTCAGCCAATTTCCTAACCAAGTCCGTACTTTTCCCTCGATTCCATGGACTTCTATCTTAGCTAACAGTCTCTTATGTGGGACCTTATCAAATGCCTTCTGGAAGTCCATCTAAATAACATCCATTGACATTCCCCTGTCCACTACTTTAGTCATCTCTTCAAAAAATTCAATCAGTTTTGTCAGGTACGACCTATCTTTCACAAATACATGCTGGCTCTCCCTGATTAACTGAAAATTCTCGAAGTGTTCAGTCACTGCTGCTCATGTCCTGTCCCACACCAAGGCCCATTTCCAAAGCCCATCTGTAAAGCATCTCGAGACATTAAAGGGACAAGTTTGGGACTTTTTTATACATTAAAGGGACAAGTTGTTATTGCTGCCCTATGAAACAGTTTGGGACATCTCTCTGTCCATGACGAGCAATGTCGAGATAGAATCATAGATAGAATCACAGAATCATCGAAATTTATGGCACAGAAGGAGGCCATTCAGCCCACTATGTCTGTGCCAGCTGAAAAAGAGCTATCCAGCTTAATCCCACTTTCCAGCTCTTGGTCTGTAGCCTTGTAGGTTACGGCACTTCAAGTGCTCATCCAAGTACTTCTTAAATGCGATGGGGTTTCTGCCTCTACCACGCTTTCAGGCAGTGCGTTCCAGACCCCCACCACCCTCTGGGTGAAAAAATTTCTCCTCAACTCCCCTCTAATCTTTCTACCAATTAATTTAAATCTATGCTTCCTGATTATTGACCCCTCTACTAAGAGAAATAGGTCCTTCCTATTCACTATCTCTAGGTCCCTCATAATTTTAAATACCTCAATTAAATCTCCCCTCAGCCTCCTTTGTTCCAAAAAAAATCTTTCTTCATAGCTAAAATTCTTTAGTCCTGGCAACATCCTCATAAATCTCCTCTGTACCCTCTATAGTGCAATCACATCTTTCCTATAATGTGGTGACCAGAATTGTACGCAGTACTCTAGCTGTGGCCTAACTAGTGTTTTATACAGTTCTAGCATAACCTCCCTGCTCTTATATTCTATGCCTCGGCTAATAAAGGAAAGTATCCCGTATGCCTTCTTAACCTCCTTATCTACCTGTCTGCTACCTTCAAGGGATCTGTGGACATGCACTCCAAGGTCCCTCTGTTCCTCTACACCTCTCAGTATCCTCCCATTTATTGTGTATTCCCTTGCCTTGCTTGTCCTCCCTAAATGCATTACCTCACACTTCTCCAGATTGAATTCCATTTGCCACTTTTCTGCCCACCTGACCAGTCCATTGACATCTTCCTGCAGTCTACAGCTTTCTTCCTCACTATCAACCACACGGCCAACATTTGTATCATCTGCAAACTTCTTAATCATGCCCTCCACATTTAAGTCTACATCATTGATATATAGCACAAAAAGCAATATGTAAGCTGTTGTTTTTCATTTTGCAAGCCTCAAAGCTTTAGCATATACTGTACCACAACCTGCATTGAAAACAAACGCTTTAAAAAAGCAACGACACGTGCCACAACATGTGCTTTCCTTCTGATGCATTACAGATATTATAGATCTGACATGTCCACAGTATTTTAATGGCAGGCCATTCTTGATAAAAGGCACTATATTTTTTTGAGCTAAATTCGACAGCTGAAAGAAACTGACAGATCCTAATATTTTCACATCAAGGTTTGATTGTGCTATTCATTAACGAGCCTGCACTGACAAAACAAATGAATTTGCAATCACACAAGACAGGAAATGTTAGATTAATTGACAAACTACAGACAAAGTGTAACTTAAAGTATATGCCTTGTGTAAACAATTTACTATTGATAAAACATTTATTTCCTACTGTGACACTGAGCCCCTTTTAACAGTGAATTGAAGCGATGCAGAGCACATTGGAGCCTTTGCCTGTTACGTATAGCAGTCGGACATAAGTTTGCACTCGTACGTCCTCTCATTAGAAGGCACCAAGCAAAAGTAGGATGCTTTCTAACAGGTAGCAAAAGAAATATAGGAGGCTCAGTTTCTCCCAAGTCAATTTTGCATACGAAGAAAAATAAGCAAAATACTGCAGATGTTGAAAATCTGGCAAAAACCGCTGGAGACACTCAGTATGTCAAGAAAACACAAGTCAGTTGACAGTTTAGGTATAAACCCATTTTTTCGACAGATGCTGCCTGATCTGTGGAGTGTCTCCAGCATTTTGTATTTTTGTTTTACACAGTTCCTAGTTATAGACCAGTAATAGGTTTTCAAGCCATCACCTTGGCAGGGAAACTAGGGGAAAAACAAAGGAAAGAATAACTTACAAAAAAACATTGAATTTGAATTATTTATAAAAATGCAAATACCTCAGTGATTGAGTCTATACAAAAGTCCACGTTTATCCACTTCACTGCCCTATCACCCTCCCATTTATTATGCATATATATAATTGTTATAATCGAGTTTCTCAAGGATGAGAAATTAAGCTGTTACTTTTACAGCTTGCTGCTGTCTGTTTCCATATCATTTCAAAAATTGAAAAAAGCCATTAATTCCAATGTTATATAATCCCATTAAAATGAACATTGCAACACAGCCTCCTCTTGGGATTCCAGCCATTATTTGCTTTGGTGAGATCATAATGTCACCCTCTTGTCACGAGATTTTGTCATACTGCTTGTTGTTGCCTGAAAAATGGAAATCTGAATTCTGAGCTTTTTAAGTCAATTTTTTCTTTCAGGTGTAGGTAGCCCATTAACACACAGAAACCTCCCGTCCTGCTTATCTACTAGCAATAACCTATTCCAGTGAATGACATTAATTGGAGCCCCCCACCCCGACCCCATCCCACACCCTCCATTGGCAATGCAGCAGTGCTATATATTAATGTAATAATGCATAGTGTATTAGAGTGTCCTGGGGAAACCTTAGTATTAGGCTTGAAGGCCTATGGTGAAGCTACCGAGCCCATTTCAGGTAAAACCACCTTGGCAGCATCATCCTGGCCCTCGCTCCAACCAGTTCTGAGCTAAAATAGCAACTGGGGTCCTAGGACCTCAATTTGAATATTAAAAATGGCCTACCTGAAACAGGCAGGCACTTTGAGCGGCCAGCAGTAGGCCCCTATCAAATTGGCGCCGGCCTCTTTGTCGCTGTTAAGGGGGCAGTAAGGTTACCGACTCCAATTTGAGGCCGTCACCGCCCAATTAACACGAGGCGATGGAAGTGAAAATCGGCCCCAGAGAAAGGAAAAAGTGGAGGCTATATCACCTTACACCCTTACATGAAACTCCTAACAGCTAACTCAAGAGGAGCATAGGCAGAGATCTGAGAGCAGATCACCTGCTTGCCTCTCACCTGAGGATATTATCTGGCATGGGAGAAACAAACGTACGAACATACAAACATACGAATTAAGAGCAGGAGTAGGCCATTCGGCCCCTCGAGCCTGCTCTGCCATTTGATAAGATCATGGCTGATCTGATTGTGACCCCAACCCTACTTTCCCATCTCCCTTGTTAATCAGGATTCTATCTAACTCAGCCTTAAAAATATTCAATAACCCTGCCTCCACCGCTCTCTGGGGAAGGGAGTTCTACAGACTCATGACCTTCTGTGAGAAAAAATTTCTCCTCATCTCTGTCTTAAATGGGAGACCCCTTATTTTTAAACTGTGTCCCCTAGTTCTAGTCTCTCCCACAAGGGGAAACATCCTCTCAGTATCTACCCCTTCAAGTCCCCTCAGGATCTTATATGTTTCAATAAGATCACTTCTCATTCTTCAATACAGGCCCAACTTGTCCAACCTTTCCTCATAAGATAACCCCCTCCTCCCAGGAATCAGTCGAGTGAACCTTCTCTGAACCGTTTCCAAAGCAATTATGTCCTTTCTTAAATAAGGAGACCAAAACTGCACACAGTATTCTAGATGTGGTCTCACCAATGCCCTGTACAACTGCAGCAAAACATCTCTACTTTTATATTCCATTCCCCTTGCAATAAATGATAACATTCCATTTGCCTTCCTAATCACTTGCTGTACCTGCATACTAAATTTTTGTGATTCATGTAGTGGGACACCCAGATCCCTCTATACCTCAGAGTTCTGCCATCTCTCTCCATTTAAATAATATACTGCTTTCCTATTCCTCCTCCCAAAGTAGACAAGTTCACATTTTCCCACATTATATCCCATCTGCCAATTTTTTGCCCACTCACTGAACCTATCTATATCCCTTTGCAGACTCCTTGGGCCCGAATTTAGCAGGCCTGCGGGTTCCCAGCGGGTGGTCCTCCGGGAGCGTGGTCAACACGCTCGGCGAAATTAGTGGGTTGCCCACCCCATCGTAGCAGGCAACACCCTAATAGGAATCAATTACCTGCTCCTCCGGGGTCCACGGCGCTGGCCTGCGCGTCGGTCGGGCTGCGCATGCGCAGTACGATCTGTCAGCTGGAGGCTCTCTAGTTAAAGGGGCAGTCCTCCACTGACAGATGCTGCAACCAATGGGACAAATTGCAGCATGGAGCAGCCCAGGGGGAAGGCTGCTCCCAGTTTAATGATGCCTCACCCCAGGTATCATCAGATGGGGTGAGGAGGAGGGGGAGGACACAGATCTTCCACCCGGTGGGCGGGAGGAAGCGGCCTGCCTCTGCCACCAAGAAGGCCTGGCTCGAGGTGGCAGAGGGGGTCACCTGCGCCACCAACATATCGCCCACCTGCATACAGTGCAGGAGGCGCTGCAATGACCGCAGTAGGTCAGCCGCAGTGAGAACACGAAGTCTTTCCCCTACACTCCGTCTGCCATAACACTGCCCCCACCCCACATCTCCTTCGGCACCGCCAACACTATTCTGTCACATCACCCTTCATACCCACTCAAACCCCATCCTCATCTTACCTCCACCTACTCACCTTGCCAGTACTCACCCTGCCACTAACACGCAACCCACTCCTCATACAATCTCATTGCTCCATCCCATACTCACCCTCTCGTGCATCTCCCTCACGGCCAGCCTCACTCAACCTGCCACCACCTGTGCTGCAGCCACAGGGCATGCATCACATATGTGCAGTAGGCAGCGTAAGGCAAACGTCTCGTCAGCATGAAGGGGGTGCACAAGGGTGTCTGAGGGTTTGTCATGGGTGTTACCCATATTGAATTTCAGAGCAACAAACAGCACACATTATATTGACACCACCACTGCCATGTCTCCACGAATCCTGTCCGTTGTGTCCAATAATGCCCGCTCCTGGGTATCACTATGAGGACCCACCACTGATGCCACCCATCGTGTTACTGCAGAGTAGGTGCAGGTGTATTTGCAGGGCTCGTCCGCGCAGACGACTGAGAGACATCGGCGGTGTAGCCGGCTGCACCCTGGAAGGATGCGGAGGAGAAGGAGTGGAGGGCAGTGGTGACTTTGCCAGCGACAGGTAAGCAGTTGGTGCTGGGGCCAGCCAGGAGCAGCTCGGCATGAAAGAGGCTGCAGATCTCCACGACTACATGTCGAGCGAATCTGCGCCTCCCTGTGCACTGCTGCTCGGAGAGGTCCGGCGAGCTGCGCCTCGGTCTGTGGACCCTGTGGCGAGGGTAGTGCCCTCTGCGACGCATCTCTCTCCGCGGTAGCCCTCCCTCCTGCTGTGCAGGTGGGCGTGCAACAACACCGTGTTGGGGGGATCCACGTCCCTGCGGCGGACGGCGTGGACTGCGCGGCTGCTGGTGCTGGTCATGCTCTTCGTCCTCCGAGGGTCTCCACACACCACCCAACTGGCAGGTGTTGGTCTGAGGGGTTGTGCAGGGTAGGTGTGTGGTTCCTCGGACTGGGGCTGCGGTTTCGTGTCGGTCTGTCCTCTGGCTTGGCGGGGGGTGGTGGAGGGCAGGGGTTGCCCTATGTGACGCGGTGGCCTCCTGCGTGGGTGAGGGCTCTCCCCCGTGGAGCGCACCTTGGCACCTGCCACAGGCTGCTGGCTGCAACACGCCTGGTTGGAGGGAGACTGTTTCCCCCAGTGTGGGAAACTCACTGCCTTGAACCTAAAATCCCACACTTCCTCTTTTGACAGCTGCTTCAACTCATTAACTGACCACAACGAGCAAGGTAAGTACTCTCAAGTGGAACCCCGCTGGCTTTAATTGCCTGCGGGATTCCCACCAGCGGGGCTTGCGCGCGCAGCCCCGCATGTCAGCGCGGTACCCGGAAGTGGCCGGGATTTCGTCGCGATCCGGTCACGTGACCGGAGATCGGGATTTTCGGGGCCACCCCGCTGGGAACCCGCCGGAAACACGCTCCTAAAATCGAGCCCCTTATGTCCTCTTCACAACTTACTTTCCTACCTACCTTTGTGTCATCCGTAAATTTAGCAACCATACATTCGGTCCCTTCATCCAAGTCATTGATATAGATTGTAAATAGTTGAGGCCCAAGCATTGATTCCTGTGGCACTCCACTTGTTACATCTTGCCAACCTGAAAATGACCCATTTATGCCTACTCTCTGTTTCCTGTTAGCTAACCAATCCTTTATCCATGTTAATATGTTACCCCCTACACCATGAGCTCTTATTTTGTGTAGCAGCATTTGATGTTTGATAGCAATTAGGGATGGGCAATAAATGCTGGCCTTGCCAGCGATGCCCACATCCTATGAATGAATTTTTTAAAATGTGGCACCTTGTCAAAAGCCTTCTGGAAATCCAAGTACACCACATCCACAGGATCCCCTTTATCCACATTGCTTGTTACTTCCTCAAAGAACTCTAATAAATTAGTCAAACACGATTTCCCTTTCACAAAGCTGTGTTGACTCTGCCTGATTTCATTGAGATTTTCTAAGTGCCCTGCTATGACCTCCTTAATAATAGATTCTAGCATTTTCCCTATGACAGATGTTAAGCTAACTGGCCTGTAATTTCCTGCTTTCTGTCTCCCTCCTTTCTTGAATAGAGGAGTTACATTTGCTATTTTCCAATCTGATGGGACCCTTCCAGAATCTAGGGAGTTTTGTAAAATTAATACCAATGCATCTACTATCTCTGCAACCACTTCTTTTAAGACCCTAGGATGAAGTCTGTCAGGATCTGGGGACTTGTCAGCTTTTAGATCTAATAATTTTTTCAAAACCCTTTCCCTGATGATTGTAAATGTTTTAAGTTCCTCCCTCCCTTTCACTCTTGATTCACAATTATTTCTGGCATGTTATTTGTATCCTCTACAGTGAAGACAGACACAAAGGGCCCGATTTTAGCACCCGGTTCCGGGTGCGTTCTCGGCGGGGGGGCCTCTAAAATCCCGGTTTCGAGGAGCGGGACCGGATCGCGCCTCGATCCCGCCCACTTCCGGGTTGCGCGCTGACGTGCGGGGGTGCGTGCGTTGGCCCCGCTGGTGGGAATCCCGCAGGCAATTAAAGCCAGCGGGGTTCCACTTGAGTGTATTTATCTTGGTATTTCAGGTCATTAAATGACCTGATTGAGCTGTTTATTTAACAGGTGTCGGATTTTACAGTGAAATGAGACTGTTTCCCATACTGGGGGAAACACTCACACTCTCAACGGACGTGTTGCAGCCAGCAGCCTGTGGCAGCTGCCAAGGTGCATTCCACAGGTGGGGGGGGGGAGAGCCTTCACCAACGCAGGAGGACACTCCGTAACATTGGGCAACGCCTGCCCTCCACCACCCTCCTCCAAGCAAGAAGATTCACCGGCGTGGAAGTCCAACCCCTGTGCGAGGACACACTTTTCTAGCGTGCACAACCCCGCAAACCTAAACCTGCCAGATGGGTGCTGCGTTGACATCCTCGGAGGACGAACAGGATGACCAGCCTCAGCAGCCTCGCAGTCCACGCCGTCCGCCTCAGAGACATGCATCCCCACAACACGGTGCTGCGGCACATCCACCTGCACAGCAGGATGGAGGGCATCCGCAGAGAGAGATGCGTCGCAGGAGGCACTACCCTCCGCACAGGGTCTACAGACCGAGGCTCAGCTTCATGGACCTCTCTGAGCAGCAGTGCATACGGAGGCTCAGAGTCACTCGCCAGGTAGTCGCCGACATCTGCAGCCTCCTCAATGACGAGCTGCTCCCGGATGGACCAAGCAGCATCTTCTTACCCGTCGCCGTCAAAGTCACCACTGCCCTCAACTTCTTCGCCTCCGGATCCTTCCAGGGTGCCACGGGGGACATCACCGGGGTCTGTCAGTCGTCTGCACACAAGTGCATAAGGCAGGTCACCGATGGGTTGTTCCGCAGGGCCTCGACCTACATCAACTTCGCCATGGATGAGCGCAGCCAGACGGAGAGGGCGGTTGGATTCCATGCTGTGGCTGGCTTCCCACGGGTGCAGGGTGTAATCGATTGCACCCACATAGCAATACGGGCACCTCCACATGAGCCAGGGCTGTTTATCAACAGGAAAGGGTATCACTCCATGAACGCCCAGCTCATTTGTGACCACCGCCAGAGATTCCTACACGTGTGCGCCAGATACCCTGGCAGCTGCCACGATGCCTTCGTCCTCAGGGAGTCCACCGTCCCGCCCCTCTTCCACGCACCCAACGCCGGCAACGGCTGGCTCCTCGGCGACAAGGGATATCCCCTGCACACGTGGCTTATGACACCTCTGAGGAACCCCATTACCGAGCCACAGCGTCGGTATAATGACAGCCACATTGCTACCAGGTCTACAATTGAGCAGGCTATAGGGCTGCTCAAGATGCGCTTCAGGTGCCTTGATCGTTCCGGGGGTGCGCTCCAATACACGCCATTCAGAGTGGGACGAATTATAGTTGTCTGCTGTGCCCTGCATAACATGGCACTACAGAGAGGGGTGCCGCTGGAGGAGGCCCCATGCACACCCGCCACCCACATTGAGGACGACAATGAGGAGGAGGTGGAGGAGGAAGAGGAGGAGGAGGAAGAGGGAGAGGAGGAGGAACGACCCATGCGCCGAACACCGGCTCACCTGCGTGCTCGTCAGGCCAGGGAGGCACTCATATGCCAACGGTTCTCCTAACATCACACTGTGTGAGGCGTTCACATGTCATAACGTGCACAGACGAGGGTCCATACAGGCTCCCTCCACAGAAGAGTGGTGCCTGTACACCTGCACCCACTGGATTATGCTCAATGGGTGGGACGGGGTGGTCGTCGTCATGATGAGGCGCAGGGAAGGGACATATTGCACAAGCCGCAGAATTATGGACAAGAGGTGGCAGCATTGGTGAGAAAAAGTGAGTTTATTTTGTGGTGACATTCAAAGAGTAGAAAATTAAAAAAAAACGACAAACACCCTGTTGCAATCCCTGTGTGCTCACGGAACTTTAGGCGTTCGTTTTCGGGACCCCCTACGTGGTGCTACCCCTGTGGCTCCAGCAGAGGTGGTGGCAGGTTGCTCCTGTTCGTGCCCTGACCGGGTAGATGCTTTGGGCCGACGCCCCCTGGGTTTCGGTGCCCGTGAGGGCACCTCCACAGACTGCTCCTCCTGCACCTGTGCAGGGGCAGACTCGGCCACCTGGAGAGGATGGACTATTGCGGGCACTGGTTGAGAGGGGGGCAACGGGTGAGACTTGGGGGCGCCTTGAGTAGCGTCCACACTTCCATTTCCCCGTTCACCATCTTCCCTCTCATGGCCAAGGCCCACATCACCCCTTCCACCCTGCTGGACGGCAGTTTGGATGACGTGGGTGAGACCTTGCAAGGCCACCTCCAATGTATCTGTCAACCTGTTGATGGCGGCAGAATGTTGTTCACCCTGAATCCGAACAGCCGTTGTGAGGGCCTGGATGGACTCATTGGTGAGCTGTGCGTGACGCTCGAGGGAGGCTAGCCTGTCCTCCACCGCAGACGTTCCCACACCTACCCGCGACACTATCTCAGAGATGCCTTCACGTCCCTGCGACACTATCTCGGCGATACCCTCCTGCACCTGTGCCACCATTCCCCTCATGCAGGAGTTGGACTCCTCCATCCTCCGTGCGATTGTGGAGAGTGCGCGTGGCACCTCTCCCAGTACCTCAGCAATGTTCTGGTGCCCCTCGACGACTCTCCTTTTGACAGGTGGCCCCCTGGGTTCAGCATCTGGGTCCGGCTGAGCAGAGCCTGGAGAAGAGTGCTCCCACCGACGCGGACCCTCCGCGGCTGACCCTGCCACCAGGGTCTGCTCATGCTCATGTGTGCGCGGTGACTCACCATGTGCAATCCCAACTAGCTGAGGGGGGGGACCCACCGAGGTGTGTGTATCTGCGCTGGTGGATGCAAGGCTCATGTGTGACGATGCACCCTCAGAGACGGGCATGTCCTCTGAGGAATCGCCCTCAACCGAGACGTCGATCGCAGACGGTCCTGGAAGAGAACAGAGGGAAATATCAGGCATGTGACCAAATGTGGCGGTGCGGCATATGCCATGTGATGCTACGATCATTCACGATCATGAGTGATGAGTGCCAGCTTTCCCTTACCGGCCGTTTCGCCAGAACCAGACTCGCCATCCGCCATCGACAGGCAATGCAGCGTGCGGCTGATCTCCAGTGCCTCGACCTCGGCGTCTGTCAGGGCCATCTCGTGTGGCGGGCCCCCTCCGGTGCATGCCCTATCGCGTGCGTTCCTGGCCCTCTTCTCCTGTGAGGGCAAAACACAAAAACGTTATTGAGTGATGATTACAATGTGAGACGCTTCAAGCATTGGTGTGATTGGGTTGAACGTGTGCCAGATGGATGGGAGGATGCGTGTGCCACATGGCCATCCCATTGTATGGGCATTGGGGTGTGTGGTAGTGGTCGAGTGGGGACAGGGACGGTGGGTACGTGCAGGCACTGTGAGGATGATAGTTGGGTGGCTGTGAGGATTGGTGCGGGAGCGCAGTACTGTCAGTGGAGATGGGGTTGTGAGGTGTTTGAGGTGATGTGGAAGACGGAGTGATGCAGAATGCGTTAGTGTACTCACTTTTCCGGACCTGGTGAGGTCATTGAATCTCTTGCGGCACTGAATCCAAGTGCGGGTGGTGTTTCCCCTGCTTGTGACCTCCGCGGCCACCTCCTCCCATGCCCTCTTGGTGGCGCTGGCAGGGCACCTCCTTCCATCCGTGGGGAACAGCGTCTCCCTCCTCATGCGGACCCCGTCCAGCAGCACCTGGAGGGCGTGGTCCATGAAACGGGGAGCAGCCTTACCCCTGTGCTCCTCCATCCTTGATGGAGTGTAGTTTGTGGCTGGAGGGGCTTTGGTGGACTGCCCCTTTAAATAGAGCACAACCATCGCTCAGACGTCAATGCGCATGCGCAGGCCGCCGGCACGCAGCTGAGAAGCGCGGAACCCGTAACTGCCGGCTAATCACATCAATCATCCCGCGATCGCGTGCGCAACGCACTCAATTTGGCCGGCGCGTTTTCCTCGAGCCCGCCCGACCACCCGCTGCCAACCCGCACCCCTGGTAAAATCGGGCCCAAAGTATCTGTTCAATTCATCCGCCATTTCCTTATTCTCCATTATTAATTCCCCAGATTCTCTCTCTAGAGGACCAACACTCACTTTACTTACTCTTTTCCTTTTTAAATACCTGTGAAAACATATGAAAGAGGTCAAGAAACGGGTAGCCTTCACCTCAAACATATAATTTGGTGGTATGAAGTAGCTTTTGGAAGATTATTCAATGTTTTAAATTAAAGCTGTTTACTTTAATAAAATTAACCAAATGTTTTTAGTTACATGAGACTCTAGGTACCACAGGCTTAGTCCCTATTTGAAATGAATAAACATTTGATGTCAATGCATCATCCTGTACATGTTCTTCAGGGCTAATGACCAAACGGTTTCTCTTTAAAAATAGCAGTGAAACCTGTCCTTCCACTCACTTGCAAGATGGCTGTGCATAATCGGTGTTTACTCAGCCACAGCTCACACAAGTCCACATTCTGAATGATGCTGCTGAGAGAGCAGATGGTGAGCATGTTCATTGGAAAGGTCCCTGCCTTCATTCCCTGGTGATGCCCTTTATGAAGTAAACACTGCACACTAACATACAGCTATTTTCTTTGGACTCTGGGACGAGAAAAAACAATTTAATGCTGTGCACCTGCCAGCTGTTTATTAATTTAACTATTTCCCACTGTGGATTCCCTTTAGCATCACAATCATGAAAAATTTAATGAAACAACAATCTGCCATTCCAATGGTAATCAAACTGGAGGAAGCCTCATTGGTGCTACAGTACTTTTTAGCTGCCAAAACCAATCAGGCTTTGTTGCATCTTATGACATGACACAATTCTTTTCTCTGAACATCATTTAATGCTGTCATTTTGAATGGATTGTTGGACTCTTACAATCTCTACAGTAGAGCACTGTCCTAATAGAATCAAAGAATCTTACAGCACAGAAGGAGGCCATTCGGCCCATGATGCCTGTGCCGGCTCTTTGAAAGAGCTATATAATTAGGCCCACCATCCTGCTCTCTCCCCATAGCCCTGCAAATTTTTCCTTTAAAACGACACAGAAATATCTGCTATAGTTGTGTATGATCACTGTTGTTCCAACGAGGGTTCTAACATTAAGTTCAATTCTATTTCTCACACAAATAAAAATCTTCAACTATTTAATGCTGACATTTGGATGATAGGGTTAGATGAAGTAGGGAGGGAGGAAGCCCGTGTGGAGCATAAACACCTGTATGGACCTGTTGGGCCGAATGGCCTGTTTCTGTGCTGTATGTACATTCTATGTAATATTTGCAATCCGTTCAATGACATAGCTACTTGACAGATTGTGTTCAAGGTGCTCACTGCAAGATTAAGTAGCCTCTCTACAGATTTCAATTTAATTTGAATCAAACTGCCCCCAGCTCACCATGTTCCGAACTACATCTGAGATATTTGCTGTGGCATTGTATACCGAATGAGTAAAATCTTGGGTCAGTCAATTTCAATCTTTCTCCTTTTGCCTGCTCAGGCTTGCACTCCTTGAAAAATAAATAAACCTGATCATTTTCTGAAAAATAAAACCTACCCTCAATTAAGTCAATTAGAAGCTGGTCGGACCTGACCAAAGCAGCCCAATGGTAGGTTTTACCTTTGCTCATAATGTTAACCTATCATAGTGTTAAATATTTCCCTAATCATGAATAAAATACTTGTGTCATAATTTTACTTATCAATGTCAGTGGTTTGCGGTGAATGAATAAGTTGAATTCTATTTTATTACACTGGTTTACAGGATTTCCCTGCATTTCTACCACTGTTTTGGGAATCTCATTTCAAGTTTTTGCCAATCTTTCTTTGAAAATCATAAAACAGTGCCCATGCTTATTATCATTCCACGTGTGTATCCAGGCAACATAGAATGTAATGCTATGCAGAGAGAGACATAATGAAATATTGAGAATTCTTAGGGCCATCAGCAACTCCTGTGTTTACTTATGTAGTTCAGGATTAATATTACAGTAATGAAGCGGATATAAAATTGCCTGACCTTTGAGTAGATGTATTACTGTAATAGTGTTTGTTATTGTAACAAGATGTGTGAGCTGACTTTAAAAAAAGTGAACCCATGGGAGATTGACATTTCCCTGCTGGGCTGCCGATAGGTTAAAATAATTCATATTATTAAAAAATGTTAAATACTTTATCTTACAGTTAATTATATTCACGTACTTGAATTCTTCTTCTGTCTATATCACATTTATAGTATAAGACAATGATGTCCATCAGGAAGGTCCTAAGTTTCATCCCCAGCCTGTGTTGAGTTGGCTGATCTCAGATTAGACAGCAGTCAAGGCACTACGGTTAGCCTCTATTTCCTTGGAGTAGGAAGGAGAGAATCACCTGGGTTCCTATTCATAATCATTATCCAGTGATTTGACTTGGAAATTTGTACGTACAGATGTTGGACGAGAGCAAGATCAAGCTTGGTTATGGTGCCTCTATGGTCAATCATGACACTCAGGTCATGATTTTCCTCTGTGGAGGTATTAACTACTGTAAGTGCACCAAAACTACATTTCACCCACAGGTGTTACACCTCTGAGAACGAACCCAAGTTTCCTTGGCGCACCTCCATTAAATATTCATGGCGGACTCCCAGCGCTATTAGTGCGCTCTATAGGGAGTCTTCAAATGGTGGGCAAGCAATGGCTGTTGCAGTCCAGGCACCTGAAGAGCCCCTTCAACAATGGTGCACATTATGATCACTTGGGTGGACACATGCACTTCATTATACCTGTGTTTATCTGGTGTCCTGGGATACCACAGAACTATCATGAGCCCTGGCTTCAGAAGATAGCCTTGATTGGCCAGGAGTCACCTGACACTTGCCATTCAGGGTCAAATATTGATGGGGTGGTGGACTGCCTTAAAATGAATGCATTGTGGCAACTGTCTGGGAAGTGAGCACTGACTTGCATTACATACTCGTGATAATTGCTAACAAGCTGTGCATTCAGAGAGTGGATCTTTTCTCAATCATGTGGTATTGGCAATGTGCAAAGGAGGTCATAGGGCCATGTGGATACAATCTTTAACACCCGTGACTTTTGGGAATTCTGCCACTCTAAAATTGCACAACCCTCTTGTGCTGCTGTTAGTTGTCCATGGAGAAGGAAATAAAAATGCTTTTTTGAGCAAACTTAGCATCGATCATATGCTTATACATCAATGGACAACTGTTCAGCTTATATATGTAATGTTCTCAAGGCTGACCTAGAACGCACTTAAACCATAAAAGCTTAAGGGACATTGTGATCTTGACAACCACCATTGGTGCCATGCCAATGGAGTAATTTGGCTGCAAGTCACCGTGCAGCATTTGGCACAATTCTATCATGGTATCCCATGTAAACAAACCCTCAACAATCTTATTGCTGGGTAGTTTAAACAAACCTCAGTATACCGCTAAGTTCCTAATAATCCTGGACGACCATTTTATATGAGCAGCTCCATGAAACAGGGTTAGGAACATTCATGATGTTCATGCATGCCTAATACAGAGTAATTTCAAATTCTCACCAGAAATGCACTTCATGTGCAAAACAGGTAGAGATCTGATGTGATGAATTTATATACTATTTTCTGATCAGTAATTACCATTTTGCACCTCAAAATTGTGCGTTACCAATCGGAAAATTATTTTGACTAGAATATTTTTGTTTAAATTCAGGGCAGTACTCTGAAATGCAAAGCAAAAGTAAAAATCTAAATTATTCAACAGTCCTGACATATTACAATTGCTGATTTAAAGAGTGTAATTTTATTTTTGCCAATGACCTTTAATTATTTGATGAGGTGGTTGTTGTTCAGAACCCTTCTATCTCTATATCTTTCTCGCTCTCTCACTCTCTTCCTCTCTATCTATTATGGATTTCAGCTGCTGCTCTTATAAATAAGCTAAATGGTAACAGCTTACACTTATGGCATTTGTTTCAATTGCCCTTTAAGCATTTAGTATAATTTTTCATTGACTGATTTGGCCTTCAGAAGAAAGAAAGAAAGAACTTACATTTATATAGCACCATTCATGACCTCAGGACGTCCTAAAGTTGCTCACAGCCAATGAAGTGCTTCTGAAGTACAATCCTAATGTAGGGAAACGCGGCAGCCAATTTACACAGAGTAAGATCCCATGAGGAGCACTGAGATAAATGACCAGATAATATGTTTTGGGTGTTAGTTGAGGAATAAATGTTAGCTAGGACACCAGGAGAATTTACAAGACATATGAACATACAAAAGTGATGTGACAGGAAAAGACCAGATGGTTCATCAAGCCTGTCTATAAGCCTGACTAGCCTGTCATATAGCCATGTTGCAACTGAGTATCATGACCACTAATGCTCCCTACCCACCAGAAATCATGTAATCTCCTGAGAGAGGCAAAAAAACAGATTAAAATATACCCTAGGCAATTCAGAGAAAAAAATAAATCTGGGAAATTCCGTGTTGGCTCCTTGTGACAATCAAAAGGAGCTCCAGGAGACCACAGTGACCAGGCGGCACATCACTCACCTAACTCTTGTACACAGTGATATCAGTCTTAGCCAGGAACATGTCCAGTTCCCTTTTGAAATTCTTTCCTCTCATAAAATCAACTAGAAATTACTATTGGCAATATTAAGGGATGCCGCTTAATGCATTCGTGTGACATTCGTTTGTTCGCCATTTTAGCAGCAAAGTTAAACCATGAGCCGATGTCTGTGTTAAAAGAATGGACAGAGGACACGTTAACTGTTCAGCTGTTAATACTGCCAACAGTAATTTCTAGACTAATACCTAAAAAAATGATTTTCTGCAAGTTCGTGGTGATGAATGTTATTATGCAGTTATAAAAACATACAGAATCAAAGAACATTTCTTAATTTGTTGTATTCTCCTGGTATTCAAAAATATTGTTATTTTGTTAAATTTCTGTTAATCTTAAATAGATGAAGTGATACAGTTATAAAGCAGCACTTGGAAGTTGAGCACAATGTGTCATATAAAAGATGAGTTCCTCTTTTCCATTTAACAAGCAATGATTTATAGCCAGGACTAATGAACAATATGCTAATTCAACAAAGCTTGAATCTATCTACTGCACTAGTATATTGCTCTTACCTTCACGCAGACATTACAGTACTAGGTTTTAATAAAGAAATATTATTGGAATGTCACGTGGTATATGTTCGCTGTATACATGCATCACTGTTAGTGATTGATCTGCATTCTTCTACAAGTTTGAGAGATCTATAATGTTTGAGCACTGGAATCACAACAATTAATGATCATTTTTTCCAAAAGTCAAAGAATACCTAAGAGCTCACCTTCAATGTCAAGATATTAGGGCAGATTTTCCTGTCACACCCCCACAACCCCAGCGCTAGACGGGAACAGTACCCCAGGAGTGTACTTCTGTCCAGCCTGTCAGGCCTACATCTGTGGCATCTGTGATTGGGACCTTATGGCTGCTGATGGAGATCCTGAGGGAGAGCTTAATATACTTAACCTGGCCCTACCTTACAGTTTTCGGTCTGCTCCAGGACTCTTGTGGATCTTATGGTTGGCAGGAATCCAGGGGGCAGGGGGCAGGCCACAGTGCTACGTACTTCAGGCATTCCTGTCCTGAAACACTCAGCTGACAATATTCAAGAGATTGCGGTGCCAGGAATGCCCCCTTCCCCTTCATTAGAATATTTCTCTCCAACCAGCGCCTACTCAAGGTGCAGACCAATCTCCGTGCTCTC
This sequence comes from Heptranchias perlo, assembly GCF_035084215.1. Lineage (NCBI taxonomy): Eukaryota > Metazoa > Chordata > Chondrichthyes > Hexanchiformes > Hexanchidae > Heptranchias > Heptranchias perlo. Next base: position 39,684,642 of record NC_090329.1, on the reverse strand, counting down.
CAAGAAAGCCCAGGAAATCCCGGGCCTATGTTAAAGGGGCAGAAAGCTGCAAAAACATCTCTCCGCTCTTTTTCCTGACCTTTGCGCCAGTAGAACAAAGCACTCCCCAGGAGCAAGGAACAGGAAAATCGTCTTTATTCTGTTTATTCTATAGCCACACAACTACAGGTAGAAAAATATGTCTTTTGATGAATTCATCAATACAATGTGCTGCTACCTATTGTCAGGACATTATTAAAATGGAATGGGCCAGTCAACTCATTCAAACCTGTTTCATCTAATGAACCAAGTCCCCATGAACATTCACTAATTCATGTAATCTTCTGAGGGAAGCAAATTGCCTCATTTAACATCTCTAAGGAAAAAAATGTGCAGTTTCTGCCTGACCCACCCTCCCCTCCCACAAAATGCATTTAGATTTTTTTTTAAATGGCAAACTTAAATTATTGAACTCTGAACAGTTGTATTTCACAGATGTAATTTCCATGTCCAGAATGAGTCTGAAAGCCCAGTGCCCTTGATTCCTTTCATAACTAGATATTTATACACCTTTTTAAGGGAGGTTGAGAGATCCATAATTCTTGAGCACTGGAGTTATGATCATCTTTCCAACATAAATAGTATTCTGTTCTTTCACACAAGTGGGCAGTAAAATAACTCATTGCATGCCTACATTAAACATGGAATAAATAATCCCCGCGAGGAATTGCGAGACATAGAACTAATCTTGGAATCCTCATTATGTAGCCCACAACAGCAAAAATGCTGGAGTGGTTTATAACCACAATTTATACAGGGTTAGGTTGCCTCCTTGGAAAAAAACTTCCTGGTATCTGCATTGTTTTCACAACACCTACATCTCAATTTTGTGCCATATTATTCTGTTTCTGGTTAGTTTGTGGCTCTCAACAGTAACCACTGTAAACACCAACTATCAAAGTGTTCCCCAACCTTGGGATATGATAATGGCTCTAATGGAGACTTACTAATTGTAAAATAACTACTGAAGGCTTTTCAAGGTATAATCTGCAGTTCATTACTGGGAATATTGAGTAAAATATGTACCTATATATTATTTTAAAAGCTTGTATAGGGTGCACACTTCCCATTCACAAAGGATACCTTGCGTTGTTACAATTTCTGGTCACACTTTTCTGTCAACATTCACCATTGTAAATTACTACGTCAACATTTCCATTCAATTTTGCTATGTCAACTGTCACAGTGTAGTTGCAGGTTCTGGCTACTAGGTGTCTCAGTGGAACGAGTTTCTAAAGTCATTCTCCCAACTCTGTCACCATTTTACATATAAAATGGGCTTATACTCTCTGGGTATATGCTCTCTGGAGTTTAGAAGAAAGAGAGGTGATCGCATTGAAACATATAAAATTCTGAGGGGGCTTGACAGGGTAGAGGCTGAGAGGTTGTTTCCCCTGGCCAGAGAGTCTAGAACTAGAGGGCATAGTCGCAGGATAAGGGGTCGACCATTTAAGACTGAGATGAGGAGGGATTACTTCACTCAGACGGTTGTGAATCTTTGGAATTCTCTACCCCAGAGGGCTGTGGATGCTGAGTCGTTGAGTATATTCAAGACTGAGATAGATAGATTTTTGGAATCTAAGGAAATCACGGGATATGGGGACCGCGCAGGAAAGTGGAGTTGAGGTTGAAGATCAGCCACGATCTGATTGAATGGCGGAGCAGGCTCGAGGGGCAGTATGGCCTACTCCTGCTCCTATTTCTTATGTTTTAATGTTCTTAAAAAATATATATCTATGTGTGTATATCTATAAGACCTTAATAAATATGAGTTGATTTTGAAAGTAAAACTATATGCATTTAAAGTTTTAATAATTTCTGCACTACTATTCTGTAAGATAAAGTGCCAGATAAAGTGAAAGATAAAGTGCTAAAATTCCTCCCTTTGCTAATTTTATTGAAGCAGTAACATGATTAAAATGTAGTATTCGTGTCTACAGTATGCCTTAATTAGTATAATTCTTCATTAAACTAAACTTTAAAAATTGTTCTGCAACTAAACAATATAGTCTACATAAATTTATTGGTTTAATGGAAATTTTATGACAGTGCAGTTAACCAAAGAGAAACAGAACCAGCAAAGTTACCAATTATCTCAATCGGGCATATAGTCTCTTAAAGGGCTGTTGAAACAAATATCCAAAATAATCACATTTCCCAATAGCAGGGCTAACATATTGTCTGGCCAACTATTTTATACAATGAAGCTTTCTACTAAAAGTGGCAGGGTAAACTGCAAATGAACCAAAATTACATTTCACCCGAATGCCTCGATTTGGTTGCGATTTCATTAACCAAGGATTTATTTGAAAAATAGAAGCTGAATACAATGAGGTGTTTTGGGTTTGTGAGGAAAATTAGGCTACGGTGTATAAATTTTACAGTCTTATCATACACAAACATCTTTTATCTATCCAGCAACTGCCGCTGCCTAGTGTCAACAAGAGTATTTGCTTCACAATCCTAAGGTCACAGATTCCGATACCACAGTTTCCAGGTGTTGCTTTTATCCTGTTCTGTCGATCTGGATTAAGTAGGCCTGCCGCCCATGAACTTATTCCCAGGGTTTATGCTGTTAAATCTATTTTCTGCAGCCAATGAGAGCCTCATAGTTATACGGAATCACTGCCCCGCACTCTCCCCATAACCCTGTATCCTATTCTGCTTCAAATATTTATCCAATTTTCCCTTAAAAGATATAATAATCTCTACCTCAACCACACCCTGTGGCAAAGCACTTCTGCTCTAATACTTCCTGGGCATCACACCTCAGGAAGGGCATATTGGCCTTGGAGGGTTTGCTGCGCAGATTCACCAAAATGATACCGGGGCTTAAAGAGTTAAATTATGAGGCCAGGTTGTGTAAACTAGGCTTGTATTCCCTTGGGTATAGAAGATTAAGGGCTGCTCATTTTTTTAATTCATTCATGGGATGTGGACGTCACTGGCAAGGCCAGCATTTATTGCCCATCCCTAATTGCCCTTGAGAAAGTGGTGGTGAGCCGCCTTCTTGAGCCGCTGCAGTCCATGTGGTGAAGGTTCTCCCACAGTGCTGTTAGGTAGGGAGTTCCAGAATTTTGACCCAGCGACAATGAAGGAACGGCAATATATTTCCAAGTCGGGATGGTGTGTGACTTGGAGGGGAACGTGCAGGTGGTGGTGTTCCCATGCGCCTGCTGCCCTTGTCCCTCTAGGTGGTAGAGGTCGCAGGTTTGGGAGGTGGTGTCGAAGAAGCCTTGACGAGTTGCTGCAGTGCATCCTGTGGATGGTACACACTGCAGCCACCGTGCGCCGGTGGTGAAGGGAGTGAATGTTTAGGGTGGTGGATGGGGTGCCAATCAAGCAGGCTGCTTTGTCCTGGATGGTGTCGAGCTTCTTGAGTGCTGTTGGAGCTGCACTAATCCAGGCAAGTGGAGAGTATTCCATCACACCCTTGACTTGTGCCTTGTAGATGGTGGAAAGGCTTTAGGGAGTCAGGAGATGAGTCACACGACGCAGAATACCCAGCCTCTGACCTGCTCTTGTAGCCACAGTATTTATATGGCTGGTCCAGTTTAGTTTCTGGTCAATGGTGACCCCCAGGAAGTTGATGGTTGGGGATTCGGCGATGGTAATGCCGTTGAATGTCAAGGGGAGGTGGTTAGACACTCTCTTGTTGGAAATGGTCATTGCCTGGCGTGAATGTTACTTGCCTCTTATCAGCCCAAGCCTGGATGTTGTCCAGGTCTTGCTACATGCAGGCACGGACTGCTTCATTATCTGAGGGGTTGCGAATGGAACTGAACACTGTGCAATCATCAGCGAACATCCCCATTTCTGACCTTATGATGGAGGGAAGGTCATTGATGAAGCAGCTGAAGATGGTTGGGCCTAGGACACTGCCCTGAGGAACTCCTGCAGCAATGTCCTGGGGCTGAGATGATTGGCCTCCAACAACCACTACCATCTTCCTTTGTGCTAGGTATGACTCCAGCCACTGGAGAGTTTTCCCCCTGATTCCATTGACTTCAATTTTACTATGACTCCTTGATGCAACACTCGGTCAAATGCTGCCTTGATGTCAAGGGCAGTCACTCTCACCTCACCTCTGGAATTCAGCTCTTTTGTCCATGTTTGGACCAAGGCTGTAATGAGGTCTGGAGCAGAGTGGTCCTGGCGGAACCCAAACTGAGCATCGGTGAGCAGGTTATTGGTGAGTAAGTGCTGCTTGATAGCACTGTCGATGAGACCTTCCATCACTTTGCTGATGATTGAGAGTAGACTGATGGGGCCGTAATTGGCCGGATTGGATTTGTCCTGCTTTTTGTGGACAGGACATACATGGGCAATTTTCCACATTGTCGGGTAGATGCCAGTATTATAACTGTACTGGAACAGCTTGGCTAGAGGCGCGGCTAGTTCTGGAGCACTAGTCTTCAGCACTACAGCCGGGATGTTGTCGGGGCTTATAGCCTTTGCTGTATCCAGTGCACTCAGCCGTTTCTTGATACCATGTGGAGAGAATTGAATTGGCAGAAGATTGGCTTTTGTGCTGATGGGGATCTCAGGAGGTGGCCGAGATGGATCATCCACTTGGCACTTCTGGCTGAAGATGGTTGCAAACGCTTCAGCCTTGTGTTTTGCACTCACGTGCTGGGCTCCGCCATCATTGAGGATGGGGATGCTCACGAAGCCTCCTTTTCCCATTTGTTGTTTAATTGTCCACCACCATTCACAACTGGATGTGACAGGACTGCAGAGCTTTGATCTGATCCGTTGGTTGTGGGATCGCTTAGCTCTGTCTATTGCATGTTGCTTCCGCTGTTTAGCATGCATGTAGTCCTGTGGTGTAGCTTCACCAGGGTGGCACCTCATTTGTAGGTATGCCTGGTGCTGCTCCTGGCATGCTGTTCTACACTCCTCATTGAACTAGTGTTGATCCCCTGGCTTGTTGGTAATGGTATAGTGAGGAAGATGCTGGTCCACGAGGTTACAGATTGCGGTAGAATACAATTCTCCTCTTGTTGATGGCCCACAGCACCTCATGGATGCTCAGTTTTGAGCTGCCAGATCTGTTCTGAATCTATCCCATTTAGCGTGGTGACACACATGTTGGACGGTGACCTCAGTGTGAAGGCTGGACCTCGTCTCCAAAAGGTCTGTGCGGAGGTCACTCCTACCAATCATGGACAGATGCATCTGTGACAGGTAGATTGGTGAGGACGAGGTCAAGTAGGTTTTTCCCTCATGTTGGCTCTCTTACCACCTGCCGCAGGCCTTGTCTGGCAGCCAAGTCCTTCAGGACTCGGCCAGCTCGGGCAGTAATGGTGCTACCGAACCACTCTTGGTGATGAGAGTACATTCTGTGCCCTTGTTACCCTCAGTCCTTTCTCCAAATGGTGCTCAACATGGAAGAGGACTGATTCATCAGCTGAGAGAGGGCGATTGGTAGTAATCAGCAAGAGGTTTCCTTGCCCATGTTTGACCTGATGCGGTGATTGAATAGGCTGGGTTGTTTTCTTTGGAACAAAGGAGGCTGAGGGGAGATGTAATTGAAGTATATAAAATTATGATGGGACTAGATAGAGTGGATGGGGAGGACCTATTTCCCTTAGCAGGGGGGTCAGTGACCAGGAGGCATAGATTGAAAGTAATTGGTAGAAGGATTACTCGGGAGCTGAGGAGAAATATTTTCACTCAGAGGATGGTGGGTGTCTAGAACTCACTGCCTGAAAGGGTGGTAGAGGCAGAAACCCTCAATTCATTTAAAAAGTACTTGGATGTGCACCTGTAAGTGCCGTAACCTACAAGGCTACGGACCAAGTGCTGGAAAGTGGGATTAAGCTGGATAGCTATTCATTGGCCAGCATGGTCGCACTGGGCCGAATGGCCTCCTTCTGTGCCGCAACTTTCTATGATTCTATGAGATTTCATGGGGTCAGGAGTCAATGTCGAGGACTCCCAGAGCCACTCCCTCCTCACTGTATACCACTGTACTGTCACCCCAGGGATGGTGATGGAGGAGTCTGGGATATTGGCTCCCCAAAAATTTAGCATATTGTCTGTCTGGTTTTATTCTTATGATGACTTTTTGTAAGGGGATTGTACAACTGAGTGATTTACTGGGCCATTTAAGAATCAAACACATTGCTGTGGGTCTGGAGTCACATATGGGCCAGAACAGCAGGTTTTCTTCCACTAAAGGGGATAAGTAAACCAGATGGGTTTTTATGACAATCTGGTAGTTTCATGGTTACCATTACTGATACGAGCTTTTTATTCCACATTTTAGTTAATTAACTGCATTTAAATTCCCCAGCTACTATGGCAGAGATTTAAACTTATGACTCCAGATTACTAATCCAGTAACATAATCAATATGCTACCATACCTAGCTTCTAATTGAGGTGTTTAAGATGATTAAAGGATTTGATAGGGTACTTAGAGATAAACTATTTCCTCTGGTGGGGGAGGCCAAAACAAGGGGGCATAACCTTATAATTCGAGCTAGGCCGTTCAGGGGTGATGTCAGGAAGCACTTCTCCACACAAAGGGCAGTGGAAATCTAGAATTCCCTCCCCCAAAAAGCTATTGAGGTGAGGTCAATTGAAAATTTCAAAACTGAGATTGATAGATCTTTTGTAGGCAACAGTATTAAGTGTTATGGAACCAAGGCAGGTAGATGGAGTTTAAGATGCAGATCAGCCATGATCTAATTGAATGGTGGAATAAGTTCGAGGGGCTGAATAGCCTACTCCTGTTCCTATGTTCCTAATAACCCTCTGCATTAAAAAATATCACTTAAACTTTTTCTCAGCTCCTTAGTGGGAGAGATGAATATTAAAATCATGAGATTTAAGTATGCTGTGTTCCAGAGATTTGGAATGACAGATGAGATCCCTCCCCAGAGCACAGATTTAGATCTACTGATTTAACTGCAAACACGATCAAGTGGGCCACTGACTTGCAAATTCTGATAATGAGCCTGCCCCAAGAATGGCAAAAGCAATCATCTCAGATTGGGAGTACATTGCACCCCTCACATTAACATTGGGGGATCAGTCACTCCTCTTGCTGTCTCGAAATCAGTGCCTATGTAAGACAGATGTAAAGATCTGATCCACCGTGATGAGGCCAGAACACGTGACATTGTTTAAGAAGAAAATAAGGATATGAGTGAAAAGATACAATACAGACTTAATTCTGGAGCAGGTTGGCGATAGTTGAATTTCCGTGGAAATCCTCCAATCTCGTGTCATAACGTTGGTTGGAGATCGGTGCAACCTCTGGAGAAGTGGCGTAAATGCCCGTTTTTAGTCATTTATGTTGTTTCTCCAGGGGTTCCACCAATATTCTGCTGAAGTAATGGTGCGAGATGGGAAGAATCCCTGCGGAAATTCTTCCCCAGAGAGATATGTTTGTCACAAAGGCTAAAAACAGCTTCAATCAGTGCAACCTGGGACTTTTTAAGTTCCTACTCTTCTTACGCAAAAATAACAGAGAGAGCATAAATGGATTATAGGAGGGAAAAATTCTCTTTGATCATTTGCTCTAAAAATCTAGAGATAAACCAGAGCACTTGAATATTCATAAGACAGCAGGATCAGATGGAATGCATCCAAGAATACTTTTAAAAATGTGAGCAGAAATAGAAGTAGTTGTGGCTTTTTTTTTATATAGCTCATTAAATACAGCAGTGGGAAGATTGGAAAACGGCAAATGTTCCAATATTTTAAAAAGGTCAGAAGCGTGATTCTGGAAAACAGAAACCTATTAGCTTGACATCTAGGCATGTAAAAGATGAGTAGATTTTACAAATTAGCATTTCTGGCTTAGCATGACGGGAGCATTTATCGGGATTTCAAGAAAGTAGGTCAGCGGCATCTCATGCGATCTTCCATCCATTAGTTGTAAATGCACAGAAAATTGTGTGGGTCAGACTAATCTCTGTGCCTGAATTCACGATTCTGTGCTTCTGTCATACAGAACTCTGCTCCAGGATTGCTAATTCTTAAAATCTCCCCCATTTCTTTTTAAATAAAGTAAACAATTTTGCAACATTTATTGACACTAAAGATAATAAGAAAGATTTACCTTTGCATTTATGCCAGCTCCCCAGTGTATTGTAATGAACCCAAATGATGCAATTGCATCTTATGATGCATTTCCCACCTTTTGCACCACAGCAAGACTCAGTGATTAGGAGCACCAGAGAGTTCCTGGTATCCAGGAATGCTAATATGCTTAACATCTCCAGTCACCATGGAGTGGCGATCAACAGAGCAAATAGGAGGCTGAATTATGCAGCTGTATCAATAAAGTAAAGTCTTCTCCTTCACTTTCCTCTAACCCTATCCCTCCCTCCAATCTCACCCTTTGTCATGTTTTTACTATCCCCGCTGACCTAACCCTCTCTGACCCCAAACGATCAGTCCTCAGCAAAGGCCTCAGCTTCATCTCCTTACACCTCCACCTCAATGAATTTCAAGCTCAACATGATGCTGAGCTCTTCTTCAGTCGCTTCTGCCTCCACGCCCATTTCTTTGGCTAGGGGTCTTCCCCAGACATAGCGGACCCTTTCTCCCGTCTTCAGAATTCTCATTCCACCTGGACCCCTCCCTCTGGCCTCTTACCCCCTCATGATCTTTTCATTGGGAACTGCCGACGTGATATCGGCCGTCTCAATTTCTCTACTCCCCTCACTCACTCTAACCTTCCTCTCTCTGAACTTGCAGCACTCTGTTCTCTCAGGTTCAACCCTGACATTGTCATTAAACCTGCTGACAAGGGCGGTGCTGCTGTTGTGTGGCAAACAGACCTCTACCTTGTGGAGGCTGAACGCCAACTCTCCGACACCTCCTCCTATCTCCCCCTGGACCGTGACTCCACCGCTAAACATCAAGCAATAGTTTCCCAGACCATCACTGACCTCATCTCCTCTGGAGATCTTCCCCCCCATAGTCTCCAACCTCATGGTCTCCCAACCCCACACAGCCCACTTCCACCTCTTTCCCAAGATCCACAAACAGGACTGCCCCGGTAGACCCATCATTTCAGCCTGTTTTTACCCCACGGAACTTATTTCTTCCTATCGCGACTCTATTTTTTCTCCCCTTGTCCAATCTCTTCTGACCTACGTCCACGATTTTTCTGACACCCTCCACCACTTTAACAGTTCCCCATCTCCTTTTCACCATGGACATCCAGTCCCTCTACACCTCCATCCCCCACCAGAATGGCCAGCAGGACCTCCATTTCTTCCTTGAACAGAGACCCAACCAGTCCCCATCTACCACCACCCTCCTCCGCCTGGCTGAACTTGTTCTTACATTGAACAAATTCTCCTTTGACTCCACTCACTTATTCCAAATAAAAGATGTCGTATGGCTCCTAGCTATGCCTGCCTTTTTGGTGGGATACGTGGAACGTTCTTTGTTCCAGTTCTACTCAGGTCCCCTCCCTCACCTCTTTTTCCAGTACATTGATGACTGTTTTGGTGCCGTTTCCTGCTCTCGACCTGAACTGGAAAATTTAATCAATTTTGCTTCCAATTTCCACCCTTCCCTCGCCTTCACATGGTTCATCTCCAACTCTCCCCTTCCCTTCCTCGACTTCTCTAGCTCCATTTCTGGGGATAGGCTGTCAACCAATAACCATAAGCCCACCGACTCCCACAGCTACCTTGATTATACTTCCTCCCACCCCGCTTCCTGTAAGGACTATATTCCATTTTCAAAGTTTCTCCATCTCTGTCGCATCTGTTCTGACAATGCCACCTTCCACACCAGTGCTTCCTTTTTCCTCAACCGAGGATTCCCCTCCACTGTAGTTGACAGGGCCCTCAACCGTGTCCGTCCCATTTCCTGCACTTCTGCCCTCACCCCTTTCCCTCCCTCCCAAAACCATGATAGGGTCCCCCTTGTCCTCACCTTCCACCCCATCAGCCTCCACATTCAACGTATCATCCTCTGTCACCTCCAGCGCGATGCCACCACCAAACACATCTTCCCCTCCCCTCCCCTTTCAGCAATCTGAAGGGACCGCTCCCTCCGCGACACCCTGATCCACTCTTCCATCACCCCCAACACTCGCTCTCCTCCTCACAACACCTTCCCGTGCGAGCGCAGGAGATGCAACACCTGCCCTTTCACCTCCTCCCTTCCCACCGTCCAGGGCCCCAAACACTCCTTCCAGGTGAAACAGCGGTTTACTTGTACTTCTTACATTTTAGTATACTGTATCCGCTGCTCACAATGCGGTCTCCTCTACATCGGGGAGACCAAATGCAGACTGGGTGATTGCTTTGCTGAACACCTCCACTCTGTCCGCAAGCGTAACCCCGACCTGCCGGTCGCTTGCCATTTTAATTCCCCTTCCCACTCCCACTCTGACCTCTTTCTCCTCGGCCTCTAACACTATTCCAATGAAGCTCAACGTAAGCTCAAGGAACAGCACCTCATCTTTTGAATAGGCACTTTACAACCTTTTGGACTCATCTTTGATTTCAATAAGTTCAGACCATAACCACTGCTCCCATTTTCTCAGACAGCAGGTGCTGCTAATGGTTCTGCTGTTGCCATTTCCAGCTCCTCTAGACCCATCTTTTGTTTCTTTACTTGTCCCATTACCACCTTCCTTGCCTTGCATCATCATCCCTTTTGTCGTTTAATCACTCCAGACCTCCACCCTATCACAGACCTTCCCTTTTGTTCTTTCCTCCCCTCCCCCTTTCCCTGGTTCTGTACTTGCTTAAAAACTTCTTCCAGTTCTGACGAAAGGTCATCTATCTGAAACGTTAACTCTGTTTCTTTCTCCACGGATGCTGCCTGACCTGCTGAGTATTTCCAGCATTTTCTGTTTTTATTTCAAATTTCCAGCATCCGCAGTATTTTGATTTTTGATTGAAAGTACAAGTGGAGGAAGTCATGCTAAAACTGTACAGTATTCTGGTCAGAACTCACCTTGACTACTGTGTCCAGTTTGGGTTATCGAGACACAAGAGAGAAACTCAAGCCTTAGTGGCAGTGCAGAGAAGAGCCACGAGTGCGATGGATCCCTAAAATCAGAGGGCAGAGTTTTGAGAAAAACCCTGGAAAAGTTTGACTATCCAGCCTTGAAAGGTAAGCTCACAGAATTAGGTAAGATAGTAAGTGGTATAAAAATAAGTGAATCTGGAACACTACTTCCAGCTAAACCGTGACAGAGAGTGATCTCAGAAAGTTCTTAAAGCCAAGAATGGAATGGACCTCTTTGAAGGATAGTGGAGCCAAAAAACATAGAATCATTTAAGAAATAGATAGATGCTACAGTGGGGTTGTTATAGATGAATGTGCTAAACGCCTTTTCTCATCCGTACCCACCTTATGATCAGTGGCGGCTTGGGTGCACTACAAATACGTAATTTATGTACATTGATCCATAAAGGCGGGTATATGGAGTTAGGTCACAGATCAGCCATGATCTCATTGAATGGCGGAACAGGCTCGAGGGACTAAATGGCCTACTCCTCTTCCTATGTTCCTAAATGGGCCTATATAACTCTGATGTGGCAAATACAGAAATGTTGGTGTATTATGATGGTGTATATATCTAAAATTGACTTCTTGTTAATTTTTTTATCCTTTCCATCACCAAGACCACCTTCTTCCACCTTCGTAACATCGTCCGTCTCCATCCCTGCCTCAGCCCATTTGCTGCTGAAATCCTCATCCATGCTTTTGTTCCCTCCAGACTCGACTATTCCAATGGCTGGCCTCCCATCTTCCAGCCTCCGTAAACTTCAGCTCATCCAAAACTCTGCTGCCCATATCCTAACTCGCACCAAGTCCTGTTCATCCATTACCCCAGTGCTCGGTGACCTACAATGGCTCCCGGTCTGGCAACACTTTGATTTTAAAATTCTCATCATTGTGTTCAAATCCCTCCATGGTCTCACCCCACCATATCTCTGTAACCTCCTCCAGCCCTACAACCCTCCGAGATCTCTGCGCTCCTTCAGTTCTGGCTTCTTCCGCATCCTCGATTTCCATCGCCCCACCATTGGCAGCCGTGCCTTTAGCCTAAGCTCTGGAATTCACTCCCCAAACCTCTATGCCTCTCCTCCTTTAAGATGCTCCCTAAAACCTACCTCTTTGACCAAGCTTTTGGTCACCTGTCTTAATATCTCCTTATGTGGCTCGGTGTCATATTTTGTCTGATAACACTTCTGTGAAGCCCATTGGGACATTTTACTACATTAAAGGTGCTATATAAATATAAGTTGTTGTTGTTGTTCTTTTAAAAAATGTTCTGCAAAATGAATTACCGTGATTTTTCATCTCATAACATGTACGCTGCGTGAAATCATATTACAAATCACACAATGCCTGCAGGTGCCTGAAATCATGTGCATTTGTCAGTCAGAGTAAGTAATGCATGGCCTAGGTACAGAGCTGGAACAGCAACAAGAGACATGTAGTGGGGGAGGGGCCTTCCTGGGGGCCAGCCTCCCACTTACCCCAAACCCCAAGTCGGATTTGGCCCTAAGGCAGACAGGCTAAAGTGTACTATTTAACTCCAAGGAAGTGCATTGATTAAACTTGTGCACTCCCGCAAATGTGCTAACCACATAACCAGTGTGCTAATAGTGCCTTAAACTCCTTGCTTATCTGTGTACACCTTTTCACAAAAAACTAATACACGGTCCCGAAAACCCAGAGTATGAGTGCTGGGATTCGCCTGCTGGTGACCTCCAGCTCTGACCCTGCCAAAGTATGTGGCGTTGGGGGATATCACCTAATTTAAATATTCCGAGCGGGTGCCCATTCCACCAAGGTGCATCTTGGGTACCCGTCTGCCCGAGGCAGCCAGAAACTCTGGTGTGGAGGGCCTGATTTGAAGGAGGGCCCTCCCTGGAAAGATGTCGGCCGTGCCTCAAAGGCCCCTTTTATTAGGGGACAGAAAATAAATCTTAAAATTTTAGACATTTCAGGCCACAACCCTGGCCTAGACCCTTGGGCAGAAGCTCTGCCCTAAATGAGATCCTGCAAAATCTGGTACAGATGGTTGGAACCCAGCATGCCTCATTCGTAATCCCATCTGCTGTACTCCTGATAGACTTATGGCTGGAGTACGCAAGAAAAGCTGTAGATTTTCAGTCCACATATAAAAATATGGCACATAAACTTCTTACTGGGAAAGTTCATTGATGTTGTACTTTTCATGAGAAAATTGTAATGTTTCTCATAAACTTTAAAGGGTGTACAGAATCTGCGACTAAAGAATCACATTATGTTATGAATGACACCATTGTGTGTATGTTTACAACTAGCAAAATGGTATCCCAGGACAACAGTGCCCCTTTAATGTGCAAAGGCACCAGGTGCTACAGCAGTGATTGAATGGTCTTGAGAAAAATGCTGTCTTATATTTGTCGCAGTAGGGGAGTTGAGGATAATTTAAATATGTGCTTAACAGAACGACAATTGCTGTGATTATTCTAGCAGTTGGTAAATAATGAGGTTTGCGAGTGTTGTATTTAAATAATTAATCAACATTTACACCAGGGAGCTGCAGCAATCTGTAAAATCTACTAGCCGTGATTTTCTGATTTGCGCATTAAAGTATAATGGTTCTCAAGACACAAATTCAAGATATAAACTGCAGACAGCATCCAATTTGTTGTGGTTTGACCCTCACTCTAATTTTCAACAATATGAAAGAATGAGCAATAAATGCAGAAAGTGCTGGAAACACTCAGCAGGTCAAGCAGCATCTGTGAAGACAGGAAGGCAGGGTTAACGTTCAGGCCAACGACCTTTTGTCAGAACCCCTGAAAGAATGCAATCTTGGCTCATGCTATGGTACATTATATTATCCCTTAATATTTATCCCTCAACCAACATCATTAAAACAGATTATCTGACCATTATCACATTGTTGTTTGTGGGAATTTGTTGTGTGAAAATTGGCTGTCGTGTTTCCCTACATTACAACAGTCACTACGCTTCAAAAATACTTCATTGGCTGTAAAGCGCTTTGGGACGTCCTGAGGTCATGAAAGGCGCTATATAAATGCAGGTCTTCTCACATTTCTATAGATAGCAGTAGCCCTCCAGTAGCTTATCTAAGTTGCTGTTCTTTCATAAGATGAGTAGCTGTGCCATATTTGACTGTAACGTTCATCCCCAACAAACTCAGTACCCCCAAATGCTCACTTCAGTCGTGTCGCCAGATAGCCATAAGCGGTCGGAATCCTTGCTAATTTTTTGTCATTGAACTAGACAATTGATTCGCTCCTTCTACTGTTCTGGCTAAGATCAGCTACATCCTCATCAAACCTGAACTTTGCCAGTCTGTATGATTCAGTAAGGTCGAGAGTAGAACTGCTGATAAAAGTATCTATATGAAAATTGAGTAGTGTTATCTTCAGAAACAGCTCGCACAACCTAGTAGAGCAGAAGAGAAGATCTGTAATTCATCACATGACGAGTCTCCAATCTAGGCTGGGCTGAAAGCCACAGGCACATTGGGGATTTACTTGTTCATACCCATATTGTTGCATGTCTTTTGTCCTACAATGTACGTGTGTGATTGGCCACAATCTGTGGCTGACTTGCTTATATGCTTTTTTCACTCTCCAGTTTTTCCTCTAAGTGTTTCCCCTCACTCCTCACCTGAAAACAGCAACAAATGCTGGGGATGGTTCCAGTATTTGTGGCGGCCCACCAGTACCTTGTTCAAGTGCCTATTCTTCATGTATTAGCCAAGAAGTTGAATGTCAGTAGACTATTCTACCATGTGGGCATCTCAGCAAAGCCTCAACCTGTTCTCGTCTGGTATCATCCCTCAACTAACACCACCAAAGAGATTAACTGGTCACTTATCTAATTTTCTGTTTGTGGGACCTTGCTGTGAGCAATTTTGGCTGCTGCGTTTGTCGGCACATTGGGCGGAGTGATTGCCAAAGCCCACTGCGCGATGGCAGCAGCGAAAGGCTTGAACCATCTTCGTGGTCGAGCCTCTTCGTGACAATATCGGCGAGCTGCCAGCACTGATTGAGTGCCGAGAGGCTATTCATCGACTGGGGGAGACGGGAAAACTAGAGGTTCCTACGCAGAGCCGAGTTAGAAGGGGGTGGTGGAGGCAAGCCCGGGGGAGGTACAGAGGGAAGATTTTTGCGGGGGCACGAGGAGTATTCATAGGACCCCGATTCGCATATTTAAGGAGACTCCCACCTGTTATGGGCCCGTTTACCAGCCCCCTCCAAAATTACTGTGGGCCAGATGTTGGCGGGAACAGGACGGTCAGTGCTGTACTGCGATTTTTGTCCGGTTACTGTACCAATCCCGCACGAACGGTTTGGGATATTCTGAGGATGTGAAAGGCGCTATATAAATGCAAGTCCTTTCCTTCTTCTTCTATCCAGACGTGTTCTTCTAGCGAGAGTTGCTGGAGGCTTAGGTTTAATGGTGACTCCACTGCCTTTCCAGCTGAAATCAACTAACTCCGCACTGACAAGAAGTCGAACCTAATCTGTGCAGCTCAGTGTTGCACCATGTTGCATTTATGCACTGAGCTATCAGGATGTGCAGCAATACAAATTTCACATGTAAAATATGAAAGGGGAGGACTGGTGCTCAATTTTCCACTGGTCCACTGGACAAATTTGGGGAATGCGTCTAAACACACAGGAGATGGGCTGAATTGTGGCAAACCAAGATATTTCGGACATAAATGGAGTTTCTGTCTGTTTCTAACCAGCAGTTCGCCTAATGACCCCAATACAAATTGTTGCAGCATAAAAGCACTTTGAGAAAATAAACAGGAAAGCACTGCTTTTCGCTCACTAGGGAACATCCTTTAGCATGTGTTGCGCACAGTAAGAAAATTGGATATCTGCCCTTATTGCTTATGTCAGAAAACTAAGCTCCTAATGATATGATTTTCACTATACAATAGGATACTTGAACCTCTGATGAGATTAATATTTGACTTACATAATACAGCAATCATGAAAGTCAGCAATATACTGTTATATCCAAACTTGGGATTCCAAATACTTGCAGTAGCAGAAGCTACCCTGTTTACAATGGGTAGAAAATGCTTTCTTCTTAGCTCAGCTATAATGTATGCAGGTAGGTACCCTGCACCTACATAATATACATATTATAATGTATCATTTGCACACAAAGTGTCCCCTCCAACTGTAAAGCTTTGGTTAAAAGACTTTCCAGAATATGAGATCAAGCAATATTATTTCGGTAACTGCCTGAGAGAGTGCCACACCCAGAATACATTCTGCTATAGAAGGGGATTCCATCAGTGCAATTAAACAGACTGAGCAGAATGTGATGGAGATTAAATTCCCATAAACTCATTACTAAGAGTGTGCATACTTAATGACGAAGTAAACAAAAGAGCATGCGACTGGGCAATTGTCTAATTACCTGGTTAATAGGAAACGTTTCAAATCTTTTAAATAATTCCTAGCTAATAGCAATCACGCTTTTCGCAGGCTTCTTGTGCTTATTGTTACAACAAAATTCATTTTGTTCCAATGCAATAGGTAGGCCAATTATGGTTTCTGGCTTCTTTTGCATTGTGTTTAAATGCTGAACAACTTGGTTATCATGTCACTGCTCTTTATCATGCCAGTCCTGGAGACATCAATTTTTAATAATTAAATGTTCTATTGTTATTATATTAAATCCATATAAAGGTGTATTATGTGAAGATCTGACAGCAGGAACTCCCAGCAGTAGGAAATACTACTATTTACATTATTCATATTAAACCCACAGCCTTCTGATGGCCAATGGTTTTACAAACACGTCAATATTCATTTTGACTATTTCAACTCTGCTAGGTATAATTTTTAAAACAGGTACTCGTCACTTTACTGTTTAGCACTTCTTGCATTTAAAACAACTGAACTCACTTGAACTACAGCAACTCTCTCTACTTTTTGATATGTTTGGTGCCTAAAGCCTGATTAGAAGCTCATTCACATTTCTTGTCTGTCTACTGTCTCATTCCGAGCACCTATGATGCCTTTGCACCACATTTCAATATCAACAGACCACAGATTATTAAAATCCAAAGGTCAATTATTTTAATGAGAGAAAAAATAACTTCAAATACCTAGCAGTCTGGAGCTCTATACAGTGGTGTCTCGGGCAGTCCTTACGTGTGAATGCACATTGCTGACTAGTCTGATCACTAAGTGATTTTTTACCAAATGAACAGCAGGCGCCTCTTCCTCTCAGCTCACTTAGCACGCTGCTAAGTGAGCTTTGCTGGATGAAGGTTCTATTGTCAGTATACTACAGTATCAGTTACACGCAGGAAGTGTAGTCCACAACATGGACTACAATGTCAAGTTGCCTGAGGGCTTGTCCGGCTACTGCCTTACAGGCATCTGACCATCAGTGTGCCGAATTACCAAAGAATTACTTGCTGCTCAATACAACCCGAATACTTTCAAACACTTATTTATTTAATGATTATATATACAAGCGCAAGAATAACCAAAGCTTTTCCACCATCTACAAGGCACAAGTCAGGAGTGTGATGGAATACTCTCCACTTGCCTGGATGAGTGCAGTTCCAACAACACTCAAGAAGCTCGACACCATCCAGGACAAAGCGGCCCGCTTGATTGGCACCCCATCCACCACCTTAAACATTCACCCCCTCCACCACCAGCGCACCGTGGCTGCAGTGTAAAATATCTACAAGATGCACTGTAGCAACTCACCAAGGCTTCTTCGACAGCACCTCCCAAACCCGCGACCTCTACCACCTAGAAGGACAAGAGCAGCAGGTACATGGGAACAACACCACCTGCACGTTCCCCTCCAAGTCACACACCATCCTGACTTGGAAATATATCGCCGTTCCTTCATCGTCGCTGGGTCAAAATCCTGGAACTCCCTACCTAACAGCACTGTGGGAGAACCTTCACCACATGGACTGCAGTGGTTCATGACGGCAGCTCATCACCACCTTCTCAAGGGCAATTAGGGATGGGCAATAAATGCTGGCCTTGCCAGCAATGCCCACATCCTATGAACAAATTTTTAAAAATCTGTTGTGGATGCAATGGAGAAGAACAATGATTGTGGAGTAGTGACATGAATTTGCTTTGCCTCAGACTTCATATTTGAATTCAGCACTGATGATTCAAAATCCAAACCTTCATGAAGACAAATCAGAACCTGATACCCACTACCATAGTGAGTAGTGGTGCACAGTGTATGGACACGTCAATTGCACAAGGCCACCTGTCACCATCTCCGCTGGGGATTGCATGGACACATTAACATGAGGATACATTTCTGCCCTCTCCTCCCAATCAGATAAATTACCAAGAGTAAGATATATACTTGCTACCATTACTGTGATATACACAATGACCATGAGCATGCTACACTAAAAATAAAGGAAAGGCGGTCCTAACCCTGAAGTGCTACAAAGTGGGCAAACCTCAGGAATTCACAAAGAAGCTGCTCAACTAATGGAATTTCAAATCTCTGCTTCGATTTAGGTCTCAATTCTCTTGTGGAAAACTACTAATCCTTGGTTATGTTAGCATTGAGTAGCAAAAGTCACAACAATTTTGATTTTACAGCTTACCTCAGCTATTTGAAGGAAATGTTGATTTAAATGTATGTTTCCCTATCTCTGTTACCTCCTCCAGCCCTACAACCCTCCGAGATCTCTGCGCTCCTCCAATTCTGGCCTCTTGCGCATCTCCGATTTTCATTGCTCCACCATTGTCGGCCGTGCCTTCAGCTGCCTAGGCTCTAAACTCTGGAATTCCCTCCCTAAACCTCTTCCTCTCTCTCCTCCTTTAAAACCTACCTCTTTGACCAAGCTTTTGGTTACCTGTCCTAATATCTCCGTAAATCAAAAGCAAAATACTGTGGATGTTGGAAATCTGAAATAAAAACAGAAAATGCTGAAAATACTCAGCAAGTCAGGCAGCATCTGTGGAGAAAAAAACAGAGTTAACATTTCAGGTCGATGACCTTTCATCAGAACTAGACGAAGTTAAAAATGTAACAGCTTTTAAGCAAGTGCAGAGCGAGGCAAAGCGGGGGGCAGGGGGGGTGGCAAGGAAGGGAAGAGGAGGAAAGAACAAAAGGATAGGTCTGTGATAGAGTGGAGGGCAGGAATGATTAAATGACAAAGGGGATGATGGTGCAAGGCAAAGGGGGTGGTTATGGGACAAGTAAAGAAAAGGCAGGCCGAACCCTGTTTCTTTACTCATCCCATTACCACCCCCTGACTTGCTGAATATTTCCAGCATTTTCTGTTTTTATTTCTAATATCTCCTTATGTGGCTCGGTGTCAAATTTCGTTTGATAACGCTCCTGTGGAGCGCCTTGGAATGTTTTATTACGTTAAAGGCGCTATATAAATGCAAGTTGTTGTTTCATATAGCTAGTTGTTGGCTAATTTTAGAATAATAGAGCTGAAATCACCCCCTACCAGAATATACTTAATTTTTTAATACTACAAGAATGGCAAATTATACCTTCCAGAAGATTAACAATAACTTGCCTTATTCCTATGACCTGATTGCAAGCTAAGCACACAGACATTAAGAACAAAAAGAAACCCTTCCATCACTATTGGAGGATTTCTTTTGGATCCAAAACAAGATTAGTCAAGAAAATGAGAGGAATTTACTGAAAAATAGTGGTTTTTGGATTTATTTCTTTATTTAGTAAAAACAAGCATACTCGAAATGTTTTATCTTTGTAATTTCAGGATATTCTTAGTATTTATTTCCTCTCTGAAATTTAAATAAGAATCAGATGACTAGGCAATTTTTCAAACTAATGGGGTATTAGACTTTCAGTAAGGGATAAAAGAAAATGGCCCGATTAGTCCTGCCTCACACCAATGGCCTTCCAATTGCAAACCCATAGAGCAGTATTAATAAATGAGGAAAGATCTAGGGCTTAGACTCCAGGGCCCCAAAAATTTGTGTCTGTCCCAGCATACTCCCAATGTAAGTTCAGTCTGCTGGGTCAGCTAGGAACTTGGGCAGGACCTGGATATGCTGGGGCCCAGTCTTTCTCATAGGCTTCCAGCTGGCTTTGTATGGACGGAGCCTCTGTCCACCCCTTATAAGGCTATCACTAAGTGGAGAACCAGGGCCGGGGTCTCTAAATGTCTGCGTTCCTGAACCCTGGGTCTTCAGTGGAATGCGGCAGAAAGTCAGCGTTGTTATGCCTGGTCAGATCAGGCATACATCTTAGGCCAAGGATGGATGTGGGGCCCACTTAGGGGTCCAGGACGCAATCTGAGCCTGGAACTATAAAGGCTTTTTTCAAAATGTTTAAGTGGCCCCCATAGTAAGAAGACCAACCGCTTTCTTCAGGGAGGACCTGGCACTTTTATCGACCCAGCACTCCTGCACCGGACATTCCAGCCTCTTCGATGAGGGAAGGGCACCCCAGATGCACCCATAGCCCAGCAGATCATTTAAATTGCAGGATCCAATATTTAAAAAGGGAGATAGAACAAGTCCAGGGAACTATAGACCAATTAGCTTAACGTCGGTGGTAGGAAAGATAATGGAATCCTTACTCAGAATAGCCAGCATGGATTTCAAAAGAAAAGGTCATGCTTGACCAACCTTATTGAATTCTTTGAAGAAGTAACAGAAAGGGTAGACAAGAGTAGTGTAGTAGTTGTAATATATTTGAATTTTCAAATGGTCTTCGATAAGGTACCACATAGTAGACTCATGACTAAGGTCAGAGCATGTGGAGTAAGGGGACAAGTAGCAGAATGGATAGCAAGCTGCTTACAAAACAGAAAACAGAGATTAAGGGTTAACGGACTCAGACTGGCAAAAGGTGAGAATTTTTGTTCCACAAGGATCGGTGCTGGGACCCCTGTTGTTCACCATTTACATAAACGATTTGGACTCAGAAATCGGAGGTACAATTTCAAAATTTACGGATGATACCAAATTTGGGGGTATAGTTAATACTAAGGAGGACCATGACAAAATACAGGAAGACATTAATAAACTTGCAGAATGGGTGTGTAATTGGCAAATGAATTTCAATATAGATAAATGTGAGGCGGTACATATATGGTAGGAAGAATAAGGAGGCCACATATTCCTTGGAAAATAAGAGTCTAAGTGGGGTAGAGGAGCAGAGGGATCTAGGGGTACAGATACACAAATCATTAAAAGTAGTGACACGGGTTAATAAGGCCATAAAAAAAGCAAACAAAGCACTGGGGTTCATTTCTAGAGGGACAGAATTGAAAAGCAGGGAAGTTATGTTAAACTTGCATAGAAACTTGGTTTGGCCACACTTGGAGTACTGTGAATAGTTCTTGGTCTCCATATTATAAAAAGGATATGGAGGCACAAGGGAAGTGCAAAAAAGATTTACTGGGATGATACCAGAACTGAGGTTATACCTATCAGGAAAGATGGGGCTCTTTTCTCTAGAAAAGAGAAGACTGAGGGGTGATGTGATAGAGGTCTTTAAGATTATGAAAGGGTTTGGGTAGGGTAGACTTAGAGAAGATGTTTCCACTTGCGGGGGAGACCAGAACTAGGTGCCATAAATATAAGATAGTCACTAATAAATCCAATAGGGAATTCAGGAAATTTCTTTACCCAGAGAGTGGTTAGAATGTGGAATTCGATACCACCCAGCATAGATGCATTTAATGGGAAGCCAGATAAACACATGAGGGAGAAAGGAATAGAAGGATATGTTGATGGAGTTAGATGAATAAGGGTGGGAGAGGGCTTGTGTGGAGCATAAACACTGGCATGGACCTGTTGGGCCAAATAGCCTGTTTCTATGCTGTACATTCTATATAATTCTGTGTAATTCTATGATCTCCCCCGACCCTGTAAACTTTTGCAGGATCACTGGTGCAAATCCAGGCCAGGCATTTCTTGGAACTTATGTCGCGATGCATTGCACCTGGCACCCCAACTGTCCTAACTGAAAGAAGTGAGAAAACGGAGGCAGTAATGGGGATTAAAAAGGAGAAAAAACTAAATGACTGATTATGCAATCCAGCACTCCCAGTGGGGAGCAGCGCTCAGAGAGAGCACATCTTGGGAAATTGCGGGTGTGCAGCCAGTGATTGTCCATTCATAGATTGCCAATTTGCAGTCCCTGCAAACTCGGCTCCCTGATGGGAATGCCAGATCACAATATCATCCCTTAAAGATCTACAAGAGCAACAATTTGCATTTATCTAGCACCTTGAACATAGAAAAACATCCCATGTTGCTTCACAGAGGCATAACCAGACAGAAATGAACAGCATGCAAAGAGGGATGACCAAAACTTGGGGGTTTTAAGGAGGGTGTTAAAGGAGGAGCTGAGAGATGGGTTGTCAGACAGGAGGAAGTTACAGAGATAGGGATAGGTGAGGCAATGAAGGGATTTAAACACAAGAGAACTTTAAATTGGAGGCATTGGGGGACCCGGAAGCCAATGTAGGTCAGTGAGCATAGGGGTGATGGGTGAGTGGAACTTGGTGTGTGATGGGATATATTGGCAGCAGAGTTTTGGATGAGCTGAAGTTTATGGAGGATGGAGGATGAGAAGCTGGCCAAGAAAGCATTAGAATAGTCACACCTAGAGGTGAAAAAGGCATGGATGATCATTTCAACTGCAGATTTATTTTATTCATTCATGGGATGTGGGCGTCGCTGGCAAGGCCAGCATTTATTGCCCATCCCAAATTGCCCTTGAGAAGGTGGTGATGAGCTGCCTTCTTCAACCGTTGCTGTCCATGTGGTGAAGGTTCTCCCACAGTGCTATATGGTAGGGAGTTCCAGGATTTTGACCCAGCGACGATATATTTCCAAGTCAGGATGGTGTGTGACTTGGAGGGGAACGTGCAGGTGGTGGTGTTATTATGTGGCTACTGCCCTTGTCCTTCTAGGTGGTAGAGGTCGCAGGTTTGGGAGGTGCTGTCGATGGGCTGAAACTGGTCTGGAGGGGAGTGATTTTTTTTTTATTCGTTCACATGATGTGGGCGTCGCTGGCGAGGCCAGCATTTATTGCCCATCCCTAATTGCCCTCGAGAAGGTGGTGGTGAGCCGCCTTCTTGAACCGCTGCAGTCCGTGTGGTGACGGTTCTCCCACAGTGCTGTTAGGAAGGGAGTTCCAGGATTTTGACCCAGCGACAATGAAGGAACGGCGTTTTATTTCCAAGTCGGGATGGTGTGTGACTTGGAGGGGAACGTGCAGGTGGTGTTGTTCCCATGCGCCTGCTGCTCTTGTCCTTCTAGGTGGTAGAGGTCGCGGGTTTGGGAGGTGCTGTCGAAGAAGCCTTGGCGAATTGCTGTAGTGCATCCTGTGGATGGTACACACTGCAGCCACAGTGCGCCGGTGGTGAAGGGAGTGAATGTTTAGGATGATGGATGGGGTGCCAATCAAGCGGGTTGCTTTATCTTGGATGGTGTCGAGCTTCTTGAGTGTTGTTGGAGCTACACTCATCCAAGCAAGTGGAGAGTATTCCATCACAGTCCTGACTTGTGCCTTGTAGATGGTGGAAAGGCTTTGGGGAGTCAGGAGGTGAGTCACTCACCGCAGAATACCCAGCCTCTGACCTGCTCTCGTAGCCACAGTATTTATATGGCTGGTCCAGTTAAGTTTCTGGTCAATGGTGACCCCCAGGATGTTGATGGTGGGGGATTCGGCGATGGTAATGCCGTTGAATGTCAAGGGGAGGTGGTTCGACTCTCTCTTGTTGGAGATGGTCATTGCCTGGCACTTGTCTGGCGCGAATGTTACTTGCCACTTATCAGCCCAAGCCTGGATGTTGTCCAGGTCTTGCTGCATGCGGGCTCGGACTGCTTCATTATTTGAGGGGTTGCGAATGGAACTGAACACTGTGCAGTCATCAGCGAACATCCCCATTTCTGACCTTATGATGGAGGGAAGGTCATTGATGAAGCAGCTGAAGATGGTTGGGCCTAGGACACTGCCCTGAGGAACTCCTGCAGCAATGTCCTGGGGCTGAGATGATTGGTCTCCAACAACCACTACCATCTTCCTTTGTGCTAGGTATGACTCCAGCCACTGGAGAGTTTTCCCCCTGATTCCCATTGACTTCAATTTTACTAGGGCTCCTTGGTGCCACACTCGGTCAAATGCTGCCTTAATGTCAAGGGCAGTCACTCTCACCTCACCTCTGGAATTCAGCTCTTTTGTCCATGTTTGGACCAAGGCTGTAATGAGGTCTGGAGCCGAGTGGTCCTGGCGGAACCCAAACTGAGCATCGGTGAGCAGGTTATTGGTGAGTAAGTGCCACTTGATAGCACTGTCGACGACACCTTCCATCACTTTGCTGATGATTGAGAGTAGACTGATGGGGCGGTAATTGGCCGGATTGGATTTGTCCTGCTTTTTGTGGACATGACATACCTGGGCAATTTTCCACATTGTCGGGTCGATGCCAGTGTTGTAGCTGTACTGGAACAGCTTGGCTAGAGTCGCAGCTAGTTCTGGAGCACAAGTCTTCAGCACTACAGCTGGGATGTTGTCGAGGCCCATAGCCTTTGCTGTATCCAGTGCACTCAGCCGTTTCTTGATATCACGTGGAGTGAATCGAATTGGCCGAAGACTGGCTCCTGCGATGGTGGGGATATCGGGAGGAGGCTGAGATGGATCATCCACTCAGCACTTCTGGCTGAAGATGGTTGCAAACGCTTCAGCCTTGTCTTTTGCACTCACGTGCTGGACTCCGCCGTCATTGAGGATGGGGATGTTTACAGAGCCTCCTCCTCCTGTTAGTTGTTTAATTGTCCACCACCATTCACGACTGGATATGGCAGGACTGCAGAGCTTTGATCTGATCCGTTGTTTGTGGAATCGCTTAGTTCTGTCTATAGCATGTTGCTTCCGCTGTTTAGCATGCATGTAGTCCTGAGTTGTAGCTTCACCAGGTTGGCAGAAGTAGTCAGTCTGTCTGATGGAGAGACTATTAGATCGGAAGCTCATACCAGAGTTGAATAGGACATCGAGATTGCAGACAGTCTGGTTCAACCTGAAACATTGGTCAGGGAGAGGGATGGAATCAATGCAAGAGTATGGAGTTTGTGGCAGGGGCTGAAGACGATGGCATGAGTCTTCCCAATGTTTCATTGAGGCTCATCCAAGACTGGATGTCAAACAAGCAATCTGACAACACAAAGGCATGGAAGGGTTAAGAGAGGTGGTGGTGAGGTAGAACTCGGTGTCGTCAGCAACATGTGGAAGCTGACTTTGAATGATGTCACCAAGGGACAGCCTGTAGATGAGGAAGTGTAGACCCCAAGGACAGATACTTGGGGGACTCCAGAGGGGTGCAAGGGTGGGGAAGAGAAGCCATCGCTGGAGATGCTCTGTCTATGATTCGATAGGTAAGAGTGGAACCAAATGAGAGCAGTCTCACTGAGCTGGACAGTGGAGGAGAGGCATGGAGGAGGATGGTGTGGTCAACTATGTCAAAGGCTGCAGAGAGGTTGAAGAGGACAAGGGTGGTTAGGTGGGTGCACCATGGTCACAGTCACAGAGGATGTTAATTGTGACTTTATTAAGGCCATTTCAGTGCTATGGCAGGAACAGTAACCTGACTGGAGAGGTTCAAACATAGAGTTGTGAGAAAGATGGGAACGGATTTGGAAGATGACATTGTGTTCAAGGAATTGGGAGAGGAAAGGGAGGTTGGAGAGGGGGCAGTGGTTGCAAGGAGAGAGGGGTCAAGGGTTGGTTTTTTGAGGGAGTAGTGATAGCAAATTTGAAAGGGAGGGCGACAGTACATGTGAAGAGGGAACTACTTACAATGTCAGCCAGGAAGGGAAGTTGGATTGTCAGCAGTTCAGTGGGAATGGGGCCAAGCAAGCAGGAGGTTGGTTTCATACAAGATAAGCTCACAGGGAGCACGAGGGGGGATAGGAGAGAAACTAGAGAAAGATGCAGGTTCATGGCTAAGGCAGGGGGTAGACTTGGGGGAGGTTTGGTTTGGTGGGCAAGGGGAAGCAGCAGAGGCAGCTGAATGGATGGTCTCAATCCTAGTGACAAAGAAGTCCATGAGCTCCTTGCACTTGTTGGAGGTGAGGGTGGAGGGGGTAGGGTAGTAGGGTTAAGGAGACAGTTGGTAGTGACAAAAGAATTTGGGGATTATCTTTGCTCTGCAGGATGATCTTTGAGTAGTGGATGGTTTTGGCAAAGAATAGTGAGGCCAGAAAGTGCTTGATGTGGTCCAGCCACATCTGGTGATGGATGGCTAAACTAGTTGTGCACCAGATACACTCAAGCCTGCAACCCTTGGGCTTGAGGCAGCTAGGATGGGGGCTATATCATGGGGAATTACCAGGAAGAGAGAGAGTAAAGGTTTTACTGGGAACAAGGGCATCAAACATGAAGGAGAGTGAGTGTTGAGCAGATCGACAGGTGCAGAAGTATTGTGGTGAATGAAAGGTCAAAGACTGGGCAGTTGAGGGCTTGAAAGTGCAATTGTAAGTGACTTGGGAAAGATTTTCTCCAGAGTTGAACACAGAAGGAAGAGGGGTTGGAAAGGAGTAAGGGAATGTGAATACTTCTGAGCTGCAGCCTGAACCAGAAGGATGCAAGGAAGTGGTCAGAGATAGTCTTGTCTGTGATCATGGAAGTGGAAAGGTCAACGGGGCGGCTGTGAGTATAGATAGGAGCTTTTAGGGAGAGAGCGGAGGGAGAGATTTAGAGAGGACAGGAGGGTAGTGAAATCAGAGGAGATAGGGCAAGGTAAGTTGAGATGGAGTTTAAAATGAGAGGATTCTACCAGAAAATATTACAAATAGTATGTCTAGCACGTGCAGACATCGCACTTTGTTTACAAAACAATCTTAAATTGCTGGGTGCGTCTGAGCTGCAACCTAAAACTGGCAAGCACATTCCAATCTGAAAAGATCCCAGACCAAACAAATAAACTCTGATTGATCTCAGCCTGTGCTTACTTACATTTTGTGACATCAAAGGGGAGAGTGTCACCTAAGCAGAATAATACTTTCTGCACTACAAGGTATAACATTCCTTTCCTTATAAAGCAGTGAATCATCTGACTTACCATGAGGAATGTCACCGGAGATCCACTGGTATGAATGATTCCCAAATCAGAGAAATTAGTCTTTTCCTATTCATTATCAAAGCTCTTCACAATTTTAAAAGCCTCTATTAAATTTCTTGCCTGCTCCAGTAGAAATAGTCCCAGTATCTCAAGTCTCTCCAAATAGCTATAGTTTCCCATCTCTGGCATCATCCTGGTGAATCTATGCTGAACAGTCCTAATGGCTTTAATGTCCTTTCTATAATGGCGGACCTAAGACTGCCCACAGTGTTCTAGATGTGGACGAGCTAATGTTTTGTATAAATTCATCATTACTTTTTTTAACTCTATACCTCTAATTATAAAAACCAAAATGCTTTTAGTGTTTTTATGGCTTTATCTACCTGCACTCGCACTTTCAGGGAATTATGTATTTGAACCCCTAAATCTCTCTATTTATCACACACTTCAGGATCTTTCCATTAAGTGTATACTCCCATTCGTTGTTTTTTTCCCGCAAAATGTAATACCTCACACTTATTCCATTACATTACCCATTCCGCTAGTCTGTCTATGTCTTCCTGAAGTCTTTTACAATCTTCCTCACTGTTTGCAAAACCTCTTACTTTAGCGTCATCAACAAATTTAGACATTATGGGGGAAAAATTGGATAGGGCCTGTTTTTGGGCGGGAGTAGCACGATCCGCTGTTACCCCACGCCCAATGGTCCCTGTGCAGGCAGGACAAGATTTTCGTCAGGCCTGAGGGCTCACCTGCAATCTGCGTTGGAAATCAGCATTGAATGAGGATTCCACGCAATTCGCACTTTCCACCACCAATCTCTTAAAGGCAGGCTGTCTGTTGGAATTCAGACATACACCCAAAAGGTAGTGGGAGGCAGTCGGGGATGAAATCAATGCTGAGCACACAGCATCATGAATATGGATGCAGAACAGGAAGAAGTTCAATGCTTTGACATGAATAGTCAAGATGAGTGAAGTCAACTGTCAAGTGGCGTCTCCTACCAACTACACCACTAGTCGCATCCACTGCTCCACACACTACACCCCCCATCACCCACATACCAACAAGCTCTTTCCATCAGTACTCAATCCTTTCACCCTTACACATTACCACCGTTGCAAGCCTCCCGCCCACAACTCACACGCCACACACACTGACAGCTATTCAACCATGATAGGCACATCACCCAGACACACATCCCGCTTTCTTGCAGGAGAAGCTGGCACATATCAGGAGGCAGCAAGTGGCGGTGGCATTTTGCCCCTCAAGCCTGTTCCATCATTCAATCAGATCAGGGTGGACCTGTGACCTAATTCCATACACCCGCCTTAGCCCCATAACCCTTAATACCCTTGGTTCACAGAAATCTATCAATCTCAGATTTAGAATTCTCAAGTGAGCTAGCATCAACTGTGGTTTGTGGAAGAGCGTTCCAAACTTTTCCCACCCTTTGCACGTAGAAGCATTTCCTAACTTCACTCCTGCACGTCCTGGCTCTAAATGTTAGGCTATGCCCCCGCATCCTAGTATTCAAGTGTAGCAGACCTCCAAAAACAGTTACAAATGTCTTGGCAGCCAGAAGCAATAATCCAGCCAGTAACCTGTAAAGCCTGCATGGTCCCTTTAAATAGCGCCGGTGGGGGGGTCCACCAGGCACTCTAAGACATGTTCAGATGGTTGGGGTTAAGACTGTGCGTTGAGTTAAGCATTAAGTCCCGAAATGATGTCTATCACTTTAAATCAGCGTTGTACACCGATTGAAGCCATTTTCTCCCTACTTTACATGATTCCAGGGTTCGTTATCTGTGCCTGCGCTAACTCCTATACCAAAATGGCGTCTGGCGCACATCACGCAGGAAACGTGCGTGCGCATCCAAGATGCCATCTTGGATGTCGAAGAGGCCGTGTAGCGCCGAAACAATGGGCGCTACACGGCCCAATTTAGCGCCCTATGTTCCATATGCCCAAGTTCAAATTATCTATATTTACCAAGAACAAAAGTAGACTCAGTACTGATCCCTGGGTACCCACTTCCAATTCTTTTCCAGTCCAAGCAATAACCATTTACCCCAACTCTTTGCTTCCTGTTGGTCAACCAACTTTCGATCCATGCTGCAACATTTCCACTTATACTGTACACCTGAATTTTTCTAACAAGCCTCTTGTGAGACATCTTATCAAACACCTTCTTAAAATCTATCAGCTCTACATCTACTGCATTCGCATTTATCTGTCCAATCAGTAAGTTCTTCAAAAAATTCTATCAAATTTGTCAAACATGACTTGACTTTAACAAATCCGTGCTAGCTGTCCTTTATTAAGTCACACATTTCTAAATGCTCACCAATTTTATCTTGAATTATGGATTCTAAGTGTTTTCCCACAACTGACACTAGACTAATTGGTCTATAGTTCCCCAGTTTATTCTTCTCTCCCTTCTTAAATAACAGTGTTACATTGGTTACTCTGCATTTCCATGGCACAATAGCTTAGGGTGCACGCATCTGGTGACTTACCTGCCCTGCTAATATTTTCAGAACCAATTCCTTTTCTACAATTATCTGTAACAATTGTTCCATATCATCCTCTACACCTCACTTCCACCATCATCTGTAAAATCAGATGTCAAATATTTATTTACTATCTCCACAAAACCTTCATCCTCCACAATTTAGACTCCTCCTTCATCCCTGAGTGGTTCTACACTCAAACTATTCTTTTACTTGTTATGTCCTTATAAAAGGGTTTACTATTTTCTTTTGTATTATATGATGGCTTTTTCCATATTCCCTTTAAGCCCTTCTAATCTCCTTTCTCATCTTCCCACTACACCTTCTATATTTCTCATAATTTTACCACACACTTCCCTTTTAAGTTTCTGTTTAGTTTTAATCTCTCTATATATCTACAGATCTCTGCTTTATGTCTTTATCTCCCATGGTACCATAGTGTACTGGGCCTGTACTGCAAGTTTTATTTTCTTGAATGATCTAACACATAACATAAATAACATGATGAAACTTCCTAGTATAGATATCCATGGACCAAGCTTCGTGTGTTGTTTTCAAGGGCTGTGTGACATTCGTCTGGCTATTTGAACAGCATTGAATAAAACGTTAAGAAGCAGACATTACAACTGGAACCAACAAGCATGTATTGGTAATCAAGTTATTAGGAATAATTATCATCCTGCTTTAGTAACCTATTGTCTTTAAAACAAGCACAGGTGAGGTTTGACTGTTTTGTGCTGATTACCACTGATGAGGTGTGATTGTTTTGTGCTGATTCTAAGCTAACAAGCCTGGACAAGTACTAACATGCACCAATGTCTAATATTTTGAGGAAAAATATTATCGTCATTTAGATTAAAATCAGTGTCTGCAAACTTAGAAAATTTCATCCAACCCAGACAGATTAACCAAAAGCAAAATACTGTGGAATCTGAAATAAAAACAGAAAATGCTGGAAACACACAGCAGATCAGGCAGCATCTGTGGACAGAGAAAGAGTTAACTTTTCAGGTCAATGACCTTTCATCAAAACTCTGAAACATGGGGCTCGATGTTACCAGGGCGGCGGGTTCGCGGCGGGGGGGCTATTGGATGCGTGGGTAACGCGCCCGGTGAAATCAGTCTGCCCCGCGCGCGATCGCAGTCTAATTGGATCCACTTACCTGGTCTTCCGGGTTCCCCACTGCTGATCTGCACGTCGGGCGGGCTGCGCATGCGCAGTAAGGTCTGTCAGCTGGAGGAGCTCTATTTAAAGGGGCAGTCCTCCACTGACTGATGCTGCAAGAAATTACATCATGGAGCAGCCCAGGGGGAAGGCTGCTCCCAGTTTAATGATGCCTCACTCCAGGTATCATTGGATGGGGTGAGGAGGAGGGGGAGGACAGAGATCTTCCCCCCGGCGGGCGGGAGGAAGCAGCCTGCCTCTGCCACCAAGAAGGCCTGGCTCGAGGTGGCAGAGGAGGTCACCTGCACCACCAACATATCGCCCACCTGCATACAGTGCAGGAGGCGCTTCAATCACCTAAGTAGGTCAGCCGAAGTGAGTACACTTACTCATTCCCCTACACTCCATCTGCCACATCACTGCCCCCACCCCACACCTCCTTCTGCACAGCCAACACTACTCTGTCACATCACCCCTCACACCCACTCAAACCTCATCCTCATCTTACCTGCAGTTACTCACCTCGCCAGTACTCATCCCGCCACTACCACTCAACCCAATCCTCATACAATATCATGGCTCTATCTCATACTCGCCCTCTCGTGCATCTCTTTCACGGTCAGCCTCACTCAACCTGCCACTACCTGTGCTGCAGCCACAGGGCATGCATCACATATGTGCAGTAGGAAGCGTAAGGCAAACGTGTTGTGAGTATGCAGGGGATGCACAAGGGTGTTTGAGGGTTTGTCATGGTTTTTACTTATATTTAATTTCTGACCAACTCACATAACATATTATATTGGCGCCACTACTGCCATGTCTTTGCGAATCTTGTCTGGTTTGTGCAATAATGCCCTTTCCTGAGGATCACAATGAAGACCCACAACTGATGACACCCATTATGTCACTGCAGAGTGGTGTAGGTGTATTTGCAGGGCTCTTTTGTGCAGACGACTGAGAAACGTCAGCGATGTCCCCGGTGGCACCCTGGAAGGATGCGGAGGAGAAATTGTTGCGGGCAGTGGTGACTTTGACAGCGACAGGTAAGAAGATGGTGCTCGGGCCAGCCGGGAGCAGCTCGGCATGAAGGAGGCTGCAGATGTCCACGACTACATGTCGAGTGACTCTGAGCCTCCGTGTGCACTGCTGCTCAGAGAGGTCCAGGAAGCTGAGCCTCGCTTTGTGGACCCTGTGGCGAGGGTAGTGCCCTCTGCGACACATCTCTCTCTGCCTTTGCCCTCCCTCCTGCTGTGCAGGTGGATGTGTCACAGCACTGTGTTGTGGAGCTCCACGTGTCAGAGGTGGACGGCGAGGCTGGTGATGCTGTTCGCCCTCCGAGGAGGTCATGACTGCAGCTACGGCGGCCCCCATCCGGAAGATGTACATCTGAGGGGGTCCGCAAGGTAGGTACATGTCTCTGGACCCCGGGGTAAGTGTGCAAGTTTGTGAATTTGATTGTTAGGAGGAGGGTGGTGGAGGCCAAACTTTGTCCCAAGTGACAGAGTGGCCTCCTGCAATGGGTGTGGGTCTCCCCACCTGTCAAATGGACTTTTGCAGCTGCCACAGGCTGACGGCTGCAACACGTCCATTTCAACTGGGAGTGTTTCCCCCAGTACGGGAAACAGTCTCAGTTGTTTGTAAAATCCCACCCCTCCTGAAATATTCCCTTAATCAGGTCTGTTAATGACCTGAAATACCTGAATAAATATTGTTAAGTGGCACCCCGCAGGCTTTAATTGCCGGCGGGAGTCCCACATGCGGGGGCTGCACGCGCACGTCAGCGCGTCTGTGGGGAACCCGGAAGTGGGCGGGTTGGAGCCGGGCTCCCGACCCGCTCCAGGATTCCCCGATTTTCGGAGCCCCCCCCCCGCTAGGAACGCACCCGATAGCAGGTGCTAATATCGAGCCCATTAACTCTGTTTCTCTCTCCACAGATGCTGGTGGATTTGTGGTCACAAGAGCAGTCTCCTGCCCACATTATGTCCTATCCCACACTCCGGTCCCTCCAGATATAGGTGCTGGAGGTCACTGAAGTGACGATAGACTTAACCATCCCAAGCCCATCCACAGTCACATTTTTTTTTTAAAAAGGCTCTCCAATTCACATACATTAAATTAAGATAAAATAGTTAGGCCTTGGAGAGGGTGCAGAGGAGATTTATCAGAATGATACCAGGGATGAGGGACTTCAGTTATGTGGAGAGGCTAGAGAAACTGTGATTGTTCTCCTTAGAGCAGGAAAGGTCAAGGGGAGATTTAATAGAGGTGTTCAAAATTATGAGGGATTTTGATAGAGTAGATAGGGAGAAACTGTTTCCTGTGGCAGGAGGGTCAGTAACAAGAGGACACAGATTTAAGATAATTGACAAAAGAACCAGAGGGAAAATGAGAAGTTTTTTTACGCAGCGAGTTGTTATGATCTGGAATGCAGTGCTAAAAGGGAGTGGTGGAAGCAGATTAAATAATAAGTTCCAAAAGGGAATTGGATATATACTTGAAAAGGAAAAAAGTTGCAGGGCTATGGGGAAAGAGCAGGGGAGCGGGACTGGTTAGATAGCTCTTTCAAAGAGCCAGCACAGGCATGATGGGCTGAATGGCCTCCTTCTGTGCTGTACGATTCTATGATAATGGCTCACAATTTCTGGTACTGAGCTGTACAGAACAGAACAGCTTACTATCAGTCTGACTGTGATAGTCAGCTGCATCAGTGGTGGGATACTGCAGCTGGATCAGTGGTGGGATATTGCAGCTGGATCAGTGGTGAGATACTGCAGCTGGATCAGTGGTGAGATACTGCAGCTGGATCAGTGGTGAGATACTGCAGCTGGATCAGTGGTGGGATACTGCAGCTGGATCAGTGGTGGGATACTGCAGCTGGATCAGTGGTGGGATACTGCAGCTGGATCAGTGATCAGATACTGCAGCTGGATCAGTAGTGAGATACTGCAGCTGGATCAGTGGTGAGATACTGCAGCTGGATCAGTGGTGAGATACTGCAGTTGGATCAGTGATGAGATACTGCAGCTGGATCAGTAGTGAGATACTGCAGCTGGATCAGTGGTGAGATACTGCAGCTGGATCAGTGGTGGGATACTGCAGCTGGATCAGTGATCTGGACTAGAGAATGGGAAAAATCAGGAAAAAGATTTGTACCTAACTCCTGCTGAAAAGAGCACGGGCTCAATTTTGAAATGGTGCGCATAGCAAACCCAAATAAAAAAAACTTACCTTTTCCGTGCGATCGTGATGTAATTGAAGTTGTTTCCGGATTTTGCGCCCGGCAGCCAGTCTGATTGACAGGATGGTTGCAGACAGGAGCTGCAACACCGGTGGGGGGGGGAGGTGCAGGGAGAGAGAAAGTGAGACGTCATCCAGCGCTGAAACAGAGAGTGTATGGTGCTGAAGATCGGTGGGGTGGGGGGGGGGGAGAGAGTGGAAGATCGGGGGGGAGAGGGAAAGATCGGGGGGGAGAGGGAAAGATCGGGGGAGAGAGGGGAAGATCAGGGGGGGAGAGGGGAAGATCGGGGAGAGGGGGAGATCGGGGGGGGGAGAGGGGAAGATCGGGGAGAGGGGGAGATCGGGGGGGGGATGAGGGGGAGATCGGGGGGGAGAGGGGAAGATCGGGGGGAGAGCAGAAAATCGGGGGGGGAGAGGGGAAGATCGGGGCGAGGGGAGAGGGGGAGATCGGCGGGGGGAGAGGGACATGAGGGGGTAGAGGGAGACATCGGGGGCTGAGAGGGACATCGGAGAGGGGGACATCGGGGGCTGAAAGGGACATCAGAGGGGGAGACATGGGGGGAGAGGGGGACAGCGGAGAGGGAGACATCAGACATCGGAGCAGGGTGGAAAGGTAGGTTTATTTTGTTTTGTAACTTTGTGCAGTGGTTTTTTATTTAAATTATTTCGTTTATTTTTGCCTGATCCAGCCCTTCACACCTGGTTTCACCATGCATGAATCAGAAGCCGTGGGGAAGCCGCCCAGGTAAGCTTAAAATCATTTTAACTATCTACATCAGAAATAATGTACCTTAAGTACTTCAATGAGGTATATTTGGTTCTTTAACTATCATCCTGACCATCTTTAATTGCCAGCGGGACTTCCGCATTCGTGAGGCACGTGCACACAGACGCGTCTGTGGGGAACCCGGAAGTCGGCGGGTTGGATCCGTCTTCCTCACCTGCTGGGGATTTCCCCGATTTTCGCAGACCCCAACACACCCGCAATTTCAGTTGAAAATCAGGGCCCATGTGTGGATAAGGTCAGCATGGGTGATGCTTCTGTGGTCTAATAGCCTGCTGACTGAGACACACTGTTTAGACCCACAGGTGAAGAATGGGCAGTTACATGAGATACTAGTGAGCTGTCCAGTGGAACTGTAAGTGACTGCCTTCGGCACAGGAGGGGAGAAAATTGGGGGGGAAAGAAATGAGCTGCAGGCAAGTCGATGAAAATCAGACTCTTTTTCATCTACCTCCTCTCATTGCGTATTGAGAACAAAAATCAATATTTGTTTCTTACAAGAGACACAGCTTAGCAGAGATAAGTGTGACAAAAGTAATACAATTGATTCGCATTATAACAAAGTACATTTGTGTTGTGAAATGGAACCAAAATGCATTTTGTCACGATTCAAACAAAATTAAAATATCTCCTCATATCTTATTATTACCAATTTGAACCAAATGCCATGAATAGATTGCTATTTTAGCACTAATTAATATCTTTCAAAAATAAAGCACACAAGAGAGACATAAAAAGGCCATTATGGCAACAGCTGCTCTATTATTGGTTTTTAGTGTGTAATATAAATCCCAGAAAGGTATTCATATTATTACTATACAGAGGAGATTCATACATTATGCAAAACATAACTAACTATAGATGTGGCATATGGGCATTAGTATATTATACAGTTAGCAACAAAAGTCCTTCTAGGTGGTTACACTTTATGGTTTTCAAACCTTTCTATATGGGGGATCCCTGCAAGTAATAACACACAGCTGGGAGGTCCCTGCAAATATTGGCACACTCCTAGGACCCTCCCTCTCCCCCCACCCTCGCATCGCCCTGCAGCCCTGCCCTGACTTCCAAAAGACAGCATCAGCTACCCAAAGGTGTGCAGTGCAATAACTGCAGAAAACGTGTTATATAAGTAACAGAAATAAGATACCAGTAAGTCAACAAATACAGAAAAATCAGATATCTGATGACAGTCTGACAGAAATCTGATGACCTCAGAGACTCTTTGAGATCTCCTAGGACCTGGGGAATCCGGTTTGAAAATCTATGATCCATATGGCAATCATATCGGGGCTTAGGCTTTTATACTGCAGTATTTGTGTAGTATCTGCTAGCCGCAGGTACAAACGACAGGAACATAAAGTGTGCCTCAGGGTTCGTAGCCTCTTTTTCATGTACATCAGTCCTCAATATCCCCT
Source organism: Heptranchias perlo (assembly GCF_035084215.1). Taxonomy (NCBI): domain Eukaryota; kingdom Metazoa; phylum Chordata; class Chondrichthyes; order Hexanchiformes; family Hexanchidae; genus Heptranchias; species Heptranchias perlo. The sequence continues at coordinate 39,648,432 of NC_090329.1, read as the reverse complement.
CTGTTCCACCTAGGCCATCGGGTGGCAGGCTGACTGCTGGGGGACAAGGGTAATCCTTCACCAACTGGCTCATTATTCCTGTCAGGAACCTGGGCACAGACGCAGAGCGCAGATACAAACAGAGCTATACAATAACCAGGATTCTTGTAGAGCAAATGATTGGTGTCTTGAAACACAAAGGTTCCGCTGTCTGGATAGCTCAGGAGGTGTCCTTCAGTACAGCCCAGAGCGAGGGTCCAGGTTCATTGTCAATTGCTGCAGACTCCACAATTTTGCTATCCAAAGGGGAGTTGCCTTGGAGCTTCCAGAGGAGGAAGAAGTGGAAGAGGAACCGGATGATGCAGAGGCATTGGTGGAGCAGGGCCCAACATTGCTGTGAGTTGCCAAAGCTGTAAGGCAGCAAATTATTGAGGATTCTCCTGAAGAAACACTTCCCTTCCCGGAGCACAGCAGCCCCTCCTTCCATCTGACCCACCCATCATCTCATTGCCCTCAAACAATACAAAATCATGTATTCCTGTAACATCATTAAGATTATGAAAAACAACCATTTACTTCATTACTCCAAAACACTCCAGTCTTGATTTGACAAATGGTTACATTGATCATGGATAACTACAAATCACCCTTTTCAAACCCTTAGTACTAGTCCTGTGTGTTTGTTTAACTATTCTAGTGCTCTTAATGGTGGTTCCCAGAAGCTACAGCATGGGAGGTGGAAGGCTGCTGAACCTCCACTGAGGGCACTTGAGATGGCCATGATGGGTGACCTTGAGGAGCTTTAGCCGGACTGCAGATGGCTGTATCTCGGCTTTGGCCAGATCAGTCTGGCCCAGCTGGCCATCTGGGGACTGGTGGGGGATCAGGCATGCTGTCTTCCTGAGGGAGGACCACATGAGCCTCTCCCATGCAGCCAATGCCAATCTCAGGGGGTTGAGCCTCATCGCTCCTGCTGCTCTGCGCGAGAATAGAGTGCAGGCATACTGGGAGGCTCTCAAAGCCTCTCTCCCTCCGGCATTGTAATCCTGAGGAGATGCTGGGCCCCAGAGCCAAGATGGCAGCAATCTGAGCTGTCATTTTTTTTATTCGTTCATGGGATGTGGGCGTCGCTGGCGAGGCCGGCATTTATTGCCCAACCCTAATTGCCCTTGAGAAGGTAGTATCAGAGCTGTCATCAGAGGTTCCATCGCTGTGGGGCCCCCTGCCATGCTCATAGAGTTGACCACTCGCTCTACGGTAGGCTGCATGGGCTTGATGCTGTACGCAAAGATAACACACAAGTTGCAGCTGGAATCCTCCAAGCTCTCCGACATTGTGCACAAACTCGCTGGCAGGCAGCCCAGTGTACTTAGGTCAGTGTGGATTGCCATCAGTCTTCTTATACACGGTGGACCATCTGTGTCTTCATTTGTGCCCTCTACAGCAAGGTTCAGATGAAAGTTGCCCCTTGGGCGGGCTGCTTTCTGGGCGTTCTAATCCCCTATCCTTTGCTCCTGCGCCCGAACGCTGGGTGCATCTCCCCATGCAGACCCCCTCGAGCCTACCCTCTGAACTACGCGAGGTGCCAGTCTCTAAGCTGGTGTCGAGTGACCTTTCCTCTTCTGGAGTGCTGCCCTCTTATTCCTCTGCTCCCTCATGGCTATGGGACGGGGTTAGCATTTAGTGGCAGGAGTAAAGCAGAGACAGACGAGTGGTTTCTGAAAGCAGCAGCAATTTAGCATGCATAGCATGTCAGTGTGAGATTTAGGTGAGAAGTGAGAAGGGAACAAGGGAAAGATGGGAGCCGGGGGGGAGGGAACCTGAGGGACTTGTCCTACAGCCTCCAATCAGCACACTCCAGAGGCAACCCCTGCCCACGATGCCCAGCACCTGTTCCTCCAGTGGGGCTAGCACATGGATGAACAATATCCCTCCTTCTCTGACTGGGCTGCCTGCCAGCGAGTTTGCACACAATATCGGAGAGCCTGCTCTCTCTTATTGTGTGGGAGCTTGTATCATAGTATCATAGTATGGTACAACACAGGAGGAGGCCATTAAGCCCATCATGCCTGTGCCAGCTCTTTGGTAGAACTATCCAATTAGTCCCACTCCCCTGCTCTTTCCCCACAACTCTGTCATTTTTTTCCTTTCAAGTATTTATCCAATTCCCTTTTGGAAGTTACTATTGAATCTGCTTCCACCACCCTTTCAGGCAGTGCATTCCAGATCATGATAACTCGCTGCGTAAAAAATGTTTCCTCATGTCGCCTCTGGCTCTTTTGCCAATCACCTTAAATCTGTGTCCTGATTACCGACCCTTCTGCCACTGGAAACAGTTTCTACTTATTTACTCTATCAAAACCGTTCATCATTTTAATCACCTCTATCAAATATCCGCTTAATCTTCTCTGTTGTAAGGAGAACAACCCCAGCTTCTCCAGTCTCTCCACATAACTGAGGTCCCTCATCTATGGTACCATTCTAGTAAATCTCTTCTCAACCTTCTCTAAGGCCTTGACATCCTTTCTAAAGTGTGGTGCCCAGAATTGAACACAATACTCCAGCATAGGCCTAACCAGTGTTTTATAAAGGTTTAGCATAACTTCCATGCTTTTGTACTCTATGCCTCTATTAATAAAGCCCAGGATCGCACATGCTTTTTTAACAGCCTTCTCAACTTGTCCTGTCAAAGATTTGTGCATGTATACTCTCAGGTTCTCTCTGTTCCTGCGCTCCCTTAAAATTGTCCCATTTAGTTTATATTGCCTCTCCTCATTCTTCCTACCAAAATCCATCACTTCACTCTTCGCTTTTTTAAATTTCATCTGCCATATGTCTGCCCATTTCACCAGTCTGCCTACGTTCTCCTAAACTCTGTTACTATCCTCGGCATTGTATACTACATTTCTGAATTTCGTGTCATCTGCAAACTTTGAAATTATACCCTATATCCCAAGTCCAGGTCATTAATATATATCAAAAAGAGCAGTGATCCTAATACCGACCCCTGGGGAACACCACTGTATACTTCCCTCCAGTCTGAAAAACAACCATTCACCACTACTCTCTGCTTTCTGCCCTTTAGCCAATTTTATATCCATGCTGCCACTATCCCTTCAATCCCATGGGCTTCAATTTTGCTAACAAGTCTATTATGTAGTACTTTATCAAATGCCTTTTGAAAGTCCATATACACAACATCAACCGCAAAACCTTCATCAACCCTCTCCATTACTTCATCAAAGAACTCAATCATGTTAGTCAAACATGATTTTCCTTTAACAAATCCATGTTGACTTTCATTTATTAGCCCATACTTTTCCTAGTTTCAATTAATTTTGTCCTGGATTATTGTCCTTAAATGTTTCCCTACCACCGACATTAGACTGACTGGCCTGTAATTGCTGGGTTTATCCCTCTCCCCTTTCTTAAACAGGGGTGTAACATTTGCAATCCTCCAGTCCTCCGGCACCACCCCCATATCTAAGGAGGATTGGAAGATTTTGGCCAGAGCCTCTGTAATTTCCACCCTTACTTCCCTCAGTAACCTAGGATGCATCCCATCTGGACCAGGTGACATTTCTACTTTGAACTAGATCCAGCACAGATTCCTTCCTCATTGGGCTGGAAACATACTGATTAAGAAAGTTCTCTTGTACACATTTCAAGAATTCCTCTCCCTCTTCGCCCTTTACACTGTTACTATTCCAGTCTGTATTGGGATAATTGAAGTCCCCCATTATCACCACTCTATAGTTCTTGCATCTTTCTGTAATTTGCCTGAAAATTTGCTCCTCCATATTTTTCCCACTATTTGGCGGCCTATAGTAAACATCCAGTAGCGAAATAGCTCCTCTATTGTTCCTAATTCTAACTAAATGGATTCTGTCTTTGACCCCTCAACTACATCATCCCTTTCCAGTGCTGTTATAGTTTTGTTGATCAATAGTGCCACCTCCCCTATCTTTCCTGTATACATTGTCGCTAGGAATAGTAAGTCCCCCCGAATCCTCCCCTTCTGTGAGCCAGGTCTCCGTTATTGCCACTATATCGTAGTCCCATGTGGCGACTTGTACCTGCGGATCACCAATCTTATTTACCACGCTCCATGCATTTACGCACACGCACTCCAAACTCATCTTAGACTGCCTCACATTTGCCCTCTGTCTGATCCCTCCTATTTCTAAACTATTCTTTACTCTAGTGCTATTTGTCCCTCCCAGTCTTCTGTGCACCTTGTTTCTCCTGTCTAATGTTTCATCCTGGTGCCCACCCCCCCTGACAAATTAGTTGAAGCCCTCCTTGTCTTGCAAGAAAACAAAGGAGAGTGTTAGTATTAGCATAGTGAGATGTTTTGAGGATGTACATGTCAGGGTAGAATAGTGTTGCTAGTGTGTGAAAGGCGGCAGAGTGTGAGGGGGTGAGGGAAGTAATAGTGAGGAGAGTAGAATGCTACAGTAGGAGCAGAAGGAGATGGTGTCAAGTGTGCTGCAGTGATTTGAGGAGAGGGATGGGAAGTGAGGGAGGGAAGGTTTGTGAGTGCTGGGGCTACAGATAGTGCAGAGCTAAGCAGAGAGTAATGAGAGATATACAGCTTATCTTAGCTAGCCTTGTGAGGTCATTGAACTGTTTTAGGAATTGCAACATGTCCTGGGGGCGATGCTTCTGGCGTTCACTGCTCAGCCACCTCTGCCCATTCGTGCCGGGCAGCTTGCCTGGGTATCTTCCTGCCGACCTCCTCCACCATTACCTCTAATGCAGCCTCAGAAAAACGGGGGGCCCTTGCAGCTTCCGCCCTGCCTGCCATTGTGAGAAACCTTTAGTCACATTTGCCTGCAGCCAAAGTGCACCTCCCCTTTAAGGGGTGCAGGCTGCCTTTAAATGGCATCAGCAACACACAATATGGTTGCACCCCCCCCCCCCAATTAGGTGAGCTGCCAATGAACAAAGCAAGTAGAGCTGGCTGCCCACCCATTCTATTTAAATGAGGCAGGCGTACCAGTTTGGAGCTTTATTCACGCCACGTGATCGGGCAGGTGCTCTGAGCACAGCACTCATTCTGTGTCCGAATTTCTACCCCAAAGTTTCTAACATAACAAATACATAAAAACTTAAGTAATTCACAAAATTAGTTTAAATTTACACATAAAATTAAATATTAGAAATGGAGATTTTAAGTTGCCGGTCCTTTGGAAGAGCTATCCAATTAGTCCCATTCCTCTGCTCTTTCCCCATAGACCTGTCATTTTTTTCCCTTCAAATATTTATCCAATCCAATCCAGCTCTGGATTTTTCACTCCTCTCCTCGGTGCTGGTATTGCTGGCGTTAAACGTAACACATTTTTTTGTCTCAGCCTAATTTAAATTTATTTTCCGTGGACTCCCAGCAGTATTCCCGCCTGCGTCAGGGAACCCACCGTAGGGGAGGAAGAGGAAAATCACTGCTACTGCAGGACTTGCGTCCCCGCAGCAACTTAAAGGGGCTTGCCACCCACTGGTCAGAAAAGAAAAAGTTGGCCTCAGAGCCTCCCGGCAAAATCTACCGGTGCTGGAAGGTGCATCAATCAAACGATTGCACTTTCTGGAATGGGCCATTTAACGTTTAAATGCCTTTGTTCAGCCCTATGCTGAATGTCAGTAACACGCTGAAATTACTAGTATCCATCATTGCTAATGTTGTAATGATGGAAAATATGATATATGCCATCACCTCATTATCACATTGAATTTACAGCATAGAAACGGGCCATTTCGCCCAATTGGTCTGTGCCGGTGTTTATGCTCCATACGAGCCTCCTCCCACTCTAATTTGTCTAACCCTATCAGCATATCAGTCATTCACCGCTTAATTTGACTACAACTGTCTATATCTGAGAAGTGTTTCCAGCATCCAGCACCTAGCAGACGTGATCTTAGAAGATTGCTATGAGGCCAAAATAGGGCAGGAATCCAGTGGATAAATGACTCACCCAATCTTCGGCTAGAATTCCAGCAATGCTCAGGCAAAAGATCCTCCTGCGAGAGCACTGTGACAACCCATGTCATTTAATAACCATAGGAATATTTATAAATAACAGTGAACCATGAGTAGTGCGGTGGTGGGGGGGGGAACAAACATAAAAATCTAATATTTACAGCACTTTATACAGTTCAGCTGTTTTATAATATTTCTGAATCAGCAAGATGTGGGAAGGGTTTTTATAGGTGTAGTTAAGGGAAACTGACATTTGTACCAGGGCCAGAGAGGGATATTCATCAAGCACTTTGAAGCTGAGTTGGACTTTGCAGCTGTAGGTCAGGCTTAAGCCATCGTAAATGTTCACGGTGCTGGTCATTGGAGAAACATTTCTTGCTGCAGATCAACAACTGCTTCAGTAAGAGCCACGAATCCACAGTAGTAGACAAGGGGAAGAAAAATAGTTATTTATAATTATATCAATATCATAGAATCATAGAAAGGTTACAGCACGGAAGGAGGCCATTCGGCCCATCAAGTTCACGCTGCTGAGAAAAAAGGTTTTGAGGAGGAAAAGGCAAGAATAGGCAAATAAATAAAAGTGCTACGTCATAAGCAAATATTGTAAATCCAAACAAATGTATATTGTATAATGTAACTGCTAAACATTACAACTATGATCCTAACTACATATGAGCAATGCCATAGGAGAATGACTAGTATATATATATATATTCATACTGTATTGTAATGTAAATAACTGAGAATAAAAGGTTTTGACGAGGAAATAGTAAAGTTACTTGCATCCTAAGCAAGTCTCTAAAAGTAGTCGGTAAAGAATATTGCAGCTATTAATAATCTTTCAATATTAGTACAGTGTGTAATATTTATACTCGTGTCAGTTATGTGATATATTGCTTCTGTAAATTTGCTGCATATTGGATCACAGATAAAAGGTACTTGATCAGAATCGAGCTGAACTAAATTTTGGTAAACTCCTCTGACCATTTAGTGAGGGTAATTTTAACTATTGGTGCTAGTGTAAAATGGACAATATCAGATCGGCCTCCTGTTATACACCTCTCCCATTTACTTCATGAAAAGGAAAATTGGGAGAAGTGTATAACAGGCGGCCGATCCAATATCACCCATTTTACATCATCACCAAAAGTTAAAATTATTGCCAATGAGTTTATCCTGTGAGTAGCTGAACCATACAGACCAGGAAGTTCCCAGGTTCACTTCCCTCCCAGTCTGTGCTGAGATAACTGGTCTCAGCTGGGTTATGGTAAAAGTGGTACAATTAGCCTCAGTGCCGCTGAATTAGGGAGGAAAAAAATCAGTCAGGGTGCCTGCGCACAATGACAAGCAGCATGGGGGAGTCCAGCTCCAACTTGGCACAGGGCTTTGCGCAGAGCTTGGGGCCCATCCTTTCCAACATGGAACGGGTGGTCACCTCCATCAGCGCACCTGTGGAACCCACCATGATGCAGTACCTGATGGCCGATGTTGCGGCTTCCATTGCAGAACAAAGAGCTGCCACTGCAGCACAAACGGATGTGATCAAAGGTCTGCAAGCTACGGTTGCTGCTCAGACTGCTGCAATGAAAGCTCAGACTGCTGCTATCGTGACTCTGGGGACCACTGTTGAATGGGGCTTCCAGGACGGCACAGCACTCCAGCAATCTGTTCTCCAGCTGATCACCAGAGTTGCTGAGGCGCTGCCCCGGGAGACGGACCTGCTGTCCTCTCTCAGGACGACAGCATTCCTGCTCCCACCCCTGCCACACAGTCAGTGCCCTTGTTGTTGCCTATCAGCCAGCCAGGCCAGACTGCTGCAGCCCGTGCAGAGATGGTGCAGTCTGAAGCCGGGAGCTGCTCGAGGTCATCCTCCAAGGCCATCTGCATGGTCCTCCATTGAAGACCAGCATTCTTCCACCACCCATGCTCCAGCCATTGGGGATACTAAGGAGCACTAAGATAGGTAAAGGCACATGAAAAACAGGCGCTAAGGGAATGCACAAGGGTGAATAGTCCTGTTCTGTTCCCATAATTTTATTTGTTAATTGATAAATGTGACTTTGAATTTGCATTTGATGGTGGTTTTTATTTATGTGTTGAGCTGACGGGTAAAGTAATGTGTAATCAGATGGAGGGTGATTTGATGGTCATGTGGGAGTGGAAAGGTGGGGAATGTATGACTGGTGGTGAGTTGGAGGATGTAGTTGACATTATTGATAGCGGGCACGGATCAGGCGAGCACGCAGAGCCCTTGCAGACAAGGCGTGTGGTTCCTGTTGCACCCTTACATCTTCCTCCACTTCCTCTTCCGGCTCCTCCCCCTTCTCCTCCTCAAACTCTTCCTCCTCAGCCTCTTCGTCCTCCTCCTCCACCTCTGGCTCAGGGTCTTCTCCAATCGTTGGTGGCAAAGGCTGGTCCCTCATGATGGCGAGGTTGTGCAGCATGCAGCAGACCACCACGAATCTGCCCACCAGCTCAGGGGAGTACTGCAGGGCTCCTCCAGACCGGTCTGGGCAGCGGAAGCGTTGTTTGAGGAGGCCTATTGTGTGCTCCACGATGTTGCGTGTGGCAGCATGGCTCTCATTATAGGCCTGCTGTGCACATGTGCGTGAGTTCCTGACCGGAATCATAAGCCATGGCGTGAGGGGATAGTCCTTGTCGCCCAGTAGCCAGCCTTTGACTTGCCGGGTCAGGTGAAAGATAGCTGGCACGTTGGACTGCTGCATGATGAAGGCATCGTGACTGCTCCCAGGGGAGAGGGCATCGACCTCCATGATTTGATGCGTGTGGTCGCACACCAGCTGCATGCTCAGGGAGTGGAAGCCCTTTAGATTGACAAAGACAGCCGAGTTGATATGTGGGGCATGCAGGGCAATGTGCGTGCAGTAAATGGCACCCTGCACCATGGGGAAGCCAGCAATGCGAGTGAATCCCTGTGCTCGCTCGTTCTGCTTGTCTCTATCAAGAGGGAATGTGATGAACCTGTTCCTCATCTCATACAGTGCTTCTGTGACCTCCTTTCTGCAGCAGTGCACTGCATACTGCGAGATGTTGCACATGCAGCAGAGGCCTGAAATGATCCTGAGCCGCAGATGTTTAGCGCCACAGTGACCTTCACAGCCACAGGCAATGCTGTCCTTGCCCTGCTCTGAGGCTGTAGTTGTGGCCGCAGCAGCTCACAGATCGTGTCACAGCCTCCTTGGTGAACCTCAGTCGTCGGATGCAATCCTCCTCGCTCATGTTGATATGGCCTCCTCCTCCTCCTCCCTCTCCTTGCAGCTTGACCTGCTGTGCGTGGCCTCTCTGCATGCTCCCAGTCATGCTTAAAGCCCAGCGGGAGCCCTAGCAGACCGCCCATGGTTGCCAGGAATGTTGTTCAACCACGGTTGTAATTTTTCAAACCATAAGGCAGTACCTGCCAAACCGCCCTCAAATGTACTCTAGGAACTCTCAGTAAGTATAGGGAGCTTCAAAAAACACTTCCTACTCCACCAGCAGCCAAAAGCAATAATCCAGCAACTAACCTGCAATATCTGCACGGTCCCTTTAAATAACGCTGGTGGGGGGGATGGTCCTCCAGATCGTCTAAGACATGTTCAGGTGTGCGTGGTTAAGATTGTGCGTTAAGTTCCAAAATGGTGTCTATCATTTTAAATCAGCGTTGCACACTGATTGTATGCATTTTCTCCATACTTTACATGATGCCAGTGTTCGCTCTCTGCACACGCTCTAATACCTATACCAAGATGGCGCCTGACGCACGTCACGCTGGAAACTTGCGTGCGCAGCCAAGAAGCCATCTTGGCGCTTCGAGAGTCCGCATAGCGCCGAAACAACAGGCGCTACACGGCCCATTTTCTAGCCTATCCTGAGGTTAACTAGAGGTTAATTGCTTTTACGAATACTCTGAGGTAAATTAGAGTAGAATTGCTTTTCTGTGGATTGGCAGCTGGTTGTAAATAACCTGTCTCCTCCCCAAGGTCTGAAAAAGTAGCAGAAAATGACTGGCTTTCTTTTTTCAGATTTGAGCGTTATATCAACAACAACTTGCATTTACATAGCACCTTTAATATTGTAAAACATCCCATGGCACCTTATAGGAGCGTAATCAAACAAAATTTGACACCGAGCCACATAAGGAGATATTAGGACAAGTGACCAAAAGCTTGGTCAAAGAGATAGGTTTTAAGGAGCGTCTTAAAGGAGGAGAGAGAGGCAGAGAGACGGAGAGGTTTAGTGAGGGAATTCCAGAGCTTAGGGCCTAGGCAGCTGAAGGCACGGCCACCAATGGTGGAGCGAAAAAATCGGGGATGCGCAAGAGACCAAAATTGGAGGAGGGCAGAGATCTCGGAGGGTTGTAGGGCTGGAGGAGGTTACAGAGATAGGGAGTCTCATTGAAGCAGCCTAAGAAGAGGAGCTGGTAAGAGAGAAAAGTGTTTCATGCTGCTGTGGAGGCATTCAAGTTTGGGAGCTTTTAGCAATGGGCATGCTTGCACCGTGAGAATGAGTGGTGATGTAAAAAGACTTAGAAGAGTGAAGATAGGAGGCTGGCATCACCCGTGCATGACAATAGAGATTGTGAGGGACAGAATTTCAACCACCTTTTCCTTGGTAAGAAGCACAGCCTCTCTGTGCCCTACAGTACCACCTTTGATGAGATCAGAGAACTTCTTTTGGCACAGCATCTGTACATTAGAGCCAGAGTTCAGTTCCTCCACTTATCTGTTGCCATGCATTCCATCCAGCTGGCTGTTGTCCCTGAACAGCGCCCGCCCAGGAAAATTGGCCCAATACACTCTAAAAACAAGTGATTCTCCTGTGGCATTGCTCACAAGTAGTCTTAGATCTGCAACTGTGATGCTTAACTGCTAATCTGCCCTGTGCCTTTAAGGCTACTGCTCTAAATATGCAAATTGAGGTAATTGCAGCTAATTATTGATACGTGAGATCAATCAAAAAGCAGTTGTAACTGCTTGTAAAATGTAAGCTCCAAATCAATGATCCACTTTCTTTTTCATTATTTAAAGTTTGTTTTGCATCTATAACTGAGGGTGATGACGCTGTGACGCTGGATCACCGGATCGCCTGAATGCAGCGAATATCAAAAAATCAGCCGGGTCAAAGCACATGCCTGTAAAGGAACATACCCGGTGCAAATTTACCCCTTCAGTGTCACAACTCCAGCTTTCTTTCTTTTTTTTTTAAGTGTGATTTATAAAGTGACTCAGAATTCACAGATATTCTGGCTTCTGTGTCAGATTGGTGCATTTGCATTTTTGAGTGTGAATTGTTAAATTCATTGAGAGGTTACAAAGTTTCTGGCCCCTGTGTCAAAGGCCCTGGGCCTTTGTTTCTTTATGTTGTTTTTTTAACGGGTAACACAGAAATTTAAGTGCAACAGACAAGAAATGCACTCTAGACATAATATTAATAAGGTAGACAGACAGACTTGATGCATAGTAGGACATTTTTGTTCATGAGCTATTAGTGTCAGCACTTAGAGAGAGTGACTGAAAGGTGTTTAAATTTAAATGTTGACTGATTCGATTTCCATGTTATGTGCTAGTTATTCCTCCAGGTTGTTGATTCTCTTAATGATGTTCAAAAAAGGAAAAGATTTCTGGTGAGGAGCTGGCTCATTGTGAATGTTCAATATAACTACGTTAGCTCTATTTAATCTGATTTCACAGGATTGATATCCTAATTATGGGGCTGAGGCTCCGAAGATCCATGGCATTATGGTACTTCTACTCCAAGCAACATACACCATTTTGTGCATAGCATCCCTCTTCTTTTCCCTTCCTCCACTAACACAGGTAGTGGACAACGTTGGGCCTTTAGAACAGTACAATTACAAGGTAACCTTCACATGACTTCATTTGTGGAGGAGTCCTCCCTCATCAATTTTGTAACAAATGTCACATTATCGGGCATGAAATGCAATTACATTATAATGGATGATTTGAGTTGATCAGATGCCATCATAGGCAGACAAGAGCTGGAGCATAACTAATAATCTGACCAAACTTTGCTTAAACAACAAACACTTACAATCTGGATGCAGTTACAGGATAAGTGCTTGCACAAAAGCACTAATATGCAAGTGAAATCTTCAGGCATCAATTCCCACCTAATGTATTTACACTCTTGATAATTACATTCTATGATCCAATTACTGTGACATCTACAGTCTAATGGTGCAGTTTTCCACTGGTGCCTACCTACGTGCTCTTCAAGTTATATAATGGATATACCTTTGGAAATGCTTTCTAAATCCTCTATATGATCCTACAATTTTCAAGCTTTCTTGCACAAGAAGGCATTTTTGAAAATTGATATAATTCCAAAACGACTTTTCTCTTTTCATGAACTTTAGCAACAATGATGATGGAAAGTTTCAATACCGGGGGAAAGAATCTGCCTGCTACAGCTTATCTTTATTAACTTTATCACTTACTCCCAGATTTACCACTGCCTGGTTCTCCATTCCTGCTTCCATGTTTTACCTTTCTCATTTACAATTCTCTTCTCTCTCACTCCTTCCCCCCCCACCCCCCACCCCTTCACTCAGTGCTCAAACCCTCCTGTTGGCCTACCTTGTATTCTGATGTTCTGTTCCTAATAGATAACACAAGCTGTACTGTTGAGAGCCAATCTGCATAGCAGACAGCAGTGTGCGAATTCCTCCTGTACTGCTGCTTTCAGATCACATTTGCTAAAACTGCTGCTGCCCCTTGTGAATTCTGATGCTGCGTTCCACTTACCTAAAGGATAGCTAGATCCTGATGCTGGAACTCTGCAGAGTCAGTTCATAAGGTCCTGTCAGTCGTGCAGAAAGAAACGATGAACTCTGTGCACCTAAGCATGGTTATTTATCAGAAGCCGATTAAGTGTTTTTCTCTCAACCCCCCTGAGTAAGAACAGAGTCAATTCTTTGCAAAAGAGATGAGTAAATGGAAAGAGGTCTATCCGAGCAAGAAATCAACAAAAAGCAAGTAACATTAAGAATAGAAAAAATCCATTTGAAATTGAAAAAAGATTTAAAAGGCAAGAGAGAATTAAATATATTTTAATGTAACAAAGTGATTAAAACATTATGAAAGAAATTGGAACTAAAAAGAAATAAAATTGTACAAATGTGTAGGATAAGAAAAATAATGACAGGATAACAGGAGATTAGCAACTAAAGCTGCAAATCCTTTTATACAATGGCTGTAACCTTGAGCAGTATGGTGACACCTGTGTGTTACCACTTTTTCATGATGCTATTTTTGACTGTCATTAGCTGCACTGTAACCAAGTTTCACACTGCTAGCGTTATTCTTCCCTGTAGTCAAATTTTGGTTAAAAAAGAAGCATTTTTCAATTAAATTACAAAACACAACCATTCCAAAATAGAAATACTCAAATTAAGTAATTCTGCTCATAGAAGCAGGCATAAATATAGCTTAAAATCCCGCTTTAATTTTAAATGAATTTTTATTTTAAAAAATATATATTTTTAAGGCAATGTAAAGTGTACTGATATTTTTCAGCTATGCAAACCCCCTCATAGATTTCTCAGTCCTTATCACAAACCATGGCCTTCTCCATCTTCCTTGTCGACAACAGGCAATGGTGAGCTTAGATTATTACTCACAGACCATAGGTAGGCCATTAGAATTTATACTTAGAAATTAAATTGAACAGAGCCATCAGAACAAGCACAAGAAGTGCAGATTGTGAGCTACAAATCTTTCTGATTAGCTGCGCAGAGAAAAGACAAAGAACAAAGAAGAGCTGAAACTGGAGATTACAAAGAGGCCTCAGTGCAAATTTGAGGCTGATGGGAAGGAGTGTCAGTGCAGTCTGAAGGCTGCTGGGAAGAAGTGCCAATGCAGGTTAGAGTTAGAGGAACAGGAGAAACAGCAGAAACAGTGACAACACATAGAGGCTCCACAAGGGAGAGGAAAAGACACAGGGCGCTAAATTGGGCCATGTAGCACTCGTTTCGGCACTAACCCCGAACGCTGGAAGCATGTAAAGTAGGGAGAAAATGGCTGCAATCAGTGAGCAACGCTGATTTAAAGTGATACACACAATTTTGGATCTTAACGCTCAACTCAACGCACAGTCTTAGCCCCGACCATCTAACCATTTCTAACAATGCCTGAAGGACCCCCCCACAAGTGCTATTTAAAGGGCCGTGCAGGTGTTGCAGGTTAGTTGCTGGATTATTGCTTCTGGCTGCTGGAGGAGTAGGAAGTGTTTTTTGAAGCTCCCTATTCTTATTGAGAGTTCCTACACTACTTTTGAGAGTGCTTTAGCAGGTACTGCCTTACGGGTCGGAAAGTTACAACCCTGGTGGAACAACATTCCTGCCAACCATGGGCGGTCTGCTGGGGCTCCCGTTGAGCATTGAGCATGACTGGGAGCATGCAAAGAGGCCACGCCTAACGGGTCAAGCTGCGAGGAGACGGAGGATGAGGAGGCGCAGGGCACTGAGCAGGAGGCCCTATCCAATGAGGGCCTTCAGGGATCAATTCTCTTACCTCAACATGACTGAGGAGGATTGCATCCAGCGTCTGAGGTTCACCAAGGAAGCCGTCACCGAGATCTGTCAACTGGTGCGGCCACAACTGCAGCCTCAGAGCAGGGCGAGGACAGCATTGCCTCTGGCTGTGAAGGTCACCGTGGTGCTGAATTTCTACGGCTCTGGAGCATTTCAGGCCTCTGCTGGCGACATGTGCAACATCTCGCAGTATGCAGTGCACTGCTGCATAAGGGAAGTCACAGACGCACTGTACTAGATGAGGAACAGGTTCATCACCTTCACTCTCGACAGAGACAATCAGAACGAGTGAGCATGGGGGTTCGCCCGCATTGCTGGCTTCCCCATGGTGCAGGGTGCCATGGACTGCACACATATTGCCCTGCGTGCCCCGCACATCAACTCGGCCGTCTTCGTCAACTGAAAGGGCTTCCACTCCCTCAACGTGCAGCTGGTGTGCGACCACTCACATCGCATCTTTAAGGTCGATGCCCGCTACCCTGGGAGTAGTCACGACGCCTTCATCATGCGGCAGTCCAACGTGCCAGCTATCTTTCACCCGACTCGGCAAGTCAAAGGCTGGCTACTGGGCGACAAGGGCTATCCCCTCATGACATGGCTCATGACACCGGTCAGGAATCCGTGCACAGCAGGCCTATAATGAGAGCCATGCTGCCACACGCAACATCGTGGAGCACACCATAGGCCTCCTCAAACAACGCTTCCGCTGCCTGGACCGGTCTGGAGGAGCCCTGCAGTACTCCCCTGAGCGGGTGGGCAGATTCGTGGTGGTCTGCTGCATGTGGCACAACCTCGCCATCATGAGGGACCAGCCTTTGCCACCAATGACTGCAGAAGGTCCTGACCCAGAGGTGGAGGAGGAGGAGGCTGAGGAAGAAGAGGCGAAGGTGCAGGAGGAGGAAGAGGCTGAGGAGGAGCAGGAGGAGGGGGTGGAGCCAGAAGAGGAGGTGGAGGAGGACGCAAGGGTGCAGCAGGAACCACACGCCTTGTCTGCAAGGGCTCTGCGTGCTCGCCTGATCCGTGCCCGCTATCAATAATTGGAACTACATCCCCCAACTCACCAACAGTCCTACATTCCCCACCTCTCCCCGCCCACAAGACAATCAAATCACCCTCCATCAGATTACACATTGGTGTCCCTCTTAGCTCATTGCATGAATAAAAAACACCACCAAATGCAAAATCAAACTCTCATTTATGGATTAATAAATGAAAATATGCCAACAGAACAGAACTATTCACCCTTGTGCATTCCCTTAGTTCCTGTTGTCCGTGTGCCTTTACCTATCCTTGTGCTCCTACGAGGTGCTTCCCCAGTGGCTGGAGCATGGGTGGTGGGAGGCTGCTGGCTTTCAATGGAGGGACGACCAGATGGCCTTGGAGGACGACCTCGAGCAGCTCTGGGCTTGGAGGGCCGGCTTCAGACTGCACCATCTCAGCATGGGCTGCAGCAGTCTGGCCTAGCTGGCCGACAGGCAACACCAGGGGCACTGGCGGAGTGGCAGGGGTGGGAGCAGGAATGCTGTCGTCCTGAGAAAGGACAGCAGGTCCGACTGCCATGGCGCCATTGCCACTCTCCCAGGGCGGCACCTCAGCACTCCTGGTGATAGACTGGAGAACGGATTGCTGGAGTGCTGTGACTCCCTGGAAGCCCCGTTCCACAGTGGTCCCCAGAGCCACGATAGCAGCAGTCTGAGCTTCCAATGCAGCAGTCAGACCTTGGATGGCCGGTGTTTGTGCTGCAATGGATGCTGTGACATCGGTCATCAGACGCTGCATCATGTGGGTTCCACAGGTGCGCTGATGGAGGTGACCACCCGTTCCATGTGGGAAAGGATGGGCTCCAAGCTCTGCGCAAAGCCCTGCGCCAAGTTGGAGCTGGACTCCTCCATGCCCCTCCTCATTATGCGCAGGCTTTCTGGCAGGCTTTCCAGTGCCCCAAGCATTTGTTGGTGTACGCCCATCAGCCGTCTTCTGTAGCCTGGCCCATCGAAGTCCTCATCTGACTCCTCTGCAGCAGAACTAGTGAGCGACCTCGCCCTCCGGCGAGTTGGCACCTGTGGTCTCTGTTCCCCCTGCCCCGGCTCCTGCGCACTTGTGCTCGGTGTCTCACCATGTGCTGATCCCTCCTCTAACCTAACCTCTAAAGGACGCGCAGTGTCAGTCTCTGAGCTGATGGAAGCAAGTGTGAGATTGAGTGACGGTGTGACTTCAGTGTCCTCCTCCTCTTCCTCCTCCTCCTCGGGTGCCACCACGTGTTCTTGGGTATCTGCAATGACAAAGGGAAACAGGTTGAGTTGTGGAGTGGGGAGAGGAGCAAGTAAGAGGTGGGTGCTGGCAGCGTGTGCAGCACATGAGTCAGAAAAGATTATGGGAGGAGGGAGATGTGGAAAAGGAGAAGGATCATTAGATATGCAGAGAACCCCCCCTCCCACACCTTGACCAGGACCTCCAGCGCGGCACGTTGTAACGGCTGCAGTGACGGCCCGCCCAATGATCCTGAGCACCATCTCCTCTAGGGGGGTGAGGACGTGTAGACGTGCCCGTCCAGCCTCAGGTCCCTCCTGCTGCCAGGTGTTATACACCACCTTCTCCTGCAAGACAGAGGACAGTGTGTCAGTGAGTGTCCTGCAAGGTGTGTGGGTGATGTGCCTGTCATGGTCGAATAGCTGCCAGTTTGTGTGACTTGAGTGGTGGTTGTGTGGCCTGCAAGTGTGGTATTATTGCGGTTGAGATGCAGCATTGTGTATGGATGGGCAGTGTTTGTTGGTGGGTGGGTGGGTGACGGGAGGTGTCGTGCATGGAGTATTGGTGCAGTTTGGTAGGATGTGCCACTTGACACTTGCATTCACTCACCTTGACCACTCGTGCCAAGTCATTAAATTTCTTGCGGCATTGTACCCACGTGCGTGCTGCAATGCTCCTCGCACTCACCTCCTGTGCCACAGCCTGCCGATGCCTACACAGCTGTAGTCTTGACGGTCTCCGGCCACCCTGCGGGTACAATGCTACCCTCCTCTGGTCCACCCCTTCCACCAGGGCCTCCAGAGCATCATCCGAGAATCTTGGTGCCCGCTCTCTTGCTGGTGCAGCTACTCGTGATGCCATTCTCCCTTCTCCTCCATTAGAAATGTGCCTGCACCTTTAAGTAGTGCAGGCAGCTGATGACGTGCGCTGGCCACGCCCCATTTTCAACCTCCTCGTTCCCCGTGCAGCCTCTCAGCAGCGAGGGCTGCGCTTGCTGCACGGAGATTTCAGGGTAAGTGGCAGGCAGCACGAGTTTCACGTGCTGCCTGCGGAGAGTCCGTTCGGCGCGGGGTGGTAGCGCATCGCCCAGAACGGACCCTTATCCAATTTTTCCCCCACAGCAACAATGTGCACGTGAACTGGCTGAGAAAGCCTTACGGCAGGCGAATCCAGTAAGTGAGGGAACAGCCGATCTAACGACCGGTGGGCACTGCGGGGTATAGAGTGTCTAATTGATACAAGCAACAATATTATGATTTAGAATTCTAGTTTCTTTAGTTAATTAGACCTTAGGTCCAAATTATATTAGTGGTGTGTCCTTAAGGGAGGGCACTTGTGACAATGGGGCAACCAGTGTCACCTTTGGTTAAGACCTGAAGAGCAGAGATAAAATTGAAGGGGGTAGAATTTCCACACGGGCTCCCTGATCTCCCACTGTAGCTTTGGCGGAAGATCGGCGGAAGCCCCTGGGAAAGAGCGTAAATGGCCATTTACGCCGTTTCTCCGGGATTTCCTTTAATCTCCTGCCAAAGTTATGGCAAGAGTTCAGGAGAACCCCCAGGGAAATTACGGGAGGGGATGTTGTGGAGGGATCCAGATACTTACTTACAGAGAGTAAGTCCTAGAGCTGGGGGATATTTGTAAATTGTGGCTTCATGGGAGAATGTAAGGAACTGGGTCAGTTGATTTTTAAAGGTTTGGAGATTCTTTTCTAGAAACGGTTTCTGATGATTTAAGGATGTAGTTATTCCACCAAGCAGTGAAGGACCTTAAGGCAGCTGGACAAGTAATCCAATTATTTTGTAGCCTCACAAACACAGTTAAACTAACAAGCGGGTGGTAAGACAGACACACCATGCCGACTGTCCAGTGAGCAGCTCAGTGTGCACTGTGATCCTTTATTGGCGCAGCGGAGCTAGAGACTTAAACGGGATTAAATTGGGCCATGTAGCGCACATTTTTCAGGCACTAAGCGGCCTCCGAAGGCCCCAAAATGGCGAGCAGGAAGTGTGCTCACACTTCTGATCACAGGCGTGCCACCGGCCATATTGGGTAAGGGCAAACAAGATGCAACAAGTTATGGGCCTAATGCCTGCTTCAGGTCCCAGCTGCAACATTTGTTTGTCCTGAAGCCAGCGCTGGCTGCCTCAGGGAAAACCAACTCTAAACATTGCCAACATCAAAAAAAGGAAGGACTTACCACAATCACCATCCCGATCACCGCCGCTCCCGGTTCCAAGATTCCCAATCTCCGATCTCCATGCCCTGTCCCCGACCTCCGATGTCCCTCACCCCTGGCTCTGATGTCCAGGGGGTCCGACCACCGATCGTGATCCCCTCGATCCCTGATGCCTGTCTCCACCGCCCCCGATCTCTTGCTCCCCGGCCCCTGATCTCTCACTCCCCGGCCCCCTATCTCTCCCTCCCTGGCTCCCCATCTCTCCCTCCCTGGCCTCCATCTCTCCCTCCCCGGCCCCCATCTCTCCCTCCCCGGCCCCCATCTCTCCCTCCCCGGCCCCCATCTCTCCCTCCCTGGCCCCCATCTCTCGCTCCCTGGCCCCCATCTCTCGCTCCCTGGCCCCCATCTCTCGCTCCCAGGCCCCCGATCTCTCATTCCCCGGCCCCCTATCTCTCCCTCCCTGGCTCCCCATCTCTCCCTCCCCGGCCCCCATCTCTCCCTCCCCGGCCCCCATCTCTCCCTCCCCGGCCCCCATCTCTCCCTCCCCGGCCCCCATCTCTCCCTCCCCGGCCCCCATCTCTCCCTCCCTGGCCCCTGATGCCTGCATGGCCTGTGATGCTTCTCAGCCCTGCAAACTCCACCCCGTCACCTATCTGAGGGCCGCTGCACTAGCAACCGCCCAAACTTGCAGCACGTATCTGTCCGGCCTCCACCTATAGTGCCGTCTTCATTATAATGAGGTCTTAGGCCCAATATCCACGACTCCTCAAACCTCACTATTTGCGTGTGGACTAAAAAAATGAGCACTCCTGAATTTCTCCCTCAACGTATTTTAAATGTGACAGAATGGGTCACAAAGCAACCAACTGCTGGTCTACAAGAGTCTCTGCCACACAGTTCGGGAGAATGAATATGGCCAGAAATACTGATGAAATGGAAAAAATACCACGATTTTTACACTGGGGTTGGGTGACAGAGGGTGTACACACTAATGCTATCGCATCTGTTACAGAATGGTGAGTGAATCCATGACAGAACTACTTGTAATTAGGAGTTTTCAGGGACCACAGATGTACCCAGGGTTTGGCTGGAATATCCTACTTGGACAAGGATGAAAGGAGTAAGGGTTTCAGCAACACTGTCAGTTGAGGATTTATTAGGAAACGAGTGAGCAGGTGGGCAAAATATAAGGGCCTGAAATTGATTTTCTATGTAAAATCGGGGCTTTTGTTTGGGCAGAAAAATGGGCTTCTCAATGACCTGCCCATATAATGAATTGGCTGGGGCTCAATGCCACTGAATCCCTGGCCAGTTCATTATAATATATGCTAGTGAGGCCAGTTGTGCTGCAAACCCAAAATTCCTTATTTATGCTCACAATGCACTCGGGGTAAATTTGACTAAGAAATGTAAGGTGTAGTATGACCAGGATCAGCTGAGACAGACACAAGTGATGAGTTTTTGAGCCTGAAGAGTATGGAGAGTTTGAATAGTGATCACTGCAGTTGGGAATGACGTTTTGGGAGCAATTTTTTCCTTAGGTATCGTATTGTCTATGCGCATTCCTTTATGTGCCATTATAATGGAGAAGGAAGAGGAGCAGCGGAGAATGAAGGAAAAGACAGTGGGGCAGCATTTAAAGAGGACGCACTCCACCAGATGTTACCCCATTCCCAAAGAATAAACAGGCAACGCAGATCCTATGAGGACCTCAATGAGGAAATGATTAGAGAGTGCGCTTCACCAAAGAGCCAATAGAAGAAAACTGCCACCTACTGCATGGAGATCTGCAGCCGCATCTCTGTCCGTGGTTATGAAGGTGGTGGCTGCACAGGGTCATTTCAGGCCACCACAGGGGATCTCTATAATATCAGCCAGGGTGCAGTATGGGCATGCATTTATCAGGTGACTAATGCACTTTACAGGAAGGCTGAGGGATTCACCACCATTGGCATCACAGCAAGGCAGCAGTGAAACAGGACCATCCAGTTTTACAGGATTGCTGGCTTTCTTATGGCCCAGGGTGCAATAGATGGCATCCACATTGATTTGCGAGTTCCTACAGACAACCCCCTCAACAGGAAGGGCTTCTACTCCTTGAATGTATAACATTCAAAGGATCCTGCACATCAACACAAGATTTGCTGGAAGTCGTCATGGTGCATTCATTCTTTGGAATTTGGCCCTCCCCGATTGCAAGGAAGAAAATCAAAGTCAACAGATGGCTCGTGGGTGACAAGGCCTACACCCTTCTCCCATGGATAATGACCCCACCAAGAGTGGTCTGAATGACAGCAAAGTATTACTACAACAAGCGAAATACTTCTACCAAAGTGGTCATCGAGAGGACCATCGGAATCTCAAAGGGGCGCTTTCACTGCCTTTACAGGTTGCGAGGAGCTTTACAGTATGGTGCAGCTTGTGTGTCCTGAATAGATCCAGCAGGCTGTGCCCTGCACAATTTTGTTATCCAAAAAGGCTTGGAGAGTTGGGCATTCTTGGGGAGGTGGCCTCAGCTGCTTTGAAGGCAGAAGCATATGAGGGAGAGCATCAGAATGGCCATCACTCAGAGGGTTCCCATGTGACTTCTACAAGTGGCATCAGAGCACAACTGAAATCTTCTCTTCTGTTTAACAGTCTACCTTTGATACTAGTGCCTTACATCCTTCTCCACCTTCAAATAAAGGAACAATCCTTCAATCCAGTACCCATTCTAGATCATAACAACACATCGGACCTCTTTGCCCCTCCATGACCGTGCCAATAAGAATCACCTGATTGAATACTTCAGCATGAAATAAATGCAGCCTTTCCTTATGACTCTAACCTCCATGAATAATAAAACATGACATAAGTGCACATTCTATTTTAATATAACAAAGTCCAAAGTGAACAAAAGCCAACCCACTCTTTCTTTGCTTCTCCTGGAGTCTAAACGTGTATTTCCTTCCCCTTGGTGCAAATATTGCAAGAACCAGTTGGCTGCTCATGTTCTACAAGAGAGTCATGGGATTGAAGTGACCCTTCTTTCATGGAGAGTCTGCTAGGTGGCGTGGGACAGCTAAAGCAAGAGATGTGATGGTATCGTCCTGTTAAAGTGGAGGAAGGGGTTTTAAGGTTGGGCATGCAAGTAATTGCTGTTAGGGAAAGACGAGTATCCATACTGTAAGATCCCAAGTTAGTGACTCCCTTAACCGGGGTGCTGTGTGAAGGGTTATTTGTGCAGCTTTTAATTTTAGAGGGCGAATAGAATGAAGCTGCCCAGACGGTCCAAGTTAAAAAAAGAGAGTGGTTGGTGTGTTACGTTGCCTACCCGGGTCAAGTCATTGAACTTCTTGTGACACTGGTTGGAGTAAGGGAGTTGGCACCCGATGTCGTCTTCCTCATGGCACGAGAGACATTTTTTGGAGGCTTTCTCCCACAGATACCCAGCAGTCTGTCTCTTCGCTGCTTAATTTCATTGAAGAGGTTTTGCAGGTCTGACTCTTTGAAGTTGTGGGCTCTTTTATGCCTCTGCACCACACCCTTGACCCTTCTCTGCCTGTTCCTTCCACCTGCCTGCCTTTTCTGCCAGCTCCTGTGGTAGACAATCTTGAAAAGTGGTACAAAAATAGTCGTGACACCCAGTTAAGCTACCTGGCGGTGAACTGGGTGCAGCAAGCACTTTGATTCTTATCTGCTGCTCCCCCAGCCTATTGCTGCAATCTTCAGCCTGAGTTGACTTTTTAAAGGCTGTGTTCTGGTTTCCAAGCACTCTAGCATATTATGCTGCATTAATGCTAATAACTTCTCCAATGGGTATGCAAATAAGCTGACCCATAAAATGCTGGTGCAAACAGCTCTCCAGATCATCAATGGGTGCAACTCATGTCTCACTGGTGCAAATATGGCACAATGCATGATGTGGAATTCTGGGGCCAAGAACTTGATGATACTAGCCCATAACTTGAGGGAGGCTTGTGGTTTCACCTTCTCTTCCTCCCTTGACACTCTCCTAGGCAAGGTTGTCCAGCGTGGCCTCTGCAGAGAGTCAAGGGTGGTGACATTTCTGACCCTTCTTACTGTTCTCTTGCCTGTTCCCTTGCATTAGTTGCTATCTTGTTGTGAAAGCAACAAACTAGTCTTGAAACAACAACTGAAAATGCAGGAAACACAGCATCTGTGGAGAGAATAGACAAGTTTATGATTTGGGTTAGGACACAGTCTTGACATATTGTGGGTAAAGAAGCACATACGCAGTGACAATCTTGCTGATGCTGCAACCCATCATGGGTGTCATTGTGACCAAGCATCAGACTCTTCCATCACCACCCCTGGGTATGTCCTGTCCCACCGGCAGGACAGACTGACCAGAGGTGGCGGTACAGTGATATACAGTCAGGAGGGAGTGGCCCTAGGAGTCCTCAACATGACCCCATGAAATCTCATGGCATCAGGTCAAACGTGGGCATGGAAACCTCCTGCTGATTACCACCCTCCCTCAGCTGATGAATCAGTCCTCCTCCATGTTGAGCACCACTTGGAGGAAGCACTGAGGGTAGCAAGGGCACAGAATATACTCTGGGTGGGGGACTTCAATGTCCATCACCAAGAGTGGCTCGGTAGCACCACTACTGACCGAGCTGGCCGAGTCCTGAAGGATATAGCTGCGGCAGGTGGTGAGTGAACAAACACGAGGGAAAAACTTACTTGACCTCGTCCTCACCAATCTACCTGTCGCAAATGCATCTGTCCAAGACAGTATTGGTAGGAGTGACCAACGCACAGTCCTTGTGGAGACGAAGTCCCGTCTTCGCACTGAGGACACCATTCAATGTGTTGTGTGGCACTACCACCGTGCTAAATGGGATAGATTCAGAACAGATCTAGCAGCTCAAAACTGGGCATCCATGAGGTGCTGTGGGCCATCAGCAGCAGCAGAATTGTATTCCAGCACAATCTGTGACCTCATGGCCCGGCATATTCCTCACTCTACCATTACCAACAAGCCTGGGGAATCAACCCTGGTTCAATGAGGAGTGTAGAAGAGCATGCCAGGAGCAGCACCAGGCGTACCTAAAAATGAGGTGCCAACCTGGGAAGTTACAACTCAGGACTACATGCACACTAAACAGCGGAAGCAACATGCTATAGACAGAGCTAAGCGATTCCACAACCAACGGATCAGATCAAAGCTCTGCAGTCCTGCCACATCCAGTTGTGAATGGTGGTGGACAATTAAACAACTAATGGGAGGAGGAGGCTCTGTAAACATCCCATCCTCAATGATGGCGGATTCCAGCACGTGAGTGCAAAAGACAAGACTGAAGCGTTTGCAACCATCTTCAGCCAGAAGTGCAGAGTGAATGATCCATCTCGGCGTCCTCCCAATATCCCCACCATCACAGAAGCCAGTCTTCAGCCAATTCGATTCACTCCACGTGATATCAAGAAACGGCTGAGTGCACTGGATACAGCAAAGGCTATAGGCCCCAACAACATCCCAGCTGCAGTGCTGAAGACTTGTGCTCCAGGACTAGCTGCGCCTCCAGCCAAACTGTTCCAGTACAGCTACAACACTGGCATCTACCTGACAATGTGGAAAATTGCCCAGATATGTCCTGTCCACAAAAAGCAGGACAAATCCAACCCGGCCGATTACCGCCCCATCAGTCTACTCTCAATCATCAGCAAAGTGATGGAAGGTATCATCGACAGTGCTATCAAGCAGCACTTACTCACCAATAACCTGCTCACTGATGCTCAGTTTGGGTTGTGCTAGGACCACTCGGCTCCAGACCTCATTACAGCCTTGGTCCAAATATGGACAAAAGAGCTGAATTCCAGAGGTGAGGTGAGAGTGACTGCCCTTGACATCAAGGCAGCATTTGACCGAGTGTGGCACCAAGGAGCCCTAGTAAAATTGAAGTCAATGGGAATCAGCGGGAAAACTCTCCAGTGGCTGGAGTCATACCTAGCACAAAGGAAGATGGTAGTGGTTGTTGGAGGCCAATCATCTCAGTCCCAGGGCATTGCTGCAGGAGTTCCTCAGGGCATGCTAGGTTGTGTTTCAATGCTTTGATGGTTGAAGCTTTTAAAAAATATAGATGTTTCAAGATTTTCAATTGGGGTAGATGCTGAGAGGATGTTTCCCCTTGTGGGAGAGATGAGAACAGGGGACACAGTTTAAAAATAAGGGGTCTCCCATTTAAGACAGAGATGAGGAGCAATTTTTTCTCTCAGAGGGTCGTGAGTCTGTGGAACTCCCTTCCCCAGAGAGCGGTGGAGGCAGGGTCATTGAATATTTTTAAGGCTGAGTTAGATAGATTTCTGATTAACAAGGGAGTCAAAGATTATAGTGGGTAGATGGGAAAGAAGGGTTGAGGTCACAATCAGATCAGCCATGATCTTATCAAATGGCAGAGCAGGCTCGAGGGGCCAAATAGCCTACTCCTGCTCTTAATTTGTATGTTCATATGTACAGTTGTAATGTGTGCCCTATGGGTATGGTCAGTAATAAAAGAGCACAAAGGTTGTCTGAGGGTTTGGCATGGGCCAGCATTAAATGTGAAATGGGAGTTTGCCTGCACAAATCGAATCAGCTGGCCACAGGAAATCCCTTGCAAAAGCAGCGGGGGTTAAACTTGCCCCAGTCCAGTCCATCACCAAGATCAGAAATGTCGCCTAATGAGTCCATGTGACATTATGTTCATCTGTGCCCATCCACACAATTAACTCAATATTCACACTGAGTTTAGTTTGGTAACTTTGAATGATTATTTTTAAAATTTGTAGAGAAGCAACCTGCAATGGTGAATTCTTAAAACTACGAGATCTCACCATCTACCCACTATGGATGCCTTCAATCAAGGCACAGCTTACTACAGTTTCACTGAAAGATGCACCAGTCAGCTATAGTGCAAAGTCATTGCATTCTGGCTAAGGCAGCAGAGGCCTTTGTTGCCTCTCAACGCTAGGAGTCCAACTGGCTGAGAAGTTGCCACACAGACAAGATCTCTGATGGGCCTAAGAGAATGGTAATAGTGTAATGGGAATTCAAGAACGATGATTGCTATGAAGGTGTTGAAGCATTGTGTGCAACGATGTAAGCAGCAGTGAAGAAGACCTGGAAACCATCAATATCTCTGGCTGGAAAAAGTTGGCAACATGTTATGAAGGAGCATTAAAATTGGGTCCAATTGAGGAACTGGGTAATGGCTAAGGGCACTGTCCTTACAGTCACATGGTGTGAGAACCTTTGTATAGCTTCATCCATTAAGCCCATGGAAAGAAAAAGAACGATTAAGGAAGCACCGCACAAAGAATTTGAAAAAGAATCATAACCATAGCACATAAAACCTCGGAAACAAGTGTTAATTAATACAGCACTGGCCTCACACCCAGCTGACAAACATGTTTAATGCTATTGTTTACTGCACTTACCTCACACATTCATGTAATGGAGTAAGAAACAAAAGGTCGTGCGATTAGGAATATTACAGGGTTTCACACATGAATGCTCAACTGGTACACACAGACTTCTTCTGTCACTCCAACTGTCAGTTAGTTTCCTACATTACAACAATGAATACACTTCAAAAGTACTTAATTGACTGCAGAGCGCTTTGGGACATCTTGAGGTCGTGAAAGGCCCTATATAAATGCAAGTTCTTTCTTTTCTTTAACGATTGAAAAGAGCTGTCTGGGCACTCAGGGTCAGTTGGTTGAAAATACAATGTTAATTTTGCCGAAACCGACAAACTGGACATTACGCCTCTCGGTCCAGTATCGAGTAAGATCGCCCAGAGATCACGAAGTTGAGAAACGAGATATCCAATTCTTTTTTAAAACATTATTAAAAGGAAGGTTGCATACGGAGAAAAGTAAAGCAAGTTTGTCTCAATTAGGCTCATAAAGCCAGCATCATCAGAGTTATATTAAACTTTTAATGCCGGTGCAACAAAAATCTTATTATAGCAGAATTGCAGTGTAACAGCAGGAGCATAAATGATCAATCAAATCCTCCTATAAACAGAAAAGACAAATATCAGAATACAGTTTATTCAAACATAATCTCTGAAGTATGTCCTGTTTGTAGCTCCCTTTCTAAGACAAAGACATATAAAAAGCCTCTCTCTCTCTCAAGCACAATCTCCACTCGATAGCCTTATTTGAAAGGCTACACAAGCCCCACTGTAGCTTCATCGACCAAACCCAGTCAACATAGTATCATAGTAGTTACAGCACAGGAGGCCATTCAGCCCATCTTGCCTGTGCCGGCTCTTTGAGCTATCCAATTAGTCCCACTCACCTGCTCATTCCCCATAGCCCTGTAATTTTTTTCGCTTCAAGTATTTATCCAATTCCCTTTTGAAAGTTATTATTGAATCTGCTTCCACCACCCTTTCAGGCAGTGCATTTCAGATCATTACAACTCGCTGAGTAAAAAAATGTTTTCTCATGTCGCCTCTGGCTCTTTTGCCGATCACCTTAAATCTGTGTCCTCTGGTTACCGACCTTTCTGCCACTGGAAACTGTTTCTCCTTATTTACTCTATCAAAACCGTTCATGATTTTGAACACCCCTATCAAATCTCCCCTTAACCTTTTCTGTTCTAAGGATAACAACCCCAGCTTCTCCATATAACTGAAGTCCCTCATCCCTGGTACCATTCTAGTAAATCTTTTCTGCACCCTCTCTAAAGCCTTGAAATCCTTCCAAAAGTGCAGTGCCCAGTATTGAACTTCAGCTGAGGCCTAACCAGTATTTTATAAAGGGATTTATGGATATGGATTATTGGTTGACTCTATATTAGTAGATGTGTCATTGATATGTGACAAAGCTGAAATAAAAAGATTTATCTTCTATTCGTTACATTCTTCATTCAATAATTCCAAAAACATATTTTTCTCTTAGGAGGAAATTGAACTGAATGTTATATATTAGATATCGCAAGATTTGAAGTAACGCTTAGAACATTGCAAGATGTGTTGTCTTTGCATCTGTCAAATAACTTTGCTTTTCATATTAGGGAGTGAGTATTCCTGTGGAGTCACATCTAAAGACTAGACAGTCAGTGATGTCTATTACCCAGCAGTAACAGCTGAAATTTATGACCCAGATCTACGTTTGATTTAAACTGTCAGACTGTGCCTCCGCACAGATCATAACTTCTAAATCTGATTTTCATTCCTGGAGATATGACGTCTGTATGACATTTCTTATAACATTCTTGTTTTCTCTTGTCACCAATAAACAATTCCTATACACCATATATATTTCCATGCTTCTAATAGCAGCTCCATCTCCCACCCAATAGTTTCTCCTTCACCTAGCCAAGGGGATGATATGGCAGTGGGAGACAGAATGGGTGACAGGAGGCAGGGATTCGAGCTGCAGGTCCAGGGGCCAGTTTATACCAATAAGCCCCTAAATTGGCACCGCTGTGGTTTGTCTCTGAGAATGCGTAGCCAATTCTGAACAAGAAATCAGACAGCTGATTTTTCAAACAAAAAAAATCTTTCTTTTTTTCTAAATCTGATTGGCAATGGTTTTAGAAATCAGATTTAACTGTGTATTAAAAAATTTCTTTATTACCATACAACATACTATAACCACTGCTGTATGTGTCCCTAGACATTCGCTCTATCATCCACCGCTCTTGACTTTCAGTTTTCTCCCTCTTTCCTAAAGATGTTAATTTATACTGAAGTAAAAAAGCAATAACTGATTTATATAGCACCTTTCACAACCTCAGGACATCTCAAAGTTCTTCACAGCCAATTAAGTACTTTTGAAGTGTAGTCACTGTTGCAATGTAGGAAATGAGACAGCCAATTTCCGCTATGCAATGTCTCAAAAAAATGAGATAAATGACCAGATCATCTATTTCTTAGTGAAATAAAAACAGAAAATGCTGGAAACACTCAGCAGGTCAGGCAGCATCTATGCAGAGAAACAGAGTTGACATTTCAGATTGATGGCCTTTCATCAGAAGTGGAAGATGTTAGAGATTAACAGCTTTTAAGCAAAGCAGAGCCAAGGAAAAGAACAAAAGGGAAGGTCTGTGATAGGGTGGAGGGCAGGAGTGATTAAATGACAAAAGTGATGATGGTACAAGGCAAAAGGGGGTGATGGTGGGACAAAAGATGGGTCTAGAGGAGGTGTACATAGTTATAGCAAAATAGCAGAGGGGGAGGAAAGCATGGGAAACCTGGCAAAGCGGAGAAGTTAAGGGATAAATATTGGTCACGGCACTGGGGGATCTCCCCTGCTCTTCAATTAGTGCCAGGAAATCTTTTACATCCACCTGAGGGTTAACAGGGCCTCTGTTCAATCTCATCCAAAAGACAGCACCTTCAATAGTACAGCACTGTACTGAAGTGTCAACCTAAACTATGTGCTCAAATGCCTGGAGTGGAGTCTCAAACCCATAATCTAGGAGCGTGCTACCATCGAGCCAAGGCTGACATCCGAGGTACAGCTCCACAAGTGGCAACAGCCTTCTAGTTTGTCAATCAAGTGGCTATTCTTTATGTAGGAGGCTAAAATGGACTATCAAAAGGTTACCTAACTACAGAAGCCATCATAACCAAGCCCAATCCAGTTCTCATGTCCACAAGTGTACACTTTCCAGCAGAGGTCCTTGTTTAGCCCATACTAAAGTCAATTGTTGCTCCCCCACCCAAATCAGTGCTTCGACTGAGATCAGTTAATTCAACACAGAGCAATGATTGAACTTGGGACTTTCCTGCTCTGTATAGCTGTTCACATCATAGATTTACTTACCATTGAAGGAGTATCATTGGTTTCTTTAATGTGCCCTAAATGTAGCAGTTGTTCATCTTGTTGACTCCTATACTGAAAATGAATAAATAATGTCTGTTACAATTTCATACTTCAGCAAAAGAGAGAAAGCCAGGAGTGCCCATTGAGTGGAAAGTGGAGAGGGAGGTTGGAGCTGATGTTGGGAAGTTTGAGGTAGTCATATGATAGGAAGGTGAATCAGATATACAGAGGGGAATTATCTCAGGTGTAAATGAAATAGTCTGGATCTATTAGGGTCTCCTTTTCTTTTCTGCTAAAAATGACTAGGCCACTACAAATGAAGATATTTGAACACATAAAATCACTTCAATACCTTTGCAGATCAGATAAACAAAAAAACAGGTGACCTTGTTTCTAAGTTAAGCACTCATTGTTTTATATAAACAAAATATAAATCCTTCAGCATTAACAATAAGCTGAGCTTTTATGGAGTGAGCACCCTCTGCTGTAAAATGTGTGCATACTCAATGATTTGAAAATTATAGAATAATTTTATTGAACCAACCAACAATTCACTCAAGTCACTCCAAACAGCTGGAGAACTGACCTCAGGATTAAATTGCTCGAAACGCACCAACTTTTATTCCTAATATACAAACCATAATTTTCCCTTTGTCAAGTGCAAATACCAAGTTGTGTGGGATGTTGTGTGTAACTGCATGCATTCTGTAAATGTACACATCGAGCCAGAAATTGCTGGAAAAATAACGGTGTTAACGACACGCTATTAATATGCAAATAGGCCAGCAAATTCAGGGGATTAAGAGACACAGTGGGCCCGATTTTACCAGGGGTGCGGGTTGGCAGCGGGTGGTCAGTCGGGTTCGAGGAAAACGCGCCGTGCGAATTGAGTGCGTTGCGCACGCGATCGCGGGATGATTGATGTAATTAGCCGGCAGTTACGGGTTCCGCGCTTCTCAGCTGCGTGCCGGCGGCCTGCGCATGCGCATTGACATCTGAGCGATGGTGGCGCTCTATTTAAAGGGGCAGTCCACCAAAGCCCCTCCAGCCACAAACTATACTCCATGAAGGATGGAGGAGCACAGGGGTAAGGCTGCTCCCCGTTTCACGGACCACGCCCTCCAGGTGCTGCTGGTCGGGGTCCGCATGAGGAGGGAGACGCTGTTCCCCACAGATGGAAGGAGGTGCCCTGCCAGCGCCACCAAGAGGGCATGGGAGGAGGTGGCCGCTGAGGTCACAAGCAGGGGAAACACCACCCGCACTTGGATTCAGTGCCGCAAGAGATTCAATGACCTCACCAGGTCCGGGAAAGTGAGTACACTAACGCACTCTGCATCACTCCGTCTTCCACATCACCTCAAACACCTCACAACCCCATCTCCACTGACAGCACTGCGCTCCCGCACCAATCCTCACAGCCACCCAACTATCATCCTCACAGTGCCTGCACATACCCACCGTCCCTGTCCCCACTCGACCACTACCACACACCCCAATGCCCATACAATGGGATGGCCATGTGGCACACGCATCCTCCCATCCATCTGCCACACGCTCAACCCACCCACACCAATGCTTGAAGCGTCTCACATTGTAATCATCACTCAATAACGTTTTTGTGTTTTGCCCTCACAGGAGAAGAGGGCCAGGAACGCACGCGATAGGGCACGCACCGGAGGGGGCCCGCCACACGAGGTGGCCCTGACAGACGCCGAGGTCGAGGCACTGGAGATCAGCCGCACGCTGCATTGCCTGTCGATGGCGGATGGCGAGTCTGGTTCTGGCGAAACGGCCGGTAAGAGAAAGCTGGCACTCATCACTCATGATCGCGAATGATCGTAGCATCACATGGCATATGCCGCACCGCCACATTTGGACACATGCCTGATATTGCCCTCTGTTCTCTTGCAGGGCCGTCTGCGATCGACGTTTCGGTTGAGGGCGATTCCTCAGAGGACATGCCCGTCTCTGAGGGTGCATCGTCACATATGAGCCAACCATCCACCAGCGCAGATACACACACCTCGGTGAGTACCCCCCCTCAGTTAGTTGGGATTGCACATGGTGAGTCACCGCGCACACGTGAGCATGAGCAGACCCTGGTGGCAGGGTCAGCCGCGGAGGGTCCGCGTCGGTGGGAGCACTCTTCTCCAGGCTCTGCTCAGCCGGACCCAGATGCTGAACCCAGGGGGCCACCAGTCAAAAGGAGAGTCGTCGAGGGGCACCAGCACATTGCTGAGGTACTGGGAGAGGTGCCACGCGCACTCTCCACAATCGCACGGAGGATGGAGGAGTCCAACTCCTGCATGAGGGGAATGGTGGCACAGGTGCAGGAGGGTATCGCCGAGATAGTGTCGCAGGGACGTGAAGGCATCTCTGAGATAGTGTCGCGGGTTGGTGTGGGAACTTCTGCGGTGGAGGACAGGCTAGCCTCCCTCGAGCGTCACGCACAGCTCACCAATGAGTCCATCCAGGCCCTCACAACGGCTGTTCGGATTCAGGGTGAGCAACATTCTGCCGCCATCAACAGGTTGACAGATACATTGGAGGTGGCCTTGCAAGGTCTCACCCACGTCATCCAAACTGCCGTCCAGCAGGGTGGAAGGGGTGATGTGGGCCTTGGCCATGAGAGGGAAGATGGTGAACGGGGAAATGGAAGTGTGGACGCTACTCAAAGCGCCCCCACGTCTCACCCATTGCCCCCCTCTCAACCAGTGCCCGCAATAGTCCATCCTCTCCAGGTGGCCGAGTCTGCCCCTGCACAGGTGCAGGAGGAGCAGTCTGTGGAGGTGCCCTCATGGGCACCGAAACCCAGGGAGCGTCGGCCCAAAGCATCTACCAGGTCAGGGCACGAACAGGAGCAACCTGCCACCACCTCTGCTGGAGCCACAGGGGTAGCACCACGTAGGGGTACCAGGAAACGAAAGCCTAAAGTTCCGTGAGCACACAGGGATTGCACCAGGGTGTTTGTCTATTTTTTTTTATTTCCACTCTTTGAATGTCAACACAAAATAAACTCACTTTTTCTCACCAATGCAGCCACCTCTTGTCCATAATTCTGCGGCTTGTGCAATATGTCCCTTCCGTGCGCCTCATCATGACGACGACCACCCCGTCCCACCCATTGGGCATAATACAGTGGGTGCAGGAGTACAGGCACCACTCTTCTGTGGAGGGAGCCAGTATGGACCCTCGTCTGTGCACGTTATGACATGTGAACGCCTCACACAGTGTGATGTTAGGAGAACCGTTGGCATATGAGTGCCTCCCTGGCCTGACGAGCACGCAGGTGAGCCGGTGTTCGGCCCATGGGTCGTTCCTCCTCCTCCTCATTGTCGTCCTCAATGTGGGTGGTGGGTGTGCATGGGGCCTCCTCCAGCGGCACCCCTCTCTGTAGTGCCATGTCATGCAGGGCACAGCAGACAACTATAATTCGTCCCACTCTGAGTGGCGTGTATTGGAGTGCTCCCCCAGAACGATCAAGGCACCTGAAGCGCATCTTGAGCAGCCCTATCGCCTGCTCAATTGTAGACCTGGTAGCAATGTGGCTGTCATTATATCGACGCTGCGGCTCGGTAATGGGGTTCCTCAGAGGTGTCATAAGCCACGTGTGCAGGGGATATCCCTTGTCGCCGAGGAGCCAGCCGTTGCCGGTGTTGGGTGCGTGGAAGAGGGGCGGGACGGTGGACTCCCTGAGGACGAAGGCATCGTGGCAGCTGCCAGGGTATCTGGCGCACACGTGTAGGAATCTCTGGCGGTGGTCACAAATGAGCTGGGCGTTCATGGAGTGATACCCTTTCCTGTTGATGAACAGCCCTGGCTCATGTGGAGGTGCCCGTATTGCTATGTGGGTGCAATCGATTACACCCTGCACCCGTGGGAAGCCAGCCACAGCATGGAATCCAACCACCCTCTCTTTCTGGCTGCGCTCATCCATGGCGAAGTTGATGTAGGTTGAGGCCCTGCGGAACAACCCATCGGTGACCTGCCTTATGCACTTGTGTGCAGACGACTGAGAGACCCCGGTGATGTCCCCCGTGGCACCCTGGAAGGATCCGGAGGCGAAGAAGTTGAGGGCAGTGGTGACTTTGACCGCGACGGGTAAGAAGATGCTGCTTGGTCCATCCGGGAGCAGCTCGTCATTAAGGAGGCTGCAGATGTCGGCGACTACCTGGCGAGTGACTCTGAGCCTACGTATGCACTGCTCCTCAGAGAGGTCCATGAAGCTGAGCCTCGGTCTGTAGACCCTGTGCGGAGGGTAGTGACTCCTGCGACGCATCTCTCTCGCGGATGCCCTCCATCCGCTGTGCAGGTGGATGTGCCACAGCACCGTGTTGTGGGGATGCACGTCTCTGAGGCGGACGGCGTGGACTGCGAGGCTGGTCATGCTGTTCGTCCTCCGAGGATGTCAACGCAGCACCCATCTGGCAGGTGTAGGTCTGCGGGGTTGTGCACGCTAGAAAAGTGTGTCCTCGCACAGGGGTTGCACTTCCACGCCGGTGAATCTTCTGGCTTGGAGGAGGGTGGTGGAGGGCAGGCGTTGCCCAATGTTACGGAGTGTCCTCCTGCGTTGGTGAAGGCTCTTCCCCCCCCTCCCCCCCCACCTGTGGAATGCACCTTGGCAGCTGCCACAGGCTGCTGGCTGCAACACGTCCGTTGGGAGTGTGAGTGTTTCCCCCAGTATGGGAAACAGTCTCATTTCACCGTAAAATCCCACACTTGTTAAAAAAACAGCTCAATCAGGTCATTTAATGACCGGAAATAGCTAGATAAATACACTCAAGTGGAACCCCGCCGGCTTTAATTGCCTGCGGGATTCCCACCAGCGGGGGCTGCGCACGCACCCCCGCACGTCAGCGCGGAACCCGGAAGTGGGCGGGATCGAGGCGCGATCCGGTCCCGCTCCTCAATTTCAGGATTTTAGAGGGCCCCCCCACCGAGAATGCACCCGAGACCGGGTGCTAAAATCGGGCCCAGTGAGTTGGGAATCTCCAGATCTTGCTGGTGGATTTACGCTGCTCCACCATTTGCCGATAGTAAAGGTTGAATTGATCATTTGTCTCGCATTTGTAAGAACTGATTAACTAGATTCAGAAAATCTCTAGAGGGAAAGGTCTGAGTAGCCACAAACAGCGGAAAATAGAGCTCACTCATTTATTATTAAAAAAAGTACCATGTGATTTCTGATAGTGTTCTTGTGAAAATCCCCTGAACTTGCAAGCCAATTTGCACATTAATAACAGCCATTATTTTTAACACTAAGATCTGACCCAGCATCTCACCCTTTGCCTCCCTGTTATTTAAGAACTTGCTGGATTTACCCTTCAATTGTCCATTGAATTCACTGTAGAAAGTTTAAGTCTCGTAATTAAGAGCACAAGAACATTTTTAATTGACAATTAATGCAATGCCAATCAGAATGGGAACAATTTAATATGTTCAATCTCATTCCTGCATGTAGTCAATTGTTAAGAGATTTTAAATATCAAATTTTAATCTTTTTTTCCTATCTCTTCTCAATCCAATCTTTGTGGAATTCTCTACCACAGACAGCTGGAGGCCAAGTCACTGAATATATTTGAGATAGATCAATTTCTAGACATAGAAGGCATCAAGGGGTATGGGGAGAGAACAGGAATAGTATTAAGATAGAGGATCAGCCATGATCACATTGAATGGCAAAGTAGGCGCAAAGAGCCTACTCCTGCTCCTATTTTCTGTTTCTCTATTTCTTTGTGCTGGATTTAACTAATTCACCCTCCTCTGTTGTTCCTTTCTCAATCCTCCATTGGTTAAGGAGATAAGACTGCTGGTCCTATTGTTCACTAAAGTTCCAGATGCTCCATTGCCCTCACCACACTTATCAGCTTGCATTTCCAGCAAGGTACAGTGCAAAAAGAGCTGAAGGGTGCAGGAAAGTCAAACTAAATGTACATTAAATGGCCTGCTCCAGCCCAATAGTGCAGCGTGAATGTACAGCATCACTTTTGGTTTGGACAGAATCAAAAAGCAGTAAGAGTGCAGGTATGCTGGCTAAGTCAGACAGGGAAGCCTTGGGCTTCTGCCTACATGGAGGTGGTCAGATGGAAAGACCAGTAGTGAAGGTTGAGGAGAGGGGCCAAGTTTGCTTTTGGGCCAACCTCAAGTAGATATCAAAATAAATGTTAGTTTCTCTTCTAGGTCAAGTGTTAACAATTAAGGTCATTCTCCAACTGAAGAAAATAGCCAATGGTTTGTAGGTGTATAGTCTGAGTACTATTGTTCTTAATCTTCATTGCCAAATACTAGAGGATGACTGAACAGTACCATTTCCTTTATATCAGATTTATAAACCTAGACATTCTGATCAGGATTACCCCAGTATTAAAATATTCTCTCAATCCAGGCTATAGATGGTTAGAGTATAGATAGTAGTGTCCATAATTGAGGGAATTAATTGCTAGGAGAAATATTAATAGTTTATAGAGAGCAAGCAGAAGAATGGGATTAGTGTAGAAACCTCATTGAGAAAAACAGCACAATCGGCTCTGTGCTGAGGGGTGAAAGTGTTCAGGAGATGGTGGAGGAGGCAGTAGGAAGAGAGAATGTTAGGAAGGGACTGGTCATTTAGAGCCATATGTAGAGTAAATGTGTAGAACAGGCATAAAAGTGTACCTCTAAGTGAGGAACTTTATGTAGTTGCATTGATGCACTGAGAAAGCCTGGGTCGATGCTACAGTGAATGCAGGGGGTGCCTGACCTGGAGCAGGGCATACTGAAGCCAATGGTAAGCAACCTAGCTATTAGTTATTTAAGTACAATTATTGGTACAAACCAAGCATTGAATCTCTGGACAGTTCAATAAATATTTGAAGGGGGGGAAATGTGCAGGGCTATGGTGGAAGGTCAGGGGAGTGGGACTAATTTGATTGCTCTTTGAAAGAGCAGGCATGAATAGCCTTGTCTATTATTCTATTCACTGGAGAACAGAATCACCTCTAATATATGGTGTCCACAAGGTGGCAGCACTACAGTTAAGCTATGCAAAATTTCCAGTTACAATTGGACTGCACAGCTATACAAGATTGTAAATATAGAAAAAAGTCCAAATTAAATCACAGATGGGCAAGTTGGCACAAAATAAAAGCACAAATGTATGATTTACCATAGTGATCGCCTCAAAATAATTAGCATGTGGAATGGACCAAACCAAGTTTGGGTACTAAATAACGTGGTAACAGGAATTTATCTAAAGGCTGGATCAATATTAGCTTTGAAAGGAGATGTTAGTTAAACTAGTTAATTAAAATGCACATTGCACGTGCAGGTTCTCTTCATCTGCTAGCTATAATTTGACTGAACACAGAAGGTTCATTATACATTGTGGGTTCTAGTGCATTGCATGGATACCATCAGCTCCATATCTAATAAGCTTTACTACTAGTGAATGAGAATATATAAAAAAGGGAGTGTAACCTCTACAAAATAACTAATACCCACTCTGGTTTCTTCAAAGTGGGAAGTATCACCCTAATGGGTCATCTGACCACCACTGTCCCCCATTCTACCAGCAGAACCAGCCTAAACGCCATC
This sequence comes from Heptranchias perlo, assembly GCF_035084215.1. NCBI lineage: Eukaryota > Metazoa > Chordata > Chondrichthyes > Hexanchiformes > Hexanchidae > Heptranchias > Heptranchias perlo. Next base: position 39,611,160 of record NC_090329.1, on the reverse strand, counting down.
AGGTACTAAGAGGCACTGAAGTATGAAGTTTGAATTTTATTCAGAAAAGTGCATTTTGATTAAAATATTTACATTTTAAAATCCATTGCAAACACCTATTAAACACAAGAAAACTTCTTGGTTGCTGAAGCCATTTAGGTTCCATGGCAAAATGCTTACAATACCATTGCACAACAAAATATTTCTACAACATAAAAATGACATGCACCCAATTAGCTATGGCTGCTGTAAACTATGCAATTGTACAATTACATATTTGGAGGTAATATGAACATCTCCCACTTTTGAACCTATTAAAAATGTGCAATTCTCTAATTCTAAAATTTAGATCACAGGCCAGTGACCAAACCAGGTTATCAATACAAAATTAAAGTAGTCAGTGATCTGTGGGAATACTAGCACAAGTAGGTTTTTCAATCCAGTTTGCACCTCACATGCAAATCTCCAAGTCCTTTCAAAAGTCTGCATCCAGTGTGAAAGAATTATCAGCTGCACTGGTCATCACACCCATTCTCTGGTACTCTCCAACTCGCTTTTCGAAAAAGTTAGTCTTGCCTTCTAAAGAAATGTTCTCCATGAAGTCAAATGGATTCTCAGCTTTATAGATCTACAAAGAGACATGCCATTAACTTTGGTTTCTTTCAAGCAAATTCAGCACTAGATTCAATCAAGCTACAACATACCTTACAGAAACCCAGTTCCAGCATCAATCGATCAGCTACAAACTCAATGTATTGTTTCATTAAGGTGCAGTTCATTCCAATCAAATTTACTGGCAAGGCATCGGTCAAAAATTCCTGAAGAAAAAAAGTTTTCATAGTAGATGTCATTTTACTGCATCTTTCTACCAATTCTGCTCTTTAGGTGAAATTATACCTTATGTTCCTACAGCTATTAGGCTAGATGCAGACTCCATTATCTGTTCTAATCAGGGCCTTATAGACTTCAACTAAGAGCAAGTTATATAGAATGAGAGCCCAACAGGTCTATGGTAGTGTTTATGTTCCACACTAGCCTCCTCCCCTAACCCTCTTCATCTAACCCAATCAGCATATTCTTCTATTCCTTTTCTCTCATGTGCTTAACTAGCTGCCCCTTAAATGCTATTCATCTCAGTACTTTGTGCACTTCAATAAAGACATTTCTATTTCAGAAATAATGAAACTTATACCGTCTGATGACAGATTAAACAATTACCTGTTCAATGCTGACAGCATCCTGGATGACATCTCGCACTTTCTCTTCTGAAGGTTTGTGTACCAGGTGCTTGAACATCAGGCAGGCAAAGTCACAATGTAGACCCTGTAACATTACAGCAAAACTTGAAATCTAGTTGAATTTTATTCAAAATTGAATAGTGGCATCACTGTGTGTAATTGCACATCATACAGCCACAATACAAAAACTGCCACAGTACAAGCTAATAGAAGGATCATTTAGCTGAGTAAATTGCTATAGAGACCAGAAATGTTTCAATATATCTGATGTTAGCTATCTCAACCTTAGGGGTCACTCCATTATAAGAGTCAACTGTGATTAGACAGAAAACACATTAAACAACTAGGTGTGTTCATTTTTCAGCAATCTCACTGAAGAGATTACATTTGCAGGTCAAAAAAGTTTCACTGCAACAGAGTGATACTTAACTGCCCTACAAATCAGTCTGTGTCTTATGGGGTGGGAAGAAGAGTGCGGTTTCCACATGTGACCACTAAAGTAACAGGTCAGACTGGCATGACCCCCTTCCCACAAGTCAAGTGAACCATGAACATTACTTAATTTGTGTGGTCTGAGGGTTGCTCAGAAAACTATCCAAGAGTTACTGTTTACAGGAGAGGGCAAAAGGCACACGTTCAGAAACTGGTATGCAAAAAAACTAAATTAGGACCAATGAGTGTAGGTGGTAAATTGGGACTAAAGAAAGCAAACAAGATTAACCAATATATGGTTCAAAGATACAAAACCTGAATGTACATGAATAGCAACCAGCTAAAATCATACCTCATCTCTGCTGATAAGTTCATTGGAGAATGTTAACCCAGGCATTAAACCTCGCTTCTTCAACCAGAAAATGGAAGCAAAGGATCCAGAGAAAAAGATTCCTTCTACAGCAGCAAATGCTACTATTCGCTCGCCTGGTGAAATAAAAAGTTGATTTACATGTTCAAATGTGATCAAACAATATTTAAGGCCACAATAAAGTTTTAAAAACCTGAAGAAACACCAATTCCAACAGGGTAATAATTTATTCTAATTTAGTAGTCCCCACCACATAGCAGGCACACTGAACAAACAATTCACCCACTATACCCAGAGAATCCTAAATCCATTAGACTCTAGTGGGCAAGATTTTCAAGAGGTAAGAATCTAGGATCCTATCTAGCTAAAGTGGTGGGAACTGTATTGCATGATGCTAAATTTATTAAATGGAAACCAACAGATCATCTGTATTTAGCCAACAGCAACCAGCTGTTGGCACTTAACTATGGCAGTCAGAAAGTGGAGAAATAGCCAGAACACAATGAGTTAAAATGCTGCCTTTGCAATTGATTTCAAAGGGATGAGCAAATGGATAGTGTCATTTGCCTGATTAAGCACAGTTGATGCAAGTGGTGGGGACTAAATATGTTGCAGGCTGTAGTGTTTGACAGCTGTGATGCAGTTTCATGCAAAAATGCCCACTTCTCCCCATACCACGTTCATTCAATAGGCTCACTTCTTACCATATGTTGCCTGACGGTCACCAATCCAACGCAGTGCCCAGTCGGCCTTCTTTTTCACACAGGGCAAGGTCTCAATTGCATTGAACAGATAATCCCTGGGAAGAGATAGAATTGCAATTTTAAAACAATGCTTGAATGAATGGAATACCTCACGAACCTTGAATGTACTTAAGAATCTAGTTACCTTTCCTTGGGATCCTTAATATAAGTATCAATCAGAAGACTGTACATTTCAGAGTGAATATTTTCCATAGCAATTTGGAATCCATAGAAGCAACGGGCTTCAGTTACTTGCACTTCTTGACTGAAACGTTCCACCTATTGACATATAATGAGATCACCACAATTCAGAATTCAAGTAAAGACTTCTACTGACTCAGAAGGGAATTCTAGTTGAACATTAATTCTTACCAAGTTCTCATTCACAATGCCATCACTTGCTGCAAAGAATGCCAAGACATGAGAAATGAAATACTTCTCTTCTGACTTGAGGGAGTCCCAGTGTTGGAGATCCTTTGAGAGGTCAACCTATTAAAGTCATTTATAAGCATTAATACATGGACACTACTGCACACAACTCAAGTAAAAACTAGTTTGCCATTTAGAAAAAACACAAAATTGTTGTTATTTTCACAACTTGAGAATTTATTAATTTTCCCCTTGAAGCCAGTACACTTTCTAGAAAAATCTTCACACAATTAAATCACTGCTTCATTTGATTCTAGCAAGCCTTTCACTCACTTTCCTAATCCATAAGTGCTGATCCAAAATGAAGCATCAGTATAGGGTTGATCCCACTGAAGTGACTTAGCTATAGATATCAGTAACGAGCATTTATATAGCATCTTTAATGTAGGAAGACATCCTAATGCATTTCACAGGAGCACAAGACAAAAATTGACAGAGGTAAAGGAGATATAGGATAGGTGACAAAGCTTGGTCAAGGGGGGTCTTAAAAGAGACAGGTAGAGAGGTTTAGGGAAGGAATTCCATAGAATTGGTGGCGAGAACAGATTTTGTGGCAGCAGTCGAAGGCAATGGCTTTGGTCTTAATGTTCAATTGGAGGAAATTGCAGGTCATCCAGGACTGGGTGTCAGACAACAGTCCAACAGCACAGAAGGAGCGGAGGGGGTTGAGAGGTGGCGGTGAGGTAAACCTGACAGCATGTTTTCAGATGATGTACTGGAGGGGCAGTATGTAGATGAGAAAATTGAGGGGGCCACAGGTAGACCCTTGGGGTCTGAGGAAATTGGCAGAGAGAAGAGAAGCTATTGCAGAAGATTCTCTGGCTAGGCAAGGGCAGTCCCACTCAGGATAGGTATTGGGAGAATGGTGTAGTCAATTGTGTCAAAGGCTACAAACAGGTAAAGAAGCACAAGCAGGGAAAGTGCACCAGTCAGAGGGTGTCATTGTGCCTTTGATTAGGGCTTAGCATTGTGGGAGGGGCAGAAACCAGTGGAGGGGTTCAAACATGGAGCTGTGGGGAAGATGGACATGGATATGGGGAGGTGACATGTTCAAGGACTGGGGAGGAACAGGAGGTTGGAGATGGGATGTTAGCTTCCAAGGGCAGAAGGGCCACGGGTGGGAGTGATTACAGCAGATTTGAAAGGGAGGGGGTACAGTACCCAAGAGGGAACAGTTACAATATCAGTTAGCATGGGGGGGGGGGGTGCTGAAGGGGAGTTGGTGCTCAGCAGTTTAGTGGGAATAGGGTCAAGAGAGCAGGTGGGTCACCTGTTCTGATGTCTTTTTGCTCGTCATCAATTTGTCTTGATAACACTTAGTAAAACATCAAAGGTGCTATATAAATGCAGGTTGTTATTGTAGGTCTTGGGCAAGAGGCCAGATGGGCAAACTAGGGAGAAAGATGCAAGTACAGGGGGAACACTGGCTTGGTGGGCAAGGGAAGGATGCATTAGAGGCAGTTTAACTGGGAGGAGGGTGGGGCCAATTAGGGATCATTAAAGGAGATCTACTTATTGAGGCAGAGGGGATAGCTGATGCACTAAATGAGTACTTTGCATCTGTCTTTACCAAGAAGACACTGCCTGAGTCTCAGTAAAGGAAGATATAGTTGAGACACTGGATGGGCTAATAATTGATAAGGAGCAGGTACTAGAAAGGCTAGCTGAACTTAAAGTAGATAAGTCACCTGGTCTGGATGCAATGCATCCTAGGTTGCTGAAGGAAGAGTGGAAATTGCAGAGGTACTGGCCATAATCTTCCAAGCATCTGTAGATATGGGGGTGGTGCCAGAGGACTGGAGAATTGCAAATGTTACACCCTTGTTCAAAAAAGGGTGTATGGATAAACCCAGCAATAGGCCAGTTTCACCTTAGTGGTGGGTAAACTTTTAGAAATGATAATCCAGAACAGAATTAGCAATCACTTGGACAAGTGTGGATTGATTAGGGGAAGCCAGCACAGATTTGTTAAGGAAAATCATGTTTAACTAACAGAGTTTTTTGATGAGGTAGCAGGGTAGTTGATTTTGAATGTCTATATACACAAGGTGTTTGATAAGTACCACATGGTAGGCCTATCAAGATTGTGGCCCATGGAATAAAAGGAGACAGTAGCAACATGGATACAGAATTGGCTAAGGGACAGGAAACAGTAGTGAAGAGTTGTTTTTCAGATTGGAGGGAAGTGTACAGTGGTGTCCCCCAGGGGGTCAGTGCTGGGGCCATTGCTTTTCTAGATTAATGGCTTGGACTTATGTACCAGGCACAATTTCAAAATTTGCAGATGACAAAACTTGGACAGGTAGTGAACAGTGAGGAAGATAGAGATAGACTTCAAAAGGATATAGACGTGGCAGATAAAATTTAATGCAGAAAAATACAAAGTGATCATTTCGGTAGGAAGAACAAGGAGAGGCAATAAAAACTAGAGGGAACTACTCTAAAAAGGGGTACAGGAACAGAGATCTGGGGGTACATGTGCACAAATTGATGATGGTGGCAGGGCAGGTTGAGAAAGTAGTTTAAAAAAAAGCATATGGGATCCAGGGCTTTATAAATAGAGGCATAGAGTACAAAAGTATGGAAGTCATGATGAACCTTTGTAAAACACTGGTTCAGCCACAACTGGAGTATTGTGTCCAGTTCTGGGCACTGCACTTCAGGAAAGATGCAAAGGCCTTAGAAAGGGTGCAGAAAAGATTTACTAGAATGATTCCAGGGATGAGGGACTTTAGTTATGTGGATAGACTGGAGAAGATAGGGCTGGTCTCCTTGGAACAGAGAAGGTGGCAAGGAGATATTCAAAATCATGAAGGGTCTAGACAGAGTAGACTGTTCCCATTGGTGGAAAGGTCAAGAACCAGAGGACATAGATTTAAGGTGATTGGCAAAAGAACCAAAGGTGACATGAGGAAAAACTTTACACAGCAAGTGTTTAAGATCTGGAAACCACTGCCCAAGTGGGTGGCTGTACTCAAGTCCAGGTCATTAATATATATCAGATTCAATCATGGCCCTCAAAAGGGAACTGGATAAGTACTTAAAAAGGAAAAAAAACTACAGGGATAGGGGAGTGGGACTAGCTGGATTGCTCTTGCATAGAGCTGGCAGGGACTCAATGGCCTCCTTCTATGCTATAACTATGATTTTATGAACTGGTGGTCTCAATCTTAGTGACAAAGTGCCATGAAGCTCCTCACCCTTGGGAGGTAAGGGTGGATGGGGCAGAGGAGTTTTAGGAGACAGCTGGTAGTGGAGAAAAGCAGCCAGGAGTTATCTTTGCATTAGGATGATCCTAGAGTATGAGCAGTTTTGGAACAGCATAGCTCAATAGTGCTTTGTGGTCCAGCCAGATATGACAATAAATGGCTAAACCAGTTGTTCACTATACTTTCAAGTCTGTGCCCCTTGGACTTAATGGAGTAAATATGGGGGCTGTACCAAGGGGAACAACCAGGGTGTCATGGAATCTTCTACATCCACCCGAGGGTGCAGATAGGGCTTTGGTTTGACATCTCAGCCAAAAGAGGGCATCAACAATGCAGCACTCCTTCAGTACTGCACTGGAGATTTAGTGCTCAAATCTCTGAACCGACAGCCTTATGACTCAGGAGTGTGCGCTACCAACTGAGCCACGGCTCAGTCAAGAAGATGGCACTATAAATTCGTGTTCACAAAACATCTGGGATTCATGAAACCGATGGAACACTAAATTGATTTCAGAATCTGATTTTAAACATACGCATTAAAAAGTGTTTAAAATATAAGTTTACCTCTTCTGCAGTCCAAAAAGACGCCTCTGCTTTCTTATACATCCGCCAGATGTCATGGTATTTTATGGGGAAGACAACAAAACGGCGTGGATTATCCCTCAATAAAGGCTCATCGTCTACACTTGTGGTAGAATCCGATTTTTCAGCGTTCACCTAGGAATAAAATTAACATTTACAATCCCCACTGCTACACAACCAGTAAAAAATGCGTTGTCATAACCTACTCCAGTGACAAACATTTGGCGCCATTTATTTCCTGTTCTCCCCCCCAGGAAGTGATTTTAAGTTTATCACTGGTCTATTAAGATTTTTCTTTAATATATAAAATCAGTTCAGAAATCTATTAATCCGCAGTAAAGTTAATCCGGTTCCTTGGATTTTACAACAAACCCAGAAGCTCCCAGTTAGAATTTCACCGGCTATTTCGCGCCACGTTTTTTAACTGCACCGTCCTCTAGTGAAATAACGCCGCAGGGAAACGGGACATGGTTTTAACAACTACTTCACACAAAACTATTAACTCACGATCATATCGGGATCCTCGAAAATCTTTCGGGCGGTTTTACTGGCGAGGACTCGGGTGCTACTAAACGAGGGCGGCTGTAGGAAAAGAAAGAGAAACGAACAATTACTCTACCGTTTGCTTCATTGAATGAGTTTGTCAAAGGATTGAATCACATTTTGCTCACTTTAGAGTCATCTCACTACTCGGGGGTGGGGGGGAAAAAAAAGCAGACTTCACTAACCGTATTCTCCTTATCCTTCAGGGAGACGTTGCTCATCTGAGCAGAGACGACATTCTCGTTCTTGGCAGCGAGGGGAGAGCGGACTGACATCTTGACAATCGACAGATTTATGAATGGATTTTTAAAATATATCTCAGGTCAACCACCCAAAGACGGCCGAATGGGTTTTATTTTACACTTTTAAGTAATACAGTGTTGCACTGTGAAACTGCGCGCCTTTGCCCGCCCTGCCCCTCCGGCCGGTCTCCCCTTTGTCTCTCTCTGTGCTCAGCTCCCTCTCTCCCCCCGCTCGGTCCCGGTCTCCCCTGTGTCTCTCTCTGTGCTCAGCTCCCTCTCTCTCCCCGCTCGGTCCCGGTCTCCCCTGTGTCTCTCTCTCTCTCTCGATGCCCTGTCTATATCACTCGGTCTCCTGTCTCTTTCGCACTGCCTGTCTTTCTCCGGTCGTCTCTGGGGCGGTTCTCTGTCTTTCTCACACTGCCGGTCCCGCTCAGTCTCCTAGCTCTCTCAGTTGTCCCTGTCTTTCTCTGGGTCGGTTCCCTCTCTCTTTCTCCGGTCTTTTCTGTCCCGCTCGCCGGTTCCCCTTTAAATGCTTTCCCGAATTTGGCGCCTATTCCAAACTCCCAATCAGCAGCGACGGACCCGCCCCCGAGGTGACGCAGCGGAGGACCCATTGGCCAATCAGCGTTCCCGCGGGAATTTCGATTTGTCCTGACTGACCGAGGTTTGGCGGGAAAATCTTCAATTTATCTTCTAATGTTATGCAAAAGAACTCCCCCCCCCCCGATGATATTATGTTAAAGTTTCAGATATTTAAATCGTAACATACTATGATTCTGAGTTTATTTTCAACTAGTGTTAACCGTTTTCTTAAAATTTGCAAAGTCACTACCGATTAGGTCACTGATTCAAAATTAAAGATTGCGCAATGGAGTGTTTCATTGAAATATTATAAATTAGAGTTTGGTGTAAAGTTGCTTAAACTTTACTAAAAGTTTCAAACAAAGATATCTCCGCAAAAATTGCAATGGTTTAATTGAACAGGTTCTTACATTCATTAGCAATGCCGTACAATGTACGGTTTGTACAAGATTAACTATAGTGTAGTATTTTTTAGTTATTTTCAATCCTGTAGTTTAACATATGTATTCGAATTGCGCCAACTAATCCGTTCATTCATAACCCAGAACAAAACACTGACTCAAAATATCGTGTATGAAGATTTTTTTTAGTACAATAGAACATTGTTTTAGGACAATGCATAATTTTAATATGTTTCTTTCCACATCAATATGCAAGTAAATACAATTACAATAAAAAAGCGCACAGAAGTTACAGATAGTTGATTTTTCTTCAGCCGGTACGAAACGCTGATATTTCACAACCAAAGACCAATAATCCTCCCTTCTGCAAAATGAATTCGCGATAGCGTTTTTTAGCACAGTAGAAACCATGCAGAGTTAGCTGATCTTACTTAGAGTAATAATTGGGGTGTTGGAGATAGTCACCAGAGAAGAAAAAAAATCAGCCACAGTCCCTATTCATAATCACCGTCCAGTGACTTCTGCTGGAAAGTGTTTGTGTACCCCGGGAGAAAGACTGGACAAAGCTAAGATATGTCCACAATTGAATACCATGATATAATTCACTGGCTAGACACACACATGAATAATGGAGAAAATGTCAGAAGGCTGACAGCATTATGGATCATTCTTCATGCGTTTTTAACCTAGACAGGAATGTTAGCAGGCTATTTGACTGTGCAGGGGCATCACAACCCAGCCCAATCCCGTACTCACGTCACATCTACAAAGGTGCATTTCTAGCAGAAGTCGCTGGATAGCATGAGGAGTCGTAACCCTGGCCTCTAACTTGAGGGCACTAAGACCATTAACATCAATGCCTTACCCAGGTTGAGACCAGATAACTCAGCACAACAACTTATATTTATGTTGTACTGCTTACTCCAAGCACTTCAGAAAGGGAAGAGATGGACACTGAAATGGCTGTTTGGAGATTAAAAAGTAAAGCATTCCTTTACTAATAAAACCACAAGGAGACACTGGGTTGCCCTGGTGACATCAAACAAAAACTCCCCCTTTTTAGAGGAGCTCAACTAATAAGGAACTAAACCATAAAACAAAGAAAACTTATAAAATTAAATAATATTACACCTAGAGTCCAGTATGCCCTCTAGTCCCTGTGGTGCCCACCTGTTGCGGAAGACCTCAAGTGTACCGGCGGATACCGCGTGCTCCCTCTCCAGGGCCACATGCGCGCAGACAAGGCTGCGGAAGAGAGGCAGGCAGGGCGACCACCGCCACGGGCTACAAAAATATGCTATACAGACATGCACTTGACTGCCTGGATGGCTCAGTGAGTAAATGCAATGCCTGGTGTAGTAATGAGCCGTTCAGACCTGAAAGGTCCTTATTTTGATCGCTGGTCTGTGCTGATGTTAGCCAGGGCAGTGGCGGAGCTGCTGCACTTAGTCTCAATATTCCAGGTGTTTGTGAAGAGGGCAGGAGAGAAAAATAAGATCAGCAAAAGTTGCTGCTCCCACTAACTATGCAGTCGGTGACTCCTAGATAACGTGCATGTTTTCAAATGAGGATGGAATTGGTCTAATTGTGATGGCTCTGTGCTTAATAGCCGGCTAACAGTCACCGTCAAGGCTCAAGGTGTCAATACGCAACTGTGATTTCTGTGGAACCATACCCTAGTATTAATCACCGGTGGGGGGTGGAGGGGGTAATTTTGGTATATTGCACAGATCAGGTGGGCGATGGACCAGGCATCCACTCCACCAACCTAATGACGTCAGCAGACGACCCAATCAATTATAGTGGTTGGGCTTCATTTAAATAGAACAGGTAAGTTTCAAACATTAATCGCACAATTGTAGGCAGCTTGTCATTTGGGAGGGTGGGAAATCCAGTGGGCCTGCTGCCACTTAAAGGCAGCCTGCAGCCCTTAAAGGAGAGAAGTGCTTTTCAAAGGTGGTCTGTGGACAGTGTGTTACTGACGCAACAAACAGCATGACATTGGTAGAGTACCCTGATTCTCAGATGCAGTCATTGATGTTCTCATGGAGCAAGTGGGGAATAGGAAATCCTTTTTCCTTCAGATAGGTGACAGGTGCCCTGTCAAATTAGCCAGCAGGAGTGGAGAGAGATAGCTGGGCAGGTCAATGCCAGCAGCATTATTTCTAGGACTGGCTGCAGTGTAGGAAGATATTTAATGTCCTTACAAGGGTTATCAAGATAAGATTTCTCTTCACATCTTTCCTATTCTCAGCATGCATACTATGCTAAGTTGTTTCACACATCTTCAGAACCCTTCAACAGAGCACATTCTAACCACTCACACTATTTTTGCAGAAGAAACTGGAACACAATCAGGGGGAGTCCTCAAATATAGGAGGAGATCCCAATTTTGACTTCATGTGGAAGACACTGCCATCAACATCATTGGCAGAGGGAGGATCCACAGCATTGGAGAGAGTGGGTCTGGAGGCTCCGCACAGCACAATGATGGGGTATTTTCCCTTCCTTTTCTCTTTCTACTTAACTCTTTCTGCTCACACACACAGCAGAACAAGCTGGGGCTGCCACTCATCTGCCACTGATTGCCCCTACCATTACAGGCTAACCCTCTGCTCTTTTTCTAGATCATTCAGATGATCAGGCCCTGCAACCACGTTGATGGAGGGAGACAACCCTTCCAAAGACTTGCTCTTACCCTTCCAAGCACCAGCACAGAAAGCAACAACCTGAGTGCTTTAGATAATGTGCTTGAGAGATCTACAAATGGTCATTCGCAGAGTACAAGTGAGCAGGAGGAGGTGCAAGTAGAAAGGGCAGCCTAGGAAAAGGCTCGCCTGAGGGCAAGCTCGGGTCCTAGCTCCGCTGAAGAGGACAGAGAAGCAGACTTTAGGGGCCCAGCCTTTAAAAGAAAACTGCTATCTGCGCACCAGCAATTGCTCAATGTATTGGACTGCCTGCCAAGAGCTACCACAACATGAGAGATTGTAGAGGAGTCCATTACCAACATGTGTGCGGTTCAGGCACACGGCATCAACACTCTGGAATGTGTGGTCACCTCAGTGAACACTGCAGCTGGACCTTCCTTCCAGTTGTCTGTGGCACCAATAATAGTGTCGTTCAGGAATGCTCATACTGGGGCATGCAGGCTCTACTCTCTACCACCTTGGACAGGCTGGAGGCCGGAAGGATTGGGGCCTCAATCGGATCACGGGTCTCCTACAGTCTGCCCTCCTACAAATCAGTGGAAGTACTGAGCTGCAGCCCAATAGCAGAGGCAGTCACAGAATGGGAATGGAATGTGTTGCCCTCTCTCGGGATAATAGCAGGTCTGCACCCTCACCACTCCCTCAACCTGGTGCAAGAAAGCCAGCTAAGTCCGACTGCGCCAGCAGCCACCAACTTGCAGCTGGGCCTCTCAGGCCTGAGCTAGAGGTCGCCGACAACGAGGATCTCAAGAACCCTCGTCCTAGCTGCAGCAGCCTTCTACCTCCCATGCTGAAGCCATTGAGGGAGCACCTTACAGGAGCACTAGAGTTATGAAACCTTTGTGTCTTGCAGTAGCTGGTGATCCTGCAATATCGGGTAGTATGAATATCAATGTTAGTCTTTGGGCAGATGTAGTTTATTGGAGGGTGGTAGAACTGGGACAGATATTGGACATGAGTCTTAATGCGGGGAGAAGGGATTGTTCAGCTGACGTGCTCTTCATTGAGCTGCTGCCAAAGACGATTGGCTGCAGGGAGGTATTGGACTCCTCCCACTTCTTCGCCATCTTCTATGTCATCAGTGTCATGCTTTTCATCTTGCTGGAGGTCTTTGTCCAATGGTGGCTCCATGTGTTTTTCCCATTATGGAGCAAAATTATGCAGCATACATCGAACCAGTATCATACGAGACACTCTTTCTGGGCTGTGTTGGATGAAGCCACCAGACCAGTCCAGGCAGTGGAGCCATTGCTTGAGGACACAATTGGTCTGCTCAATAAGAGCTCTAGCTGACCCATGGATCTGGTTCATGTGCCTGAACCGCACACATGTTGGTAATGGACTCCTCCACAATCTCTCATGTTGTGGTAGCTCTTGGCAGGCAGTCCAATACATTGAGCAATTGCTGGTGCGCAGTTGGCATTTTCCTTTTAAAGGCTGGGCCCCTAAAGTCTGCTTCTCTGTCCTCTTCAGCAGAGCTAGGACCCAAGCTTGCCCTCAGATGAGCCTTTTCCTAGGCTGAGGGGAGTCATGAGCCAAGTATCCAGGATACATAGGGTATGGTAGCATAGTAGTTATGTTACTGGACGAGTAATCCAGAGGCCTGGACTAATAATCCGGAGTCATGAGTTCAAATCCTGCCAAGGCAGCTGGGGAATTTAAATTCAATTAATTAAATAAAAGATCTGGAATTAAAATACTAGTATCAGTAGTGGTGGCCATGAAACTACCGGATTGTTGTAAAAACCCATCTGGTTCACTAATGTCGTTTAGGGAAGGAAGCCTGCCGTCCTTACCCGGTCTGGCCTATATGTGACTCCAGACCCACAGCAATGTGGTTGATTCTTAATTGCCCTCTGAAATGGCCCAGCAAGCCACTCAATTGTAAAATCTCGCTAAAAAAAGTCATAATAAGAATAAAACGGGACGGACTTCCCGGCATCGGACCATTAGGCACCGGACATGACAACAGCAAACCAAGCCCAGTCGACCCTGCAAAGTCCTCCTCGCAAACATCTGGGGCTTTGTGCCAAAATTGGGAGAGCTGTCCCACAGACTAGTCAAGCAACAGCCTGACACAGCCATACTCACAGAATCATACCTTTCAGCCAACGTCCCAGACTCTTCCATCACCATCCCTGGGTATGTCCTGTCCCACCGGCAGGACAGACCCACCAGAGGTGGCAGTACAGTGATATACAGTCAGGAGGGAGTGGCCCTGGGAGTCCTCAACATTGACCCTGGACCCCGTGAAATCTCATGGCATCAGGTCAAACATGGGCAAGGAAACCTCCTGCTGATTACCACCTACCGCCCTCCCTCAGCTGATGAATCAGTCCTCCTCCATGTTGAGCACCACTTGGAGGAAGCACTGAGGGTAGCAAGGGCACAAATGTACTCTGGGTGGGGGACTTCAATGTCCATCACCAAGAGTGGCTCAGTAGTACCACTATTGACCAAGCTGGCCGAGTCCTGAAGGACATAGCTGCCAGACTGGGCCTGCGGCAGGTGGTGAGCGAACCAACACGAGGGAAAAACTTACTTGACCTCGTCCTCACCAATCTACCTGTTGCAAATGCATCTGTCCATGACAGTATTGGTAGGAGTGACCACCGCACAGTCCTCGTGGAGATGAAGTCCCGTCTTCGCACTGAGGACGTGTTGTGTGGCACTACCACCGTGCTAAATGGGATAGATTCAGAACAGATCTAGCAGCTCAAAACTGGGCATCCATCAGGCACTGTGGGCCATCAGCAGCAGCAGAATTGTATTCCAGCACAATCTGTAACCTCATGGCCTGGTATATTCCTCACTCTACCATTACCAACAAACCAGGGGATCAACCCTGGTTCAACGAGGAGTGTAGAAGAGCATGCCAGGAGCAGCACCAGGCGTACCTAAAAATGAGGTGCTAACCTGGTGAAGCTACAACTCAGGACTACATGCATGCTAAACAGCAGAAGCAACATGCTATAGACAGAGCTAAGCGATTCCACAACCAACGGATCAGATCAAAGCTCTGCAGTCCGGCTACATCCAGTCATGAATGGTGGTGGACAATTAAACAACTAACGTGAGGAGGAGGCTCTGCAAACATCCCCATCCTAAATAATAGCGGAGTCCAGCACATGAGTGCAAAAGACAAGGCTGAAGCGTTTGCGACCATCTTCAGCCAGAAGTGCCGAGTGAATGATCCATCTCGGCCTCCTCCCAATATCCCCACCATCACAGAAGCCAGTCTTCAGCCAATTCGATTCACTCCATGTGATATCAAGAAACGGCTGAGTGCACTGGATACAGCAAAGGCTATGGGCCCCGACAACATCCCAGCTGTAGTGCTGAAGACTTGTGCTCCAGAACTAGCTGCGACTCTAGCCAAGCTGTTCCAGTACAGCTACAACACTGGCATCTACCCGACAATGTGAAAAATTGCCCAGGTATGTCCTGTCCACAAAAAGCAGGACAAATCCAATCCGGCCAATTACCGCCCCATCAGTCTACTCTCAATCATCAGCAAAGTGATGGAAGGTGTCGTCGACAGTGCTATCAAGCGGCATTTACTCACCAATAACCTGCTCAGTTTGGGTTCCGCCAGGACCACTCGGCTCCAGACCTCATTACAGCCTTGGTCCAAACATGGACAAAAGAGCTGAATTCCAGAGGTGAGGTGAGAGTGACTGCCCTTGACATTAAGGCAGCATTTGACCGAGTGTGGCACCAAGGAGCCCGAGTAAAATTGAAGTCAATGGGAATCAGGGGGAAAATTCTCCAGTGGCTGGAGTCATACCTAGCACAAAGGAAGATGGTAGTGGTTGTTGGAGGCCAATCATCTCAGCCCCAGGGCATTGCTGCAGGAGTTCCTCAGGGCAGTGTCCTAGGCCCAACCATCTTCAGCTGCTTCATCGATGACCTTCCCTCCATCATAAAGTCAGAAATGGGGATGTTCGCTGATGATTGCACAGTGTTCAGTTCCATTCGCTACCCCTCAAATAATGAAGCATTCCGAGCCCGCATGCAACAAGACCTGGACAACATCCAGGCTTGGGCTGATAAGTGGCAAGTAACAGTCGTGCCAGATAAGTGCCAGGCAATGACTATCTCCAACAAGAGAGAGTCTAATCACCTCCCCTTGACATTCAACGGCATTACCATCGCCAAATCCCCCACCATCAACATCCTGGGGGTCACCATTGACCAGAAACTTAACTGGACCAGAAACTTAACTGTGGCAACGAGAGCAGGTCAGAGGCTGGTATTCTGCGGCGAGTGACTCACCTCCTGATTCCCCAAAGCCTTTCCACCATCTACAAGGCACAAGTCAGGAGTGTGATGGAATACTCTCCACTTGCTTGGATGAGTGCAGCTCCAACAACACTCAAGAAGCTCGACACCATCCAGGACAAAGCAGTCCGCTTGATTGGCACCCCATCCACCACCCTAAATGTTCACTCCCTTCACCACCGGCGCACAGTGGCTGCAGTGTGTACCATCCACAGGATGCACTACAGCAACTTGCCAAGGCTTCTTCGACAGCACCTCCCAAACCCACAACCTCTACCACCTAGAAGGACAAGAGCAGCAGGCGCATGGGAACAACACCACCTGCACGTTCCCCTCCAAGTCACACACCATCCCAACTTGGAAATCAATCGCCGTTCCTTCATCGTCGCTGGGTCAAAATCCTGGAACTCCCTTCCTAACAACACTGTGGGAGAACCTTCACCACACGGACTGCAGCAGTTCAAGAAGGCGGCTCACCACCACCTTCTCAAGGGCAATTAGGGATGGGCAATAAATGCCGGCCTCACCAGCGACGCCCACATCCCACGAACGAATAAAAAAAAGATAGCCCATGTCCCAAGCACCAGCCTCTCACTTGCTATTGCAAGGGCAAAGAGTGAGGGGATGAAGGACTGCTGCAATATAAAGCGGGCACCGACCTGCCTGACACACTGCTGATGGTCACACATCAGTTGCGTATTAATGGAGTGGAAGCCCTTGTGATTCATGAGAGCAGCAGGCTCGTCCAAAGGAGCCCGCAGGATGACATGGGTGCAGTCAGTGAAGCCCTGCACTTGAGGGAAAGCCTGTAATCTGCAAAAACTCCAGAGTCCTATCCTGCTGTTTCTAGTTGTCTATGGGGAACATGATGAAAGTGTTTGCTTTAACAAATATGGCATCAGTCATTTGCTTAATCCAAGCATGAACAGCAGATGTTACAGATATCCCCTGTTGCAACCTGGAAGGAGCCAAAGGCAAAAGTTCAGGTCTGCAGTGACGTTGACTGAAACAGGTAATGCAGTACCAGCTGTGGCAATGGGTTGCAGGCCTTGTTGCAGGAGGCGAGACAACTCTGACAGCCTCCTTAGAGAAGCACAGCTTCCTTATACACTGTTTCTTAGATAAGAGCAGGTATGTAGTCTGAAGGTAAGGAATCCTACGAGCTCGCCTTCTTCTATCTGGTCTCCCTGTAGCTGTAGTTCTATTTGCTCCTTTTTGTTGCTACTGCTCATTGTCCTCTAGCCAGAGTGGAATTGCCTGAAGGATCCCTATGTACTGTTGCCACAAGCCCCTTAAGATTTCAGAAGGTTTGTACAGCCACTCCAGCCTCTTTAAAATCATCTAACTAGCTAAAAACCACTATAAACTACCAGCAAAATGTCTCCCGAACAACATTTTACATAAGAACAGATGAGTATCACTTTAAGTAACACTGTATTGGACACTTCCCGACCTGCACTTCCCATGGTTTGTGGTGGGTTGAGCAAGCAGTGCTGACAGCATCAATTGACACAAAGATGACGTCAATGTCAGTTGACCCCTATTAATATATACTTCATCTTTAAACATAGTCTTACAATCTGAAGCAATTGATGCGTGATGGTAGACAGCCGTATGGGCAGGAAGTGGCTGAACTTCAAGGACTAATGCTAGCTCTAAATAAGCAGCAGAGCACAGCAGAAATATCTGCAAAAATATTGTCTCTGCAGATACCTTCCATCAATCATGACTGGCAACTGCAAATCCACAAAAGGATGGTAAGCTTCTTAAAAGAGGGAACACTAAAATAATGAATTTCAAGTGCTGTAGTAATTGTGTTCAGGTAAATAGCAATTTATAACAGCTAGAAAAATTTCTGCCTTTTTTCAACCTGCCACTGCCAGTTTTCTCCTCTCCACTTCCCTCTCCTCCTCCTTTCATCAAGACTCCTGTTGGTACGTAGTTCCACAGATGCTGGGAATGAGTATGTCACTCAAGCGGCCATTCTTCATGACTGAGCCGGATAGTAAAGCTCCAATTTGCTGTAGCTCCGCCCACGTTGAGGAGCCTCCCCCGTGGCAGATGTGGATTGGAAAATCAGGCTCCCTGCAAAAATGAAAGTGCACAGAATTGTAGGTAGCCTTTTGAGTAGCGAGATGTGACAAGTGGTGTTCCCCAGGGATCTGTTCTGGGGTCTCAACTTTTCACCATATTTATTAATGACTTGGATGAAAGAATAGAGTTGTATGTCCAAGTTTGCAGATGGCACTAAGTTAGGAGGGACAGTAAGTAGTGCAGATGGTAGCAGGAAAATGCAAAGGTTCAAAGGCAGATTAAGTGAGTGGGCAAAACTATGGCAAATGGAGTTCAATGTGGGCAGTTTGGGATCTGCCAGGACCACTCGGCTCCAGACCTCATTACAGCCTTGGTCCAAACATGGACAAAAGAGCTGAATTCCAGAGGTGAGGTGAGAGTGACTGCCCTTGACATCAAGGCAGCATTTGACCAAGTGTGGCACCAAGGAGCCCTAGTAAAATTGAAGTCAATGGGAATCAGGGGGAAAACTCTCCAGTGGCTGGTGTCATACCTAGCACAAAAGAAGATGGTAGTGGTTGTTGGAGGCCAATCATCTCAGCCCCAGGACATTGCTGCAGGAGTTCCTCAGGGCAGTGTCCTAGGTCCAACCATCTTCAGCTGCTTCATCGATGACCTTCCCTCCAACATAAAGTCAGAAATGGGGATGTTCGCTGATGATTGCACAGTCTTCAGTTCCATTCGCAACCCCTCAGATAATGAAGCAGTCCGTGCCCGCATGCAGCAAGACCTGGACAACGTCCAGGCTTGGGCTGATAAGTGGCAAGTAACATTTGCGCCAGTCAAGTGCCAGGCAACGACCATCTCCAACAAGAGAGAGCCTAACCACCTCCCCTTAACATTCAACGTCATTACAATCGCCGAATCCCCCACCATCAACATCCTGGGGGGTCACCATTGACCAGAAACATAACTGGACCAGCCACATAAATACTGTGGCTACAAGAGCAGTTCAGAGGCTGGGTATTCTGCGGCGAGTGACTCACCTCCTGACTCCCCAAAGCCTTTCCACCATCTACAAGGCACAAGTCAGGAGTGTGATGGAATACTCTCCACTTGCCTGGATGAGTGCAGCTCCAACAACACTCAAGAAGCTCGACACCATCCAGGACAAAGCAGCCCGCTTGTTTAGCACCCCATCCACCACCCTAAACATTCACTCCCTTCACCACCGGCGCACAGTGGCTGCAGTGTGTACCATCCACAGGATGCACTACAGCAACTCGCCAAGGCTTCTTCGACAGCACCTCCCAAACCCGCGACCTCTACCACCTAGAAGGACAAGAGCAGCAGGCACATGGGAACAACACCACCTGCATGTTCCCCTCCTAGTCACACACCATCCCGACTTGGAAATATATCGCCGTTCCTTCATCGTTGCTGGGTCAATATCCTGGAACTCTCTTCCAAACAGCACTGTGGGAGAACCTTCACCAAACGGACTGCAGCGGTTCAAGAAGGCGGCTCACCACCACCTTCTCAAGGGCAATTAGGGATGGGCAATATATGCTGGCCTCACCACCGATGCCCACATCCCATGAATGAATAAAAAAAAAGTGAGGTCATCCACTTTGGACCCAAGAAAGATAAATCGGAGTATTTTCTATATGGTGAGAAACTAGGAACTGTAGTGGAGCAAAGAGATTTGGGAGTCCAACTACACAAATCATTTAAAGCTCATAGACAGGTACAAAAAGCAATCAAAAAATCTAATGGAATGCTGTCCTTGTTAGATGTTAGGTAAGTGTATCAAGGGATTATGGATCAGAGGCGGAAAATGAAGTTGAGGTGCAGTTTTTTTTTCCATTCATTCATGGGCTGTGGGCGTTACTGGCAAGGCCAGCATTTATTGCCCATCCCTAATTGCCCTTGAGAAGTCGGTAGCCTTCTTGATCTGTTGCAGTCCGTGTGGTGAAGGTTCTCCCACAGTGCTGTTAGGTAGGGAGTTCCAGGATTTTGACCCAGCGACGATGAAGGAACGGCGATATATTTCCAAGTCAGGATGGAGTGTGACTTGGAGGGAAACGTGCAGGTGGTGTTGTTCCCATGCGCCTGCTGCCCTTGTCCTTCTAGGTGGTAGAGGTCACGGGTTTGGGAGGTGCTGTCGAAAAAGCCTTGGCGAGTTGCTGCAGTGCATCCTGTGGATGGTAAACACTGCAGCCATAGTGCATTGGCGGTGGAGGGAGTGAATGTTTAAGGTGGTGGATGGGGTGCCAGTCAAGTGGGCTGCATTGTCCTGGATGGTGTCGAGCTTCTTGAGCATTGTTGGAGCTGCACTCATCCAGGCAAGTGGAGAGTATTCCATCACACTCCTGACTTATGCCTTGTAGATGGTGGAAAGGTGAGTGAGTCAGGAGGTGAGTCACTCGCTGCAGAATACCCAGCCTCTGACCTGCTCTTGTAGCCACCGTATTTATGTGGCTGGTCCAGTTAAGTTTCTAGTCAATGATGACCCACAGGATGTTGACGGTGGGGGATTCGGCGATTGCAATGCCGTTGAATGTCAAGGGGAGGTGATTAGACTCTCTCTTGTTGGAGATGGTAATTGCCTGGCACTTGTCTGGCGCGAATGTTACTCGCCACTTATCAGCGCAAGCCTGGATGTTGTCCAGGCCTTGCTGCTTGCGGGCACAGACTGCTTCATTATCTGAGGGGTTGCGAATGGAACTGAACACTGTGCAATCATCAGCGACCATCCCCACTTCTGACCATATGATGGAGGGAAGGTCATTGATGAAGCAGCTGAAGATGGTTGGGCCTAGAACACTGCCCTGAGAAATTCCTGCAGCGATGTTCTGGGGCTGAGATGATTGGCCTCCAACGACCACTACCATCTTCCTTTGTGCTGGGAACATCCCCATTTCTGACCTTATGATGGAGGGAATGTCATTGATGAAGCAGTGAAGATGGTTGGGCCTAGGACACTGCCCTGAGGAACACCTGCAGCAATATCCTGGGGCTGAGATGATTGAGTATGACTTCAGCCATTGGAGACTTTTTCCCCTGATTCCCATTGACTTCAATTTTTCAAGGGCTCCTTGATGCCACATTCAGTCAAAGACTGCCTTGATGTCAAGGGCAGTCACTCTCAACTCACCTCTGGAATTCAGCTCTTTTGTCCATGTTTGGACCAAGGCTGTAATGAGGTCTGGAGCCAAGTGGTCCTGGCAGAACCCAAACTGAGCATCAGTGAGCAGGTTATTGCTGAGTAAGTGCAGCTTGTTAGCACTGTCGATGAAACCTTCCATCACTTTGCTGGTGATTCAGAGTAGAGTGATGGGGCTGTAATTGGCCGGATTGGATTTTCCTACTTTTTGTGAACAGGCAATTTTCCACTTTGTTGGGTTCAGCAATGATCTAATTGAATAGCGGTGCAGGCTTCAGGGCCTGAATGGCCTACTCCTGTTCCTAATGTTCCTTTGTTCCTACCCTGCATGCCTGAATTTCCAATGGGCGATTTTGGTGGAAATCAAGAGACCTTATTCCAGGTATGCACAACCCACATTATCCTAGTTAAAATATGCTCTTTAGGTCCCTACCAATTCTCATGAGTTTGGGCAAGGTTCCAATCCCCACCATCTGTGCACATCTTGTCTAAATAAAACAAGCACTTAACACGAAAACAGGCCTGACCTGCTTCAGAGTATATTTTAGTGATGTTGTTTGATTGGATATCAAAGTTTAGTTTCCTGGAGTCTTAGCAATTATTAATGCAGTACAAGTTACAGCTAACCAGGGTGAGAGAATGGGAAACCCTTTCGTATTCTCATGTTGCTGCATGAATTGGATGAGGAGGATCAATTCACAAAAACATGATAGGGCTGAAAATGCGTGGCTGTTCTGGCAGACTCCCAATGTAATTGTGAAGGGAGTCTGCCAGAAAGGCCACAAACTCTACTGGGACCTGGATACACCAGATCTCAGCAATGGGCGAAGTTTCTGGGATGGCTTTGTGGAAGGCAGGAAGAGGCACCTGCACCTAGAAGACCATCAACTTAAATGGAGAGGTTGGGGGCGGGGTCTCAAGACTCCCTAAGTCGCGAGTTCCTATACTGCAGCCTTCAGTTCGGACCTGGTGTTAGGTTGGTGCAGGTACACCTGGTCTCATCAGGTATACCTCACCAACAGAGGCGGATCTGAGGACCTTTGAAGATGAGGGAAGCAAATTATTTTTAAACTTATTACAAATGTTATAATATTAAAAATTTCTGCCTTTTTTCAACCTGTTTCTGCCAGTTTTCTCCTCTCCCCTTCCCTCTCCTCCTCCTTTCATCAAGGTTTTGACTCCTGTTGGTACGTAGTTCCACAGATGCTGGGCATGAGTATGTCACTCAAGCGGCCATTCTTCATGACTGATCCAGATAGTAAAGCTCCAATTTGCTGTAGCTCCACCCATGGTTATGAGCCTCCCTCGTGGCAGATGCAGATTGGAAAATCAGGCTCCCTGCAAAAATGAGAGCACACTGAATTGGAGGTAGCTTTTGAGTAGCGAGATGTGACAAGTGGTGTTCTCCAGGGATCTGTTCTAGGGTCTCAACTTTTCACCGTATTTATTAATCTCAGCAATGGGTGAAGTTTCTGGGATGGTTTTGTGGAGGCAGGAGGAGGCTGACCCTTCTCCTGCACCTAGAAGGCCATCAACATAAATGGAGAGAGGGCGGGGGCGGGGACCCATGACTCCCTAAGTCAGGAGTTCCTATACTGCAGCCTTCAGTTGGGACCTGGTGTTAGGTTGGTGCAGGTACACCTGGTCTCATCATGTATACCTCAATGACAGAAGCAGATCTGAGGATCTTTGAAGATGAGGGAAGCAGATTAATTTTTAAAATATTACAAGTGGCCCCGACACAGGGGCTGCTGGGGACAGTTTCCTCCCCATTCCGCAACCCCCCACCATAGGCCTAGCAAACTTTGGCCAGCGTTTCCAGCCTCTCCAGTGGGAGGAGGGGTTGGTGCCACAGTGCACCCCCAAACTACCAAAGGCTCATTCCACATGGCTCCTCCCCCCCCTCCCAGAACCCATGAACTTTGGTGGGGTCGGTAACAGAGGCTGTTTCCAGGCACATCCTAGCACTTATGTCAGGACACAAACCCCCACCTCCACGGATTTTCTAGGCCAACATCTTCAGGTACAAAGATACCTTGGGTGGGGAGTTCTGCACCAGGTACCACCCAAGAACCCATGCTTATAGACCACATCACTGCTATCTGGGTATGTCAGAGGGCACCAGTCCTCAGAGGCACTGTTTCACAAGAGAGGCGATGCCATCTGCTCTTCATTGATCTACAGACGGCATTAAGAAACGGGACAGCCTTTCCTGTAGCTGTCAAGGTCACTACACCATTAAGCTTTGATGTCAGAGGATCCTTTCAGGCCACAGCTAGGGGCATCTATCAGATAAGCCAGTCCACAGTTCATTCTTGTATAAAGCACCTAACTAACACCATGTTTACCAAAAGAAACACTTTAATCACTTTCCCAGTGGGAAAGAGACATCAACTGAAAAAGGCTCAGATATTTTATCATCTGATAGATTTCCCAAGGATGTTACAGATGGAACCCAATTGACCATCAGGGCCCCACACATCAACCCCAATGCATACATAAACAGGAAAATGTATCACTCCATGAATGTGGTCATCTCAGACAACAGAAATGTCATCCTGAACAATAATGCCTGTTATCAAAGGAACAGCTATGATGATTTCATTCTGCAGCAGTCCATGATGGGTCTAAAAGAAGGAACAGATGGATCTTGGGAGACCCAGGTTACTCTTTGTAGCACTGAAGTAGTACTGTGTTGCTGGAGGTGCCATCTTCCAGGTGAGACATTGAATCAAGGTCCTATCTACCTGTTCAGATAGATGTAAAAGATCCCATGGCACTATTTGAAGAAGAGCAGGGGAGTTCTCCCAGTGTCATGTCTGACATTTAACCCACAACTAACTAATCAAAAACAGATTAATTGGTCACTGTTTTTGGGACTTTGCTGTGCACAAACCGGCTACAATATTTGCTTACAAAACAACAGTGACCACATTTCAAATGTAATTAATAGGCTGCTAAGCACTTTGGGATGTTCTGAAGATGTGAACATGCAGCAGACTGAGGAGGAGGACCAATGGGATGTAGCCCCACAGGGAGAGAAGGAGACAGAAGATGGAGGGAGATGATCTGCAGGCAACGAGATGGAACTCCGTTGTAAGCAACTGATTACGGTAATGGACACCTACCACTAACTAACTTGGGGTTTCCACATGAACGACTGTACATTGTAACCCCATAACATGTTGCCCATTCCCTGGACTCAAGTTGCCCCCCAACCCCCGCCTTTGTAGCACTGATTCTTTTCCATGGCCCTAATCAACAAACACCACCTATACAAAGGATAAATAATATATCACTATTTCCAGTTCATAATTGTTCTAAGCCCTCCGTTAACTCTTCCCTTGATGCCTCTAAAAGATGTGATCAACCTAATGCTGTGTTGAAGTACTCTCTGAGTGAGAGGAGCAACTTCTGTTTGATCTTGAACCTCTGCTTGAGGGTCACGCAATGTCCTTGTAACAGCTGGGTGAGCCAGTGGCTGACAGTGCCTGTCCACTCTGGCATTTCCTCAATTCCATAAGGAGCCTAACTGGATGTATGGATTCTGCTTCATCAGACCCTTCTCCTACCCTGAGTTCCATGGGTACATAGAGAGATTGAAACTTATAAGGAAGGCATGTGGTAAAATGATGGCTAACAATATTAATGAAAATCATTAGGAATATAGAAAAAAACAAGAAAAAGAAATTGAAGTGGGATGGGGAAGTACAAACAAATACAGTACTTGCATCTTAAACAAATACTACGAGTCCACTATGGAAGGCAGAGCAAAACATAGGGCCCCTAAAATCCGTGATCCCACTCCACCACCGTAACAATGATCGAGCAGGAATTTCCATGTGCTAACCAGTTGTACCCCTAACCCCATAGGAATTCCCAGCGTTAGGCAATTTGAATAAAGAGAAGTATTGGCACAGCTCGGGCACCAGCTAGGCAGAGGTTTGGAAATTTCAGCATTTGCCGGCCACTGGGCTCCAGTGTCAGCAGGTCCGTTTGAAGAACAATTGGCCCATTTCTACAAAGGTCACTTTCCTTAGGGCAGCCCATTCCTTCATGCAAGTGTCCAATAAGCTGGGGCACCAGTGACGGAACTGGCCGGAATTCTGCCAGATTACATCATTCTGCCAGTCAGTCCTGAGATATCAATTGCCAAGGGGACGGAGGCGGGAACTGCCCACCCCGCCTTTCCCACCCCCGGAAACAGACAGACGAGCTGGTGAGCTCATGTAAATGAGTCCTGTATTATATCTGTAGGATCTGTATTTTTCAGCATCAACATATTATCTAATATTATTATCTTGATTTCTTCATGTGATATATTGCTTCAGCAAATTTGCTGTGTTAGTGATGGGCAAACCACTGTCATGTTTGGGTTGCACTAGGTCCTGGACTACCGCGAAACAAACCAACAGAACATCTACTAGTATGTCAACTGTGGCTCAGTGGTAGCATACACTTTGCCTCTGAGTCAGAAGGTTGTGGGTTCAAGTCCCACTCCAAAGACTTGAGCACAAAATCTAGGCTGACACTTCAGTGCAGTACTGAGGGAGTGCTGCATTGTCGGAGGTGCCGTCTTTCAGATGAGACGTTAAACTAAGTCTGCCCTCTCACGTGAATGCAAAAGAAGATCCCAGGCACTATTTCGAAAAAGAGCAGGGGCATTCTCCCCGGTGTCCTGTCCAATATTTATCCCTCAACCAACATCACTTAAAAAACAGCTTATCTGGCCATTATCACACTGCTGTTTGTGGGAGCTTGCTGTGTACAAATTGTCTGCCGCGTTTCCTACATTACAACAGTGACTACACTTCAAAAGTATTTCAATGGCTGTAAAGCACTTTGGGATGTCCTGAGGCCATGCAAGAAGCTATATAAATGCAAGTCTTTCTTTCTTTTCTTTATGTACAAATTTAAACAATTCTGTAAAATAAAAATGCACCAACCAAACCCCTTTCAGGCTGTTTCCCTTGGGTGGAGAGTCTAGAACTAAGGGTCATAGTCTCAAGATAAGGGGTTGGCCATTTAGGACCGAGATGAGGAAAGATTTCTTCACTGTTGTGAATCTTTGGAATTCTGTACCCCAGAGGGCTGTGGATGCTCAGTTACTGAGTATATTCAATTGTAAACAATTTTACAACACCAAGTTATAGTCCAGCAATTTTATTTTAAATTCACAAGCTTTCGGAGGCTACCTCCTTCCTCAGGTGAACGATGTGGGAAGGAGGTAGCCTCCGAAAGCTTGTGAATTTAAAATAAAATTGCTGGACTATAACTTGGTGTTGTAAAATTGTTTACAATTGTCAACCCCAGTCCATCACCGGCATCTCCACATCATGAGTATATTCAAGACTGAGACCGATGGATATTTGGACTCTAAGGGAATCAAGGGATATGGGGATAGGGCAGGAAAGTGGAGTTGAGGTAGAAGATCAGCCATGATCTTATTGAATGGCGGAGCAGGCTCGAGGGGCCGTATGGCCTACTCCTGCTCCTATTTCTTATGTTCTTATGTTCTCTGAGGCTTGAATTCTACTTTAGTCCCAGAGTTGGAAATTTTACCTGGACCTTGAATGCTGAGGATTTCCAGCTCCTGTGACATATTTTGTATATGTGGGAGAGGCGCAACATAATTTACAACCTGCTCCTGTAGAATCCCAACACCCAGAGTGCACGATGACAACCCGTGTCACACCAATAACCTCATTCCAGGGCCTGATTACTCATGAGCAATGCCATGGGAGATGTACTAGTTGAGTAAAATAAAAAATGTAACAGTAAGATTTGCAAGGAAATTAAAGATTGAAAGTTCCAGATAAGGGATGAGCATTTTGTGCTTGATTTGTAAGTTCTTCTCACCCGCTGTTGTTAAAAATTTGTAAGAATGTAGTTTTGGTTGACACACCTGTCCTACTTTAGGGAAAATAGGAGATTGTGTAGCACCATGATCTCGGGCTTATTGAGGAGTTTAACACTTGGTAATGTAAATAATCGCTGGCTGGGAAAACAAAAAGCCACTGCTTATCATGCTTTTAATAATTTGTCACCACCAGGTGGTGCTTCAGAGTCACAAGTTGATATTTAAATCACTGTTAAAAAAATATATTTTCCTGGTAAGAGCTGGGGTGAAGTTACATTTATTTTTCACCTGCTGCCCTCTTGTTTCACCCTTCCCCTTCTTGGTTGGGGGAATGATGGATTTACTGCATCTACAAGGGCTGTTTATTATTATTATTCATTTATAATAAATAAATTATGTATCTATCCATGATACGAAATCCAATTCAGCAGCACAACTTGCATTCATATTAATTCTCCATGCAGATGAACAGACTAATAGATCATAATTATTGTTCTCAAATAAATACAATCATTCAATTTAACTATCCAAAAAAAAATACAAAATTTTCGGTAACTAAGTCAAAAGGACCTGAAGGACATAATCTTTACGAAATGCATCACTGCCACATTATGGCCCTGTTATATCCATCCAAATTTTTCCATGCTTTCTGAAGTGGCTGGCTGGGGAATTTTCAAAATAACCCAAGGTGAGTTTGGATTATGAAAATCAGCCATCATATTGGCCATGAAAAGATTTGGTGCTTTCCCAATGTGCCCATGGCCAATAGCAACACCACCTTTCCATTGACACTCACGCTGGTGAAAAATTTTAAAAGAATGTTACGAAGGGGGCAAGAATAAAGATGGCTGCCGGTCCACTGCAATGGGGGACTTTTAGAGGTTTGCATGTTAAGTATTCAACGAGGGGGCTGCATCTGTCTAAGTTTGTACAAGGCAGTAGTGAGCCAGCTGAAATTGGTAAATGGGCTGGATCCACCCAAGAACAAGAATTGTGCAACCCTACGAGTGATCTGAATGCTTTGTTCTGCTAGCCGCAGGCTGAGTAGACATGGGATTAGTTTTAAGGGGATAGAAAGACCCATCATGACTCCATTGGTCTGCTTCTGTCCAGAAGGGCTGAAAATATAACATGACCAAAATTGTGCAGGTTAATACCTCTTTGGGAACAGTCCTATGAGCACTCAGTAGATCTCTCAATCTGTTGGTGATACTCAGAGCTCCTTGGTTAGTCCTATAATTGTACTGAGCTGGTTTGTGCATCACTGTGCTTACGCCATGATGCAAAGTGAAATCATGGGCAGGATTTTAAAAGGGAAAAACGGGTGGATTGGGGACGGGGTGGGGGGGGGCAATCAAAATCACTGTTTTTGGGAGTGGGCAGACGTCCCAGCTGGAACCTGCACATTTTTGAATGAGGCTCAGGCAAGTCTGTGTGTGTGTGCTCACATCAGTCACCAGGAAGTCCCACCACTATTTAAATCTGGCGGGCCGATAATTAAAGGGGCAAATGTATCTCATTGAGGTACTTAAGGTAGTTTATTTTTTGTGTTTTGGACACTTAAAAAGATTTTAATGTTACCTGGCCTGCTTTCCTACGGCTTCCGATTCATGCCTGGTGAAACCCAATGGGAAGGGCCGGATCAATGAAAAATAGACTAAATAAATTATTAAAATTACATTTCCCATTGTAAAAAAAGTAAATAAACACACCTTAAAAACGATGTTGCCTGGACTCCCCTCCCCAATCCCCGATGTCCGATGTCTCCACTCTGATCCCAATGTCCAATATCTCCACTCTAATCCCGATGTCCCCATTCTAATCTTTGTTCTTCACCCCCCCCCTCAATCTCCATCCTAACTGCTGATGAGGCCTCTCTCTCTCTCTCTCTCTCCCTCTTTCTCCCCCCCCCCAGGATGTGCAGCTCCTGTCGGCAGCCAGCCTGTCAATCTTGCTGGCCGCCGGGCGTGAAGCCCAGAAGGGGCTTTGATTGGCCTCGTTAGGGTTGCAATCTGCCTACTTCCCTTCCAGGTTTCACACCCACAAATCACCCCCCACCCTGGACTCTTCCCACCGGCATATTAAAATCCTGCCCCATGAGACAAGTACGCTTGTGGAGTGAACAATTGTAGAGAATCTCAGTGACCAGTGAGAAAATCTTGTTTCACTGACCTGATGACAGAGTAATGAAGAGCTGTGAAGAGCTTTTTGTTGGGAGAGGACTATCCCCAAATATACATCATCGTCTCAATGGAAAGAAGGTTGTGGATAGAAACAAGGAGAAAGTTCAACAACTCAAGGAAAAGCACAAAGTTACGGCATGAATATTAGTATAAAGTAGAAGCATAGGATGTACAGCACAAGATGGAAAGTTATATTTGTAAAAGATGTCATAAGATGTTACAGTACAAAGACAAGCCATTTGTCCCATCAAGTCTGCATCGGTGGTTTGCTCCACATGAGCCACCTAATCCAATCCCACTCACCTCTGACTTCCCTTTAATATTCTGCTTTTCAGGCAACTATCAATTGCCTTTTCAAAGAATTTATGAACTCTACTTCAACAACTCTTCTGGCAGCAAGTTTCATGTTCTAACCAAATGTGAGTACAGAAGTTAGTGAGCCTGTTATGAAAATTAGGTTGGTGCAGCAGCAGGATTGTATTGAGCAGTCATGTGTCTCCTTACAGACAGCAGTGGAACGTAGTCTGGGTAATGTGGAGCAGTCAAACATCCAGATATGTGATGTCGTCTCACACAAGTGGAAATCTGCTACTGAGCACATGGCAACATATTTTCAAAGGGCTGTCAATAAATCGGCAGAAGTTGTATTGTGAAGTGACACTCATTCCACAGCCTTCCCTCTTTCCCCTTTGTTCCTTGATGCCGGAGCACCTGCTATGTTGCTTATTTAAAAAAAAGGCAGGCATTTATAAGGTCATAAAAAGGACAAACGGAATCTTTGGTTTTATTTCTAAAGGCATACAGAAACAAGGAGGTAGTGCTGAACTTGTACAGGGCCTTTGTCAGGCTGCAATTGGATTATTTTGTGCAGTTTTGGGCACCCTGTTATGAAAGGATATTAAATCAGTGAAAAGGATGCAGCGTTGATGTTGCCAGAGATGAGGAGAGACTTGAGAATTTAGGGGTTTTCCACCAGAGTTGAGAAGGTTAAAGGGTGACCTGATTGAGGTCCACAACAGTTATGAAGGGTTATGATAGAGTAAATAGTGAGAGATTGTTTCCACCGGTTGGAGAGATGAAAACGAGAGGGAACACATTTAAAACAACCACGGATTAGAAAAAATTCTTTACACACAGGGTGGTTAGATTGAGCATTTCTGTGTCACAAACTGGTGTTGAAGCAAAGCCCAAAATTCTTTTAAAAAAGTGTTAGCTGCTTGAAAAGGAGAAATATTAAAGGGTGTGGGGAGAGTGCAGGTCAGTGGGATAAGACAAGATGGGATATTAAAAGGTATGAGGAGTGAGCAAGACAGAGGGATTAGACAAGATGGGATATTAAAAGGTATGAGGAGTGAGCAGGACAGAGGGATTAGACAAGATGGGATATTAAAAGATATGAGGAGTGAGGTCAGTGGGATTAGACAAGATGGGATATTAAAAAGGAATGAAGAGTGAGCAGGACAGTGGGATTAGACAAGATGGGATATTAAAAGGTGTGAGGAGTGAACAGGACAGTGGGATTAGACAAGATGGGATATTAAAAAGGAATGAAGAGTGAGCAGGACAGTGGGATTAGACAAGATGGGATATTAAAAGGTGTGAGGAGTGAACAGGACAGTGGGATTAGACAAGGTGGGATATTAAAAGGTGTGAAGGGTGAACAGGACAGTGGGATTAGACTAGGTGGGATATTAAAAGGAATGAAGAGCGAGCAGGACAGTGGGATTAGACAAGATGGGATATTAAAAGGTATGAGGAGTGAACAGGACAGTGGGATTAGACAAGATGGGATATTAAAAGGTGTGAAGAGTGAACAGGACAGTGGGATTAGACAAGATGGGATATTAAAAGGAATGAGGAGTGAGCAGGACAGTGGGATTAGACGAGGTG
This sequence comes from Heptranchias perlo, assembly GCF_035084215.1. Taxonomy (NCBI): domain Eukaryota; kingdom Metazoa; phylum Chordata; class Chondrichthyes; order Hexanchiformes; family Hexanchidae; genus Heptranchias; species Heptranchias perlo. Next base: position 39,580,309 of record NC_090329.1, on the reverse strand, counting down.
GGATATTAAAAGGTATGAGGAGTGAGCAGGACAGTGGGATTAGACAAGGTGGGATATTAAAAGGTATGAGGAGTGAGCAGGACAGTGGGATTAGACGAGGTGGGATATTAAAAGGTATGAGGAGTGAGCAGGACAGTGGGATTAGATGAGGTGGGATATTAAAAGGTGTGAAGAGCGAGGTGAGGAATTAGACTAGATGGCTCGTGGAGAAAAACACTGAAAAACATTGATGGCCTGAATAGCCTGTTTCTGTGGTGGGACATACTAGGCTATGAAAACCAGTGGCATCTTCACTGGCTACTTCAGTTACACAGGTCATAGGTGCAATAGGAGCATCTCTTATGAGTGCTTCCACTGCTGCTATGGAGTTACTGGGGTCCAAACTCCAAGATGCAGCCATGGCCAACTTCAGTTCATTTGAAGAATAATTACAGCCAGCCATGATGGAATGATTCCAAGACTCCATTGATCCCATTGTTCTATGCTCATTCAGGTCATTGGACAGGATGAGAAGATACTCTCCAGTAATGGCAAAGTGATATTTTTTATTCGTTCATAGGATGTAGGCGTCGCTGGTAAGACCGGCATTTATTGCCCAACCCTAATTGCCCTTGAGAAGGTGGTGGTGAGCCGCCTTCTTGAACCGCTGCAATCTGTGTGGTGAAGGTTCTCCCACAGTGCTGTTAGGTAGGGAGTTCCAGGATTTCGACCCAGCGACGATGAAGGGACGGCGATATATTTCCAAGTCGGAATGGTGTGTGACTTGGAGGGGAACTTGCAGGTGGTGTTGTTCCCCATGCGCCTGCTGCCCTTGTCCTTCTAGGTGGTAGAGGTCACGGGTTTGGGAGATGCTGTTGAAGAAGCCTTGGCGAGTTGCTGCAGTGCACCCTGTGGATGGTACACATTGTAGTCATGGTGTTCCTGTGGTGAAGGGAGTGAATGTTTAGGGTGGTGGATGGGGTGCCAATCAAGCAGGCTGCTTTGCCCTGGATGGTGTCGAGCTTCTTGAGTGTCGTTGGAGCTGCACTCATCCAGGCCAGTGGAGAATATTCCATTATACTCCTGACTTGTGCCTTGTAGATGGTGGAAAGGCTTTGGGGAGTCAGGAGGTGAGTCACTCGCCGCAGAATACCCAGCCTCTGAACTATTCTTGTAGGCACAGTATTTATGCGGCTGGTCCAGTTAAATTTCCGGTCAACGGTAACCCCAGCATGTTGATGGTGGGGGATTCGGGGATGGTAATGCCATTGACTGTCAAGGGGAGGTGGTTATAGGTGGTCATTTCCTGGCACTTGTCTGGCGCAAATGTTACTTGCCACTTATCAACCCAAGTCTGGATGTTGTCCAGGTCTTGCTGCATGCAGGCACGGACTGCTTCATTATCTGAGGGGTTACAAATGGAACTGAACACTGTGCATTCATCAGCAAACATCCCCATTTCTGACCTTATGATGGAGGGAAGGTCATTGATGAAGCAGCTGAAGATGGTTGGGCCTAGGACACTGTCCTGAGGAACTCCTGCAGCAATGACCTGGGGCTGAGATGATTGGCCTCCAACAACCACTACCATCTTCCTTTGTGCTCGGTATGACTCCAGCCACTGGAGAGTTTTCCCCCTGATTCCTGTGGACTTCAATTTTACTAGGGCTCCTTGGTGCCACACTCGGTCAAACACTGCCTTGATGTCAAGAGCAGTCACTCTCACCCCACCTCCGGAATTCAGCAGCAATTTCGGACACTAACGTCAGCGACAATGCTGTGCCATCACACTGCCCTGCACAAGTGACCACAGGCACTGCCCCAGAAAGCTTTAACCCCACACGATACGCTAATACATGTGTAGCAGGATCGTTCAAATGCAGGTAGCAGGCCTTCTATGTTTCTATCCTAACTAGTTAATTGACTGCAGGTATCCACTAGTGCTACTTCTTAAACTATGGGTTCATTCAAGGAAAAGAGGTAAATTATATCACAAAAAAACATAAGTTTACAGCAAGTGGGTGTTAATTTCTCAATGAGCTCAGAACAGGATCATTTCTTGAATGAAGAATGCTTTAATATTGAATATCATAACATTTTGATGTTGATTGCTGTGAAATCACCTTAGCAATATAATACAGTCTGTCAATTGTCATTCTGTCTCCTCAATAATTTGTTAATAGCTTCTTTCATTGTTCCTGGAAAGAAGAGTTAGTTAACTGAAACATGTATTGCTTAATAGCGGATTGCTGTAATGGAACAGGGAATAGTGAATACCAGGACTGATTGCAAGGCAGCAAACTAATCAGGAGGTTTAGATAATCATAAAAGATGCAAGAGCAAACCTCAAGTGATTTATGATTGCTTCAACCCCAGCATTAATTTAAATTGAAATTATTCCTGTTTAGGTTTTGAATGGTTACTTTGTGTCGGTCTTCCCTAGTGAAGATGATGCTGAGCTACATAATGCAACAGACGAGTGCCTAACATGTACAAGTGGATGTGGAAATAGTCCTTGATAGAATTAAAGCCCTTAAAGCAGATCAGGTAGCTGGCCCAATGGTGCTCATCCAAAGGCACTCAAAGAAGTGCTGCGTTATGTGAACTGCTGGCTCATTTCATAGAATCTTACAGCACAGAAGGAAGCCATTCAACCCATTGTGCCTGTGCCGGCTCTTTCAAAGAACTATCCAATTAGTACCACTCCCTCGCGCTTTCCTCATAGTCCTGCAAATTTTTTCTTTTCAAGTATATATCCAATTCCCTTTTGAAAGTGACCATTGAATCTACTTCCACCACCCTTTCAGGCAGTGCATTCCAGATCATAAAAATTTATTGCAAAAAATTCTCTTCATCTCCCCTCTGGTTCTACATAAGAACATAAGAAATAGGAGCAGGAGTAGACCATATGGCCCCTCGAGCCTGCTCCTCCATTCAATCAGATCATGGCTGATCTTTGACCTCAACCACTTTCCCGCCCGATCCCCATATCCCTTGATTCCCCTAGAGTCCAAAAATCTATCCATCTCAGCCTTGAATATATTCAATGACTCAGCATCCACAGCCCTCTGGGGTAGAGAATTCCAAAGATTCACAACCCTGTGCGTGAAGAAATTCCTCCTCATCTCAGTCTTGAATGGCCACCCCCTTATCCTGCGACTATGCCCCCTAGTTCTAGACTCTCTAGCCAGGGGAAATATCTCTCAACATCTACCCTGTCAAGCCCCCTCACAATCTTATATGTTTCAATGAGATCACCTCTCATCCTTCTAAACTCCAGAGAGTATAGGCCCATTCTACTCAACCTCTCTTCCTAGGACAACTCTCTCATCCCAGGAATCAATCTAGTGAACTTTTGTTGCACCGCCTCCAAGGCAAGTATATCCTTCCTTAGGTAAGGAGACCAAAACTGTACGCAGTACTCCAGGTGAGGTCTCACTAAAGCCTTGTACACCCGTAGTAAGACTCCCTTACTCTTGTACTCCAATCCCCTTGCAATAAAGCATTTGCTTTCCTATTTGCCTGCTGTACCTGCATGCTAACTTTTTGTGTTTCTTGTACGAGGACACCCAAGTCTCTTTGAACATCAACATTTAATAGTTTCTCACCACTTAAAAAAAATTCTGTTTTTTTATTCTTCCTACCAAAGTGAATAACCTCACATTTCCCCACATTATACTCCATCTGCCACCTTTTTGTCCACTCACTTAACCTGTTTATATCCCTTTGCAGACTCTTTGTATCCTCTTCACAGCTTACTTTCCCACCTAGCTTTGTATCGTCAGCAAACTTGTGCCAATTATCTTAAATCTGTGTCCTCTGGTTACCGATCCTCCTAGTTGGAAAGAAGCCCATATGGTGTCTGTATTCAAAAAGGAAAATAAGTCAGAACCAGGAATTTATAGACTCATTAGTTTAACGTTAGCTACAGGCAAGTTGCTAGAGGGAATTATTATAGATACATAATATGAATATCTTAAAAGAACAGGTGTGATTAGAAAATCTCAGCATGGATTCTGGAAAAGGTGGTCTTGTCTCATCAACTTGATTGATTTTTTTGAAGAAGCTACAAAGTTGGTGGATGAAGGGAACCCTGTCACTTTCGTGTATCTGAACTTATAAAAAGCCGTTAATGAGCGTTGGTGTGACATATTTCCATTTTCCACGACTACGATCTTATGGCCTCTCCGAGTGAGATTGCCAATTAATGTCAAAATAGGAGCAGTTTCATGTTGTGGATGCAATTTGAGAGAAAGAAATCACAACTTTCCAGTCAAGGAAGGAAAAAAGACTCAGGAGTACAATTATTCATTTCATTTCTGTCTTCAGGGAAAATGTTAAGAATGTGAAGTCATTAACATAACACATACTACAACATGGAAGTTGCAGTTATCAGAACTTGCTAAGTTAAAGTTTTCCTTTGCATAAAAAGATGTTTACAAATTTTAATGCAACCAAGGCAGCTCATAGATCATTTTACAAAATTTTGCTTTGACAGTAAGCAAAAATTCTTTGCAACATTCACTGGCAGCATCCAGCCAATCCTGCAGGAGCTCCTTGTGCCTGCACCCCACCACCCAACCCCCCACCCCACCTCAGTCCTTCTTACAAATTCAAAGCACCTGTACAAACCTCTGCAGGGACAATCTGAGGGGAAAGAAAAAAAATAATTCTGCAAATAGTCCTGCAGCAATGCAAACGCTTTGAACATCAGTCCCATGGTATTTTAATTTGAGTCTAGTCCAGTCAAAGACTCATTACTATTCTTTACAGACACGAAAGTAAGTTACCGTCCTGCCATCCGGAGTGTTTATTAGTGGGTGGCTATTGTTGGTATGTGGCACAACATGATGGATTGTCCTAGTAGTAAATCACATTTCTCATTGTATCTTTGCCAGGCCTTACACACAGGCGGGTGTGCCAAACTGGAGGAAGTGCAGACAGGATCACAGAATAATTTAAAAGAAGCCAAATCATTCTTCCTATCAAATTAATTAAAACCAATTTTGAAAAGTGTGGTGTTGAGATGTAAGACACTTCTATTTTGCAGTTCCACAACTCCTAAGCCTTGCAGATGTGCTTTTTGAGAATTGTGTAGATAGAGAATACACAAAATTTATTCCACCTTCCTCGTATGTGGGATAGAATTTATTCCTCACTTCCCCATTTTTATTTTGTTTATATGGGGCTCAAAGAAAAAAGTTCTATTTTCAGCTACATTTTTATTTAAATTTTCATTGTAATTTTTCCTGTGGGAACTATTAACTTCAGAATGCAGATTAATATTTTTGTGATGTCATGCAAAACTCCTCACCACCTGAGTTCAACTAGCATATATAAATTTTAAAAAGCAGCCCAATGAGTAGAATAAGCAAAACATCAGCAATGGGTTTTTGTTGGAGGAGTTGTGTTGGGATGGGGGAAGTTACTAAGTGGGATGCCTCAGAAATCAGTGTTGGGACCATTACTGTTTTCTAATTTGCATCAATTACTTGGATTCAGAAACTCAAAGCCCAAAATGGATCAAATGACCTCCCTCATCCGTAACTATCCTATGATCTAATTTAAAAATATAGCATAGCAAGCAACTTTTAGCTGGAAAAGGAAGGAAAGAGTTTTGTGTTTGTTTTGTTTTAAAGCCTGATGTAGTGTGCTGATGTTTTCGCTTCAATCACTGAATTGTGGATGTACAATGTACTGTCCATATCCTACAGCCAGTAAAAGGTGGGAAACATTTTCTTAAGGTGAAACAAGGTCCTTGGAAATAGAATGTTAGGCAACATTCATCCAGAGATTCACATTTAACTTTGCCAAGCTTCCTAGGGCTCATGAGTTCCAGGACTGACACTTTGTGATAAAGGGTGATTCACTATTGGTACAGAGGGAGAGGAACTGTCAGGATCATTCAGTGTCACAGAAGTGCACCCTCTAACAGTGTCAATAGATTGTAAATATCATGATTATTATGAAGATAAGGTTACAACATGACAAGCAATGGAGCATTTTGAAATGGCAAGTGTTTAAAGTTTTCCCAAGAAGCAGTTAATAGATTTAACAGTTCATTGACAGATTAATAAATGCCAGAAACAGACATTAAATGTTGTACTCAGACTACAGCAACAAATTTGTATTTGTTTCAGATCTGCAGTAAAAAATCTTTAAAAATTCAAGGTATAAACAACACGAAAGATTTTGTTTGTATGTTATCAGAAAACAATTGCCAGCAGCAGAGCACTAATCTGGATAGATTAGAAGTCCACAGCATCTCATCCATTCACCAGCTAAAACAAATCAGGCCAGGAAAGGTTAGAAAGTATGTCAGAATTGAATAGTACGACCATACTGTTACTATTAATTATATTTATGAACAAACTGAGCATGGTAATATGTATTCATATCAGGAGCTCATTTCTAAGACCTGCAAGGAATGCTGTTCCTTTGCAAAGAAATAAAACCCATTATCAGTATAATTCCAATCATTTTAGTTTGAATCACATGGGACAATACCACTTTGGTTCTAAACTACATCATTCAATTAAAAGAATTTACCTTTTCTGGTCCAGAATGACACCCATCAGCCATTTTGTCAGTCTGGACTGACATCAAACCAAGGTCCCAGTGGTGAAAGGACAGTGTGCTAACATGTTCCACCACCCAGTCCTTCTTGTTCAACTATATTAAGTTTGGATAGAGAAACATGAAAAAGGCCCTTCAACTTTGAATAGTTCTATTTCCATCCATCAAATGTAAATCTGAAGCTTAATGTTGATCACAATGGGCATGTTGCAGTAGAGACAACCAAATGCAGACTGGGCCAAGCTAAGTGTTTAGTGTAGACTCAGTATAAATACATAATCCAGCTTTCTAGACCTCAGTCACCAAGTGTCACTTGTTCATTCAATTACAGTAACCCCACTCATCCTTAATTATCTTGTGATCGAATTTAAAAATTAAAAAATGAAAAACCTTGTATCTAGACGTCAGTCACCAAGGGGTATTTTTAACCCCCAAGAATGGGTGGGTTGAGGGCGGGTGGGAGGTTAAAGTAGCAGCTTTTTGGAGCAAGACCGCAAACCGGCTACAACGTGCCCACTTCTGGGTTTAACCCAGGCGCGTTAGGATGCGCGCGCACAACAGAAACCCGGAAGTCCTGTCCCCACTTAAAGCCAGCGGGTCGATATTTAAAGGGCCAATTCAGGTAGTTGAAACACTTTAGGTACTTAGCTTTTTATAGATTCTGCAACAGAAACGGATCTAACTACTCCTGAACGTCTCTCCCGTGGCTTCTGAAACACACCACTGAAACGGAGGCAAGTTGCAGCCGAAGCTCATATTGCCCTTTAAACCAGTTACTGAGACATTTTAATAAAAGGTGAGGTTCTGCAGCTGGACACTCAGTTCTCTCAGACAAACCTTTGGCTGGGAGTTCTTTATGTTTAGACTTAGATTTCTTTGCTCACATTGAGAATTCTTGTGTTCAGACAAATTTACCTACATTTTGGAGCCCCTCAAACTGACAAGATCAGGATGGGGGAGGGGGCGCAATAGATCTGTTCCAGAGTACATCTGAGGAGAAGGCATATCACCATTCACGGCAGGAATGGCGTGCAGTTCTGGGATCTGCAGTTGCACAAGACAGAGGTGCAAAACAAGGACCTGAAGAAGAGCAGAGACGACCAACAGGGGGGCTGAGGTCACAGGAGGCACTACCCACATGAGAGGGTCTATAGGCAGAGGCTCAGCTAACTGGACCTCTCTGAGGAGCAGTGCCTACACAGGCTAAGATTGAGTTGGCAGGTGGTCGCAGACATCTGCACCCTCCTTCAGGAAGAGCTCCTCCCGGCTGGATCTGGCAGCTACGCATTGCCCGTCGCAGTTAAAGTCACCACTGCCCTCATTTTCTTTGCCTCTGGATCCTTCCAGGATGCCACCGATGACATCTCAAGGGTGTCTCAGTTATCTGCACCTAACTGTAAACGACAGGTGACAGATGGCTTGTTTGCCAGGGCATCCGACTATGTGAATTTCCCTCACGACGACATCAGCCAGACTGAGAGGGCAGTGGGTTTCAACTCTCTGGCTGGCTTCCCACGGGTGCAGGGTGCAATTGATTGCACACACGTAGCAATCCGAGGACCTCCACATGAGTCAGGACTATTCATCAACCGAGAGGGATATCACTCCATCGATGTGCAGCTGGTTTGCGACCACCGGAGGAGGTTTCTGCAGGTGTGTGCCAGGTTCCCTGGCAGCTGTCATGATTCATTCATTTTGCGTAAGTCCAACATCCCGAACCTCTTCCACACACAAGACAGACTTAAGGGCTGGCTCCTTGGAGCCAAAGGATAACCCCTGAAGACATGGCTCATGACACCTGTGAGAAACCCCACCAACAAGGCACAGCAGTGGTACAACCGGAGCCACATCACCACCAGGTCTGTCGGTGAACAAGCCATAGGAATGCTCAAGATGCACTTCAGGTGCCTGGCTAGATCTGCGGGAGCCCTTCAGTACTCGCCAGCGAGGGTGTGCGGAATGATCGTTATGTGTTGCGTCCTGCACAACATCGCTCAGCAGAGAGGGTTACAGATGGAGGAGGTTGAATGCACTCGTCATGTATCCTCATCTGGCGGCAACATTAAAAAGGAAGAGGATAAGGAGGAGGAGGAGGACAAGGATGAGGACATTACTGCCCGTGATGCCAGGGATTCCCTCATCTCTAACAGGTTCTCGTAATGAGACGTGCAAATTGAAGACTTTGAGATACTCAGGCCGCCTGGAACACGTGACGCAATAATGGCCAAGGCGAGGTAGTGGTGATAATGATTAAATTTAATATGCCACAACAAACAAAATATATGAATGAACATCATGACATCTCATCACACACCCTTGGTGAACTATAATTGATTAGCCTTTCTCTTCCTACCCCATCTCCTGTGGCTTCAGCAGAGGTAGTGGCAGGTTGCTCAGATTCATGCCCTGACTGCTGAGATACTTTTGGCCTATGACCTCTGGGTTTTGGAGCCCGTGAGAGCCCCTCCAAAGACTGCACCTCCTGCACCAGTGCAGGGGCAGAATCGGCCATCAGGAGAGGAGGCAGCATTGCTGGTACTGGTTGGCGGGGGAGGGGTGGGTGGCAACGGGTGAGAGGTGGGAGCGCTTTGAGTGAAGTTCCCACTTCCATGTCCCCTTTCACCATCATCCCTCTCCCGGGCCGATGCAACATCACTCCCACCTCTCTTCTTGAGAGCAGGCTGGTGAACAGATGTGCCGCGTTGTAAGACCAAGGATGAAGTTTCAGTCAGCCTGTTTAAGATGGCAGTCATGTTGGCATCCGGAGTCTGCACGGCCATTGTCATGGCCTACATGGACTAATTTGAGACCCATGCTTGAAGCTCAATGGAGGCTGCACTCTCTCCATCGCTGACATTCTCGCACTTACCCGCACCAATAATCCACTAACGATAGAATTGGACTCCTCCATCCTCTCCCCTATTGTGGAGAGCGTGAGTGGCATGTTTTCCAGCACCTCGCAAAAGTGCAGCTGTACCTCTATCGTTCTCATCCTCAACGATGGCCCCCGGGGTTCAGCATCTGTGTCCAGCTGAGCAGAATTTGGAAAGGAGTGCGCCCCCCAAAGCGAACTCTCCACAGCTGCCCCTGCCATCAGTGTCTGCTCGAGCTCATGAATGGTGAATCACCAGGTGACAACCCAACTAACTGTCTAACATGACCCACTGAAGTGCCAGTATCTGTGCTGGTGCAAGGCTGCATGTCATGTGATGGTGTGCCCTCAGGAGGAATGAGCTCCTCTGAGGAATCACTTTCTTCCATCGCGGCTCCTTCCTCTTGAAGGTGTGAAGGCCCTGGAAGACAACAGAAGCCGATATTAATTATTCATCAGAAAATTGGCAATCTTTCCACTGACCATACTGAGGTCTGGAACAGTTCAATCATTGATAAAATCAATTCATCGTGTGTGTGAAAGATGTTAAAGTTCTGTCACCAGCCATCTGCCAATTGCCAGTCTCTCCATTTCTGACGGATAGGCATTCAACGGTGCGACTGATCTCCATGGCCTCCTCCTCTGCATCTGTCAGCTGGACTAGTTGTGGTGGTCCACCTCCAGTTCTGCTCCTCTCCCTTGAATTTCATGCTCTCTTCTCCTACAAGGGGAGAAAGAACAGACTTGTGAGTGACTGAAGGTGACATACTCACCCGATGGATGCATCGCTTTGGGTGAGGCTGACAATGAAACTGATGCATCAGAGGGTGACTATGAGACAGATGCATCACATTGCATCAGGATTGGGGTGAGTGGCAGTGGTGAGTGCATAAATGGGGAGGTGAGGAAGTGCATAGAAAGTGAAGGATGGTTGACGTTGAAACATAAGTGGGTGTGAGGAGTGATGTGATGGAGTATGCTTGCCAAGTCAGAGTGAGGTGGGGGGGATGTTCTTGCACAACACAAGATGTGGGTGAATCAGCAAATGTACTCACTTTTCCTGACCTGGTTAGGTCATTGAAACCGCATTGCAGCCAAGACGTGGGCACCTGCTGCTCACCTCTTCAGCCACCTCCAGCCTCGCCTTCTTGGGAGCAAAACCAAGTTTCTTCCTCCGATCCTTTGGGTAAATTACCTCCCTCCTAGTTCTCACTGCATCCAGCAGTATTTCAAGCGAAGCATCTGTGAACCTGGGTGCTGCCGTTGCTCTTTTTGAATCCAGAGCTTCACTTCCTCCTTTTTCCTCCAAAATCCATTTTTGCATTGGCCCTTTAAATAGTGGCCTTCAGATCGCGTCATGCAGATGTGCAGTACGCTCGCTGCACAGCTTGGAGGCGCGAAACCCAGAAGTAAAAGTAAGTGCCTTCAATTTAGTTGCGATCACAGATTCCGGCACGCTCAGTTTACTTCCAGGTTTCCCACGCAATTATCTACCTATCCACTGAGTTCCCAGATAAAAATCATGCCCCAAGTGTCACTTGTTCGTTTGATGTGTAGATTAGTAGGCCTTCAGGTTGTCCCACAATGCAGTGCTAGTGCCAGCATCTGTGGAAATGACTGACTGGTTGGCTGCTGGACCATCCCACTCTCCTTAATAAACAGTTTGGATATGGAGCAAATTACAACAAACATTCAGATATTAGTTGAAACAGGGGCTGTCCCAATAGTTACACAGGTGTCCTGAATAGCTTCTGGAATGACCTAGGCCCTTTAATACCGCCCAATGTGGGCCTGATTTAGGGCAAAAAGGTCTGCACAAATTCCATGAGATTACATTCAGATTGGATCAACCCATGGTCTTGTGCAAGAATTGATATTCAAATTTTCATGAATTAATAAAATGGGGTAAAGAATTGAAGAAAATAACAAAGTAAGGATGTGACAGCAGTGAATGGTATTTAATGGCATTATCAATACAAAGGGCAAGATGGATAACCACAATCAATATTACAGTCCATTATTCAACTGAATAACGCATTGAAATCTGACTGGAGGAAGAGGCAAATGACCCATTTTACAAGCAGCCCCAGTAGGATCCTTAACCAAACCATGTTATTTAAACACTTGTGTTTAAAGTGAATAATTATCAATTGCCATGGTGACTACAGTTTACTCTTTTGGTTGAAGTCCTTAGGCAGCCAGCACAAGTACGTGATGTGATTATGTCTTTTTTCACTAATATGGATAGCATGCCAGACCAGAATCACTCACATTAATTTGATTGCAAAGTTAACTGGAAAATGTTTCCCCAATAGAGCTTAAAGTGTTTTTATTGCATTCCATTGGAAAGGATAGAGGGGCAGGGGAGAGGTTAAAGTGAGACAAACTGAAACATTTAATAAGAAACAACATTCAATCATGCAGAACACTTTGGAAGGTTGTTAAGTGGAGGTCTGTTTGTTTTTCAAACAGAGTGGGATACTTGACCTTATGATGTTGCAGTAGATATGCTGCGAAAATTTCCGATACCTTTATATAATAGTTGAGACTATTGGTGAGAATACAGGTTATCTGAAACATTCTCAGTGTACAGAATGTGTTCGGTTATTCATGAGCTAATTTTCATTGGGATGGATTTTACACTACCAGGGGTGTACAGCAATGACAATCTTCCTTTTTGCAGGGTTACTCCAGTAGATTAACATTTTTTAAAAACTGAAGACATTATTTCATGGTTGCTGATTTGACATTTTACTGTCATAATGCCTGTTTTGCAGTTTCAAGGTTAAAAGGCTAATGTTTTCCCTTTGTGCAATGGTAAAGAAGCAGCTCACACTAATATTCTGGAATTTGATCAGGTACAAATGGGGTTCTTGCTCTAGGCACCATGTTCCTTTCCCCTAATCCCCTTCCACCTCACCAGCACCAATGCTGAGACATTACAAAAGGAAGCAGACAGTCCAACAGGCTGGTATTCTTTCCATACTACCATCTGATTTTCACCCTCTCCCTGCAATGCCAACAGGCATAAATCACACCATATGAGATTTGGTCTTATTGAGCTGTGGAAAGATTAAATTGGGTAAGCTGATTGGATCTAGAAGAGACCAGAATCATAAAATGATCAGCAGGTGAGTCACGAATGGTCATATCCCACATTTCCCTATTGACTATTCAAAACTGACACTGCAGAGGCTCTCTTGGCTGTAAGGGGAGGTTAAAAAAAAGAGGGAGAAAAATAAGGGCCCCACAAAAATATATTTTCCCAAATATCTGGACATTGCTGTTCTGTGTGTATTTTTGAATGCAGATGACCTGATTAACAATGCAGCTCTCCACCCCCTCAACATTTCTGTCTCTCTACCTCTTCCTCTACCTCCCCTGTCTCTCCCTTTTACTTTCTCTCACTCCTTCATTCCTCACTTTCCTTCTCTCTCCTCCTTCGTTCCCTCTCTGTCATATCTCAGTAGGGCAGGCAGGCAAGATGGAAAGCACTTGGAAAGAGTAGGAAGGCAGGTCCAGAAGCACTCAGGTTGGGTGGGTAAGTGAACTAACAGGGAGGCCAGAAGTACTCAGGGCAGTATAGGGAATGAGCAGGCAGGCTGGGATGCACTCAGGGCACACAAATAAATGAGCAGGCTCCAGTGGCAATGACTCCAGGCGGGTGAGGGCAGGCTGGGCAGCAGAGGATTCTGGGCAGATTAAGTTGGGGCAGGCAGATAGGGCCTGGAAGCACCTAGGGCAGGTAGGCTGGAAACCACTCAGGCAGACCAGGGAGACCAGCAGGTGAACTGAAAGTATTTAAACCTGGCAGGCGGATGATCTGTCAAGCACTCAGGGCAGGCCAGTAAGCAGCTGATCTTACTTGGGGTGGGTCAGAAAGCACTTCGGCTGGGCAAGCCAGCTGGTGGGCCAGCAAGCATGCAAGCCAGGTGAGCAAGTAGGTAAGACAGTAAGTACTTGGGGCTGAGTGGACAAGCAGGTAGGCCAATAAGCTTCCAGGCCAAGCAAGCAAGCAGGCTAGGAATACTCAAGCTGAGCAGTCTTGCAAGCAGGTGAGGCAAGAAGTCCGATCTCTCATGTCATTCCTGCTTTTCTGCTGTTCTTGTCGACTGTATATTGCAAGTATAGTCGATAAATACAGTACATAGGAAGAGCAGTAGGCCATTTAGCCCTTCGAGCCTGTTCCGCCATTCATTGAGATCATGACTGATCTGTGACCTAACTCCACATACCCACCTTAGCTCCATATCTCTTAATACCTTGGTTAACAAAAATCTATCAATCTCAGATTTAAAATTAACAATTGAGCTAGCATCAACTGCCATTTGCGGAAGAGAGTTCCAAATACTACCATCTTTTGCGTGTAGAAGTGTTTCCTTACTTCACTCCTGAAAGTCCTGGCTCTAATTTTTGGGCTATGTCTCCAGTCCTATACTCCCCAACCAGCGGAAATAGTTTCTTTCTATCGACCCTATCAGTTCCCCTTAATATCTTGAAAACTTAGATCAAATCTTCTAAATTCCAGGGAATACAACCCTAGTTTGTGTAATCTCTCCTCGTAATTTAACCCTTGGAGTCTAGGTATCATTCTAGTAAATCTACACTGCACTCCCTCCGAGGCCAATATATCCTTCCTAAGGTGTGGTGCCCAGAACTGAACACAGTGGTCTAACCAGGGCTTTGTATAGCTGTAGCATAACTTCTACCCCCTTGTATTCTAGACCACTAGATATAAAGGCCAGCATTCCATTAGCCTTTTTGATTATTTTCTGTACCTGTCCATGACATTTTAATGATCTATGTAGAAGAGCCAAACACATCAACAGCTCACTTGTTCCTCATCACTATGTACTGTTAAACTAAACTACTTTTGATTCATTCACATTTAGTTCATCAGATATTTGATTGGTGGTTGATTTAAATCATTATTTCAGGCAATCATTAATTTTTGCCCGACAGAGGAGTGATGCCCTGAAGTATGGCACTTACAGATGTGATGCCTATGAAAAGAGTGTCATGGGGAGCGTGCAATAAATATAAGACATTTAATTATATAGATTGTAATGTGTTAAAACTGAATTCAATATATTTATCATCAATTCTAAGTATTTTGTGATAGTTTATAATAAGCTCAACATAGTTCACAACCCTCAATCTTTGTTTTGTTTGTATTCTCAGCAATCATATTTTTCTAAGTGTTAGGTAAAGTTATCAGGAACAGTGGCAACATATTTGCTACATCATAAGGTCAAGTAACCCAGTGTCCTTTGAAAAATAAATAGACCTCCATTTAACAGCGCAAAATGAAGATGGGTATTACTTTAGTCTTTTGTCAGCTGTTATGGAAACCAAACTATTAAAATCACTCGTCATAGAATAGACATTGGTACAAAGGAATTATATAAATGCAATATTTTCCCTAACATGAAATGTATGTGACAGTAGCAAAGCCATGGTTTGAGCCATCAGCTTGAATTTTTCACCTACCTGGAAAAATTGCCAGTAAAAGTAATACGTATGACATAAACCCGTAAAAAATATTAAACCATTCAGGATAAAATGTTTATTCATAGGGTTGTCTGTACAGTGTTGTAAATCATTGAAGAATATTTTCTTGGAGAGGCCTACTCCTGTGTCGAGAATCTGCAATCCACGTGGAATACTTGACTGGAGCTTTAATTATTGGAATGGGCTTTGTTAATGTTTTTTTTCTGCAAACACAATGGTTCCTCCTGCTCCAGTCCATATTAACCATGGCATGTTTTCTACTTGATATACAAAAAGTGATTTTTATACTATAAATTTCAACATGTTTGAAATAATTCTACAACTTCAATTGTTCAGTTCTAATGCACTCACGTATGGTTATACCAATACAACACATTTAAATACCAATTGTGCTCAATGTTGAGATAAAATACAAAAATGTTTTAGCAGCACTGAAGAGTAAAAACAGATATAAAAAGCAAATCGTCAAGTAATAAGCTGGTTTTTGTTTAACTTTCAGCCATCATCTTGAGCTAGTATTCACAAATGACCCAGACAGTGTACAGGAAGTGGAACTTTCCTGTATGGGGAAAGAGCAGGGGAGTGGGACTAATTGGCTAGCTCTTTCAAAGAGCCGGCACAGACATGATGGACCGAATGGCCTCCTTCTGTGTTGTACAATTTTTGATTGTAGCACTCCGGGGCGGACAGTGTCGACCACAGAATGATCAAGTTTAACATGAACTGGGACCCAATTCAACCTAAGACCGTGAGCAAGATTTATAACTTTAAAAGGACTAAATTCAAATGGATTGGAGGAGAACATTTACCTACATTTCCGTAGAAGGCAAATGGAACACCTTTAAAAGAATAATGCTGGACATGCAGGACAAATGTATACATAAGATCAGCAAGCTCTGACTAAACCAGTATGATCTTAAATTGATTAACAAATAAGTTAAAAGTGAAATAAAGAAGAAAAATTACCTCTACAAATCTTGCCGCTCACTGTAATGAATATAAGAACACACAGAAAGAAGTTAAAAGGGTGATCAGAGAGGCAAAGAGAGACCTAGAAAAAAGCATTGCTGCAGAGGCAAAATTTCACAGTAAAAATTTATTTCAATACTACAACAGCAAGAGAACAATAAAATGTGCACATGATCTTGAAACTGAAGATGAGCACAGGATAGTAAATATTCTGAATGATTCCTTCCTCCAAATATTTACAAGGGAACGCTTAAATATTATGCCCCCCCCCAAAAAAAAATGAGAACAAAGGCAAAATTCAGAACTTAGATATAATTGAAATGGAAGCACCAGACAAGCTAAAAGGGTTTAAAACAAGTAAATCCCCAGGGATAGATGGTATTTATCCCAATATTGAGAGAGACTAGCGAGAAGATTTGCAAAGCACTGACAATCACTGTGAGGAAGTCAATGGACATTGGAGAGGTACAAGCAGATTGGAAACAGGTTAATGTGGTACCAATATTCAAAAAAGATGACAAAACAGACACAGACAACTGCTGACCCATTAGTCTTACTTCAATTCCATGTTAAATAATGGAATTGATCAGGAGTAAACTTGAGAATTACCTGTAAGATAACCACCTAGTAAACAGCAGTCAATATGTCTGTAGGCAATAGAAGATCCTGCCTGACCAACCTCTTTGATTTCTTTGAGGAAATGTTAGCCTAAGTTGACTCTAGTAAATTCTACAATGTTGTGTACTTAGACTTCCAAAAGGCATTTGATAAAATTCCACATGAAAGATTACTAATTAAGCTCGAAGCTGTGAGAATTCAGGGTAAAACTTGGATAGGGATGAGAAATTGGCTGTAAGGTATGAAACATTGGGCACAGGTTAGAAAGGCAATGTCAGGGTGGGGAGGAAGTACTGAATTGGGTGCCCCAAGGCTCAGTATTAGGCAAAGCTGCTATTTTTAATTTACATCAATGACTTGGAATCGGAAACAATACAAATTGGTCAAATAATCTACTCATCAACGTTCAGTTCCAATTCCACCAGAACCTCTTGGCTCCAGATCACAGACATGGGAAAAAGAGTTACATGCCAGAAGAGAGGTGAGAATAGCTGCCCTTGGCATCAAGGCAGCATTCAGCCAACCTGCACTCTCATTCCAGCAAACCTGAAGTTAGTGGGCATCAAAGAGAAATCTTTCATTGGCAGCAGTCATATCTGATGTACAGGAAGATGATCGTGGTTGTCAGAAGCCAGTCATCACAGCCTCAGGACATCACTGCAGGAATTCCTCAGGGAAGCATCATCAGCCCCACCGTCTTCAGCTGCTTCATCAATTACCTTCTCTCCATCATAAGATCAGGAGTGGGGCTGTCTGCTGACCATTCCAAAGTGTTCAGCTCCATTCACAACTCCTCCGATAATGAAGCACTCCATGCCATAACATCCAAGCGTGGGCTAACAAGTGGCAGGTAACTTTTGCGCCACGTAAGTTCCAGATAATGAACATTTTGAACAAAAGAAAGCCCAGCCATCTTCCCTTGACCTTCAATGGTACCACCATTACGAAGTCTCCCACCATCAATTTCATGGTTGTCACCATTGACCAGAAGTTGAACTGGACCAGCCATATCAAACAGTGGCTGCAATAGCAGGGTAGAAGGTGAGTACTCTATAACAAATGGCTCAACTCCTGACCCCTCAAACCCTCTCCAGCATCTACAAAGATCAAGTCAGGAATATGATGGAATATTCACCGCTCACCTGGATGGATGCAGCCACAACAACATTCAAAAATTTAACGCTATCCAGAACACAGCAGTTCATTTGATCAGTGCCTCTGCCACTGGACTCAATGTCCACTATTTCATCACTGGCTCACTGTAGCTGCAGTATGTACAATCTACAAGATGTACTGCATCAACTCATCAAGATTACTTTGACAGCACCTCTCTCCCCTGCAATCTCTACCACCAAGAAGGATGAGAGCAGGAATGTCGAGGGAACACCATTACTCCAAGTTCCCCTCCAAATCACATACTAATCTGATTACAACCTTGGTCCAAACATGGACAAAAGAGCTGAATTCCAGAGGTGAGATGAGAGTGACTGCCCGTGACATCAAGGCAGCATTTGACTGAGTGTGGCACCAAGGAGCCCTAGTAAAATTGAAGTCAGTGGGAATCAGGAGGAAAACTCTCCAGTGGCTGGAGTCATACCTAGCACAAAAGAAGATGGTAGTGGTTGTTGGAGGCCAATCATCTCAGTCCCAGAACATTGCTGCAGGAGTTCCTCAGGGCAGTGTCCTGGGCCCAACCATGCTTCATCAATGACCTTCCCTCCATTATAAGGTCATAAACGGGGATGTTCACTGATGATTGCACAATGTTCCGTTCCATTCGCAACCCCTCAGATTATGAAGCAGTCCGAGCCCACATGCAGCAAGACCTAGACAATATCCAGGCTTGGACTGATAAGTGGCAAGTAACATTTGCGCCAGACAAGTACCAGGCAATGACCATCTCCAACAAGAGAGAGTCTCCCCTTGACATTCAATGGCATTACCATCGCCAAATCCCCTGCCACCAACATCCTGGGGGTCACCATTGACCAGAAAACTAATTGGACCAGCCACATAAATACTGTGGCTACAAGAGCAGGTCAGAAGCTGGATATTCTGTGGCGAGTGACTCACCTCCCAACTCCCCAAAGCCTTTCCACCATCTCCAAGGCACAAGTCAGGAGTATGATGGAATAGTGCAGTGCAGTGCAGTTCCAATAACACTCAAGAAGCTCGACACCATCCAGGACAAAGCAGCCCGCTTGACTGGCACTCCATCCACCACCCTAAACATTCACTCCTTTCACCACCAGCGCACTGTGGCTGCATTATGTACCATCTACAGGATGCACTGCAGCAACTCACCAAGGCTTCTTCGACAGCACCTCTCAAACCCGCGATGTCTACCACCTAGAAGGATAAGGGCAGCAGGCACATGGGAACAACACCACCTGCACATTCCCCTCCAAGTCACACACCATCCTGACTTGGAAATATATCACCATTCCTTCAACGTCGCTGGGTCAAAATCCTGGAACTCCCTTCCTAACAGCACTGTGGGAGAATCTTCACCACACGGACTGCAGCGGTTCAAGAAGGCGGCTCACCACCATCTTCTCAAGGGTAATTAGGGATGGGCAATAAATGCTGGCCTTGCCAGCGACGCCCACATCCCATGAACAAATATAAAAAAGAACATTTGGACAATATTACTGTTCTTTCATCTTATTCCTGCTCCTCCTGGCCCACAAGCAGTACAATAAAGGCACTCACCTGTTGACCTGGCCCTTCACGCCTCCTCTCACGTGACGTGAATCAGAAGGCCCGGGAATCCCAGCCCCCAGGAGTTAAAAATAAAATACCTACTAGAATGGAGGCCCGCAGCCTCCTTAAATGATTTTACTGACTAACCCGCCTCCTGAGTGCAGATTGGTCGCCCGACTCCCGACCTGCCTCCGTTAAAACCGGAAGTGGACAGGTTAGAGGCGGGTTGGGGTTGGGATTTACTTTTTTATGATTATTACCTTCCCACCGCCCCCCAACCCACCTGTTCGTGGGGTTAAAATTTACCCCACTGTGTTCAATTCTGGTTGCCAAGAAACAAGGGAGACATTCAGGTAATGGAGGAAATGCAGAGAAGGGCCATGAGGCACATCCCGAGAGTCAGGAGTTTTGAATAATGAGGAAATACTGGAGAGTCTGTGCTTTTCATCCTGGAAAGGAAGTGTCTGAGAGTTGATTTTATATGTATATAAAATAATAAATGGTTTAAGAAAGGTTAATCCTGAATACTATTTTAAATTACAACTATAACTATAACAGCGGGAGAAGGATAAGCAAGTACGGTTCAAGCTAGTAAAAGATAACTTTAGGGCTAATGTCAGGAGGTTCTTCTTCACACAAAGTATGATCAACACTTGGAATGAACTTCTAGGCAGTGTGATGGAGGCAAAAACCCTGGAATCATTTAAGAAACAATTGGATGCAGCAATGGATGGATGAAGGGAATATCGGGTTCTTCTGGATGGATGTAGTAAGATGGGCCAAACGGTCTTCCTCATCCATAAGGATCTTGTGATCTTCGTTCTACTCTCAAAGTCTCTCCCTAAACCTCAAGGCCTTGCTACTTCCCTCCCCACTTCCAAAAGGTCAGTTCAAAATCTTTACAACCATGCTTTCGGCCAACTGTCTTAATTATTTTACTTCTTGTTCCTTTGTCTCATATGTGTAGCAGCTGGGGACATTTTATTAACGCTTTGTAAATTATCTCCAGATTATAGTACTGTATTCACTCGTTCAATGCCTTGTCTGTAAATAAATCTATTTTGTAAATAATTCTGAGTAGTAGATTAGCCTGCTACAAAAAACATCTTGCATCGTTGAAATCATCCATCTTCTGAAGTGAAATAAGATGCATGGACTCCTACATACAATGCAATGGTGAGTTTACAGTAAAAGGGTAAATTGCTCATCTGATGATTCACTACATCCCATACTATTAATACATTGAGGTTAGGTTTCAGTTTATGGGAAACACTGGCTTGGCTATGGAAGCTGTTTGCTGTAGTAAGCATGAGTAAGGAGAACTTACTCATGAATGTGGCAGAGAGCCTGAATCATAATAGAAGGCTCCCAGAGATAGATAAATTATTGTAAGTCATATGTCTTTGCCAGAATTAAATAGGAGTATAATATAAACAGAAGGGTTACTAGAATATATGAAGTACCAAAACCCCTCAACTTTTGTTAAAGCCTCGTTCTTCAAATGGAATTACGGGCACCAATTTAAGATTTGTACTTGTTTAGATTGATGCAGAACCCAAAGGTCCAAGTTATACAGCCAGCTCCATATTGTTCTTGTGCCAGGGAAAACAAAGCTTTGCATTGACACAAATGCCAGTCATTTCTGCCGGGGTTCTCCTGACCATCTGCTGGAACTTCAGTGGAAACCCTGGAGAAACAGCACATATGGCCATCTATGCCGTTTCTCCAGGGTTTCCACTGATCTTCTGCCGAAGTTACGGTGAGAGATCCGGGAACCCCCCCCCCGCCAATGGGAATTCTATCCCAAAATATGTGGAAGATTGGGCCTGCAAACTCTAAAACTTAAGTAGTTAACAGACTAGGAGGAAGCCTGCTCTGCATGCATGTGTGCATACTTAAATCTTCCTTTTATGTAGTTTGTCTTCATTGTTTAAGTATACATGTAAGCTGCCAACTGACTCATTCTGGTAGATTTTGATTCTGTGCGATAGTGTAAAATGGGAGATAGCTAATTGGGAGAGATGTAAAACGGGCTGCTGATTCACTATCACCCGTTTTATACTATCGCAAAGTCCAAATCTACATTAGGTTAAGCCAATACTAGTGTGTGGCTGAAGCATACAGGCCAGAAAGGTCCCAGGTTTGACCTCTGACCTGTGCTGATCTCAGTCAGGGTGGCAGTGGCATAATTCTCAACATCCCGAGGTTACAGAGGAGAAAATAAACCAGGATTCCTACTCCTGATCGCCATCTTGTGATCCCTGCTGGAAGTGCGTGAGTGTGATTATCAGCTGAGACCTGATCAGGCCTGTGATGCCCTCTGTGGTCAACTAACCCGCTAACACTCATTGCAAGGCTCACATCATCAATAATGGCCACTTAAGTGAGGTAACAGACGTTTTCTTATGTGGAACCTTATCCACCTAGAAGGACAAGGGCAACAGGTACATGGGAACACCATCACCTTCAAGTTCCCCTTCATGACACACACCATGCCGACTTGGGCATATATCGTTGTTCCTTCATCGTCGCTGGGTCAAAATCCTGTGATTCTCTACCTAGTACCGTTGTGAGAGTGTCTTCACCACACAGATTGCAGCGGTTCAAGAAGGTGGCCCACCACTACATCCTCAAGGTCAACTAGGGATGGGCAATAAATGCCAGCATTGCTAGTGATGCCCATGTCCCGAGAATGAATAAGAAAAAATAAGTAAGGAGTAATGCCTTCTGGGTAGGAAAAGAGAAAATTGGTTAAAAGAGTGACAGAAATGGTTAATGCCTGGGCTTAGATGGAGCCCTTGGTGTAGATAAAATCTAGGTGAACAATGTTTGTTTTTGTGTAACTGGTAATATAAGAACAAAAGAAATATGGCCCCTCGAGCCTGCTCCACCATTCAATCAGATCATGGCTGATCTTCGATCTCAACTCCACTTTCCCGCCCTATCCCCATATCCCTTGATTCCCTTAGTGTCCAAAAAACTATCAATCTCAGTCTTGATTATACTCAACGACTGAGCATCCACAACCCTCTGGGGTAGAGAATTCCAAACATTCACAACCGTCTGAGCGAAGACATTTTTCCTCATCTCGGTCCTAAATGGCCAACCGCTTACCTTAAGACTATGACCCCTAGTTCTGGATTCTCCAGCCAGGGGAAACAGCCTCTCAGCATCTACCCTGTCAAGCCCTCTAAGAATTTTATACGTTTCAATGAGATCACCTCTCATTCTTCTAAACTCCAGAGAATATAGGCCCAATCTACTCAATCTCTCCTGATAGGACAACCCTCTCATCCCAGGAATCAATCCAGTGAACCTTCATTGCACCTCCTCTAACACAAGAAAGGCAGCTACTAAGATTCTAAGTTTAGGTAAGGCCGACTTCAACGAGATGAGACAGAGAATGTCCACAGCAAACTGGGCAAATCTGTTAATGGGTAAAACAACAGGAGATCAGTGGGAGGTGTTCAAAAAAGAATTTAAAGTGATACAGAACCAGTTTACACCCCTAAGGGGCAAGAGCTCTACTTGCCAAAAAAAAGCCATGAACGACAAAAGAGGTAAGGGATAACATAAAACTAAAAGAAAAAGCATACAAAAATGTAAAAAATAGCACAGATCCTGGCGACTGGGAGAGATACAAAGATCAGCAAAGGGTGACAAAACAGATAGTAAGAGCTATAAAAAGGGAGTATGAAAAGAAACTTGCAAGGGATATCAAAATCAACACAAAAAAAATTTACAATTATATTAGGAAACATAGAAAATAGGAGCAAGAGTAGGCCATTCGGCCCTTCGGGCCTGCTCCGCCATTCAAAATGATCATGGCTGATCGTCTAACTCAGTACCCTGTTCCCGCTTTTTCCCCATATCCCTTGATCCCTTTAGCATTAAGAAATATATCTATCTCCTTCTTGAATACATCTAATGACTTGGCCTCCACTGCCTTCTGTGGTAGAGAATTCCACAGGTTCATCACCCTACCTAACACCATTGTGAAAGTGAAAAAGAGGGTGGTCAAGAGCAATGTGGGTCCCTTAAAAACTTATAATGGTGATATTGTAAATGGAAATAAGGAAATGGCGGCCATGTTAAATAATTAATTTGCATCAGTATTTATAGTAGAGGAAGAGGGTAGCATGCCGGACACTGCAAGGAAACTAATTTTGAATTAGGGACGGTGATTCACCATAATTAACGTAAGCAAATTCACAGTAATGAAGAAAATAATGGCACTAAAGAGTGACAAATCCCCAGGACCGGATGGTCTCCATCCCAGGGTTTTAAAGGAAGTAGGTGGGAACATTGCAGAAGCTCTAACTATAATCTTCCAAAGTTCTCTCAATTCAGGAACCGTTCTTTTAGATTGGAAAATTGCACATGTCACTCTGCTATTTAAGAAAGGTTGGAGAGGGGAACCAAGGAATTATAGACCAGTTAGTCTAATATGTGTTGTTGGGAAATTACTGGAGTCTATAATTAAGGATAGAGTGACTGAACATCGTGAAAATTTTCAGCTAATCAGAGAGAGCCACCATGGATTTGTAAAGGCTAGGTCACGCCTGATGAACCTGATTGAATTTTTTGAAGAGGTGACTAAAGTAGTGGACAGGGGAATGTCCATGGATATTGTTTATATGGACTTCCAGAAGGCATTCAATGAAGTCTCTCATAAGAGACTGTTAGCTAAAGTTGAAGGTCATGGAATTGAGGGCAAATTATTGACCTAATTAGGAAATTGGCTGAGCGGCAAGAGACTGAGAGTAGGGATAATGGGCAGGTACTCAAATTGGCGGGCTATGACTAGTGGTGTCCCGCAGGGATTGGTGTTGGGGCTGCAACTAGTCACTGTATTTATTAACGACTTAGATGACGGGATAGAGAACCACATATCCAAGTTTGCCAATGACACACAGATAGGCAACACTGTAAGCAGTGTAGGTGGAAGTATAAAATTACAGGGAGATAGTAATAGATTAAGTGAATGGGCAAAACCGTGGCAAATGGATTTCAATGTAGGAGAGTGTGAGTTCATCCACTTTGGACCTAAAAAGGATAGATCAGAGTACTTTCTAAATGATGAAAAGCTCGAAACAGTGGAGGTCCAAAGAGACTTAAGGGTCCGTGTACATAGATCATTAAAATGTCATGGGCAGGTACAGAAATTAATCAGAAAGGCTAATGGAATGCTGGCCTTTATATTTAGAGGATTAGGGGGTAGAAATTATGCAACAGCCATACAAAGTCTTGGTTAGACCACACCTGGAGTACTGTGTTCAGTTCTGGGCACCGCACCCGAGGAAGGATATATTGGCCTTGGAGGAGTGCAGCGTAGATTTACTAGAATGATACCTGGATTCCAAGGGTTAAATTATGAGGAGAGCTTACACAAACTAGGGTTGTATTCCCTGGAGTTTAGAAGATTAAAGGGTGATTTGATTGAAGTTTTCAAGATATTAAGGGGGACTGATGGGGTAGATAGAGAGAAACTATTTCCACGGGTTGGGGAGTCTAGGACTAGGGGACATAGCCTAAAAATTAGAGCCAGGACTTTCAGGAGTGAAGTTAGGAAACACTTCTACACACAAAGAGTGGTAGAAGTTTGGAACTCTCTTCCGCAAATGGCAGTTGATGCTTGCTCAATTGTTGATTTTAAATCTGAGATTGATAGATTTATGTTAACCAAAGGTATTAAGGGATATGGGGCTAAGGAGGGTATTTGGAGTTAGGTCACAGATCAGCCATGATCTCAGTGAATGGCAGAACAGGCTCGAGGGGCTAAATAGCCTACTCCTACTTCTATTCCTATATCCTATATTACTAGCTAAGGAGGTAAGTATCGGAACCTTCATTACACATAATGAGTATAGTGATCATTTTCCTGGTCTATTCTGGCAGTCTTGGACCATATAATCTGATGTATGTTCCCACTTGGGTACTCAAAAGAATCACAGCAACTTTACACCAGGACTACTGAAAGAAATCTCCTGGAGGGATAAACAAAGGCACTCAAAACTGATTTTACACTTCAGTAAACACAGAGTTGATCATTAACATATTCTTCCTGGTCATAATTGCATTTACTTGTGGTGCCCATAGTGTGTACTCTGAGATCTTGGATTAATAAACAACCTATACCTAATGTACTATGAATCATAAAATTCAACCAGAAAATGCTGAAAGTGCACAGCAGGTGAGTCAGTGGCTCATAGAGAAAGATTGGTTGACGTCTGGAGGGGAAACCTGCCCATCAGACAGGGGAGGCTGCAAAATCATGGAGGGATGCTGATTTGCCCCTGAAAACATGTCACATAGTTGCCTATTATTCTCCTTCAGGAGGGGGCTGAAAAGAAATCACAGAAGAAAAAAAAATTCTTTGAGGGTCCAGATCATACTCCAGACCATACCCCAAGTGGGTTCCATTGGTGCCCCCGCAGCAGCCTTCTTTTATTCTATTACTGGTCCACTATTGTACCACCAGGCTGGGGACAGGAAACTCCCAGCCTGTGAGTTCCCCTCCCCCTGACCATGTTACCTCTGGTGCAGGTGACCTTGTTTCGAATGCCTCATGGAAACTTGCAGAAAAAGCCTTGATGCAGTCTATCTGGGTTGTGTCCTAATTCCCGTCAGAATTGCAAAGGGAGTGCGCCAGAACAGCTGTGGATTTTCAGCCATGGTGCCAAAGAATGGGGTGGGTGCTAAAGTGGTGGAGTTCCATTCTTTCAAAACTCTTACCCATTTTCTCTCTGGCGGCAAGTGTGATGGGTCTGCCAATGCTTCCGGGGATAGGGAAAAAGAGTGGAATGATGCTTGTGCTGGCAGAGTACTCAGCATCATTGATGTAGATCTGCATTTTTTTTCTACCAGTTTCCCGGGCCACTGGATCCTGCTCTGCTTTGCCAGTTTTTCCTGGTTCCTTTTCACCTGTCTATCACACATCCTTTTAGCTATTCATACACTCTCTCTGTCTCACATGTCTTATTTCTTCCATTTCTCACATTATGCCTCCTAATGTCTCATGCTTATATCACTTCTGCCATTTAACCATTTCACATTTTCTACTTAAGCACTTTGCAAGCCATTCTATTTATTTCCCCCCCACCCCCACCCCTTGCCCTGTTCCTTTCTAAATGTTATTCATCTGTAATATCTTCCAGTCCTGACGAAGAGTCGGCACACGCAAAACGTTAACTTGTTTGTTTTCTCCACAGAGGCTGCTTGACCTCCTGAGCATTTCCAGCAGTTTCTCTTTGTTCAGATTTCCAGCATCTACAGTAGTTTGCCTTTTGTTCACTAGGATGCTGGCTGGTATGAGGAAATAGAAATACAAAGAAAGACATGGAAAAATTGGGCCTATTTTCGTTAGTACAGAGGAAATTGCCGGGAGATTTGATAGAGGTGTTTAAAATTATGGAGGGATGGTACAATGTAGATAGAAACAGACTGTTTTCTGTGATTGAATGGGCTAGAACCAGGGGACATAGATACAAGATCAAATAAAAAAGATTTAGGATAGAGAGCTGCAAAAACTATTTTTACACAGAGGGTTGTGAAGCTGTGGAATGCACCACCAGAGTTAATGATTGAAGCAGAGACCGTGTCAACATTTTAAGAATTGGTTAGAAAGATGGATGGTTGAAGGAAAAGGAAATCAAAGGATATGAGAACAGGGTTGGCATATTAAGACTACAGTGATAAACACCCAACACTGATTGATTGGGCCGAACAGCCTGTTTCACTGTTGTAAATTCTATCTGACTTCTATCAGTAGTATGAATATGTTTGTATAATTATTTCAATGTTTAACAAAGTAAATAGCCCAACACTGAGGCAATCTCTGTACATTTTAAAGCTGGTTCCCTCCACAAAAGTCTTTATAATTTAGATGTAGTCTGCGAATAGTGGGGTTACCATGACCATGAGTCTTGTAACTATTTGTTTATGGAGTGGGATAATTGACCTAATAATTTCTCTGTAGAACTCATTCTCCCCAGTCTTCTAGGTCACATATGGAAGAACACATCTTACAACCCATTAAGCTTGTCCTTTCATTACACTACTATCATGGATTCTACAAAACATGCTTAATTTTTTGAAGTAAGTCAATGACCACATATATCAACTGACTACATACCACTGCGTAATTCTCAATTTTACTCCATTTTAAAGTTTCTGAGTTCTTTAACATTGGTGTGTAAAGAAGTCTGTACCACAATGCGATGCATATGGTGTGCATGCTACTTCTACAAAAATCACCAAACTGGGTCAGTACTAGGACCACGACTTTTCTTGATATATATTAATGACTTGGACTTGGGTGTACAGGGCACAATTTCAAAATTTGCAGATGACATAAAACTTGGAAGTGTAGTATACAGTGAGGAGGCTAGTAATAGACTCAAGAGGACTGGTGGAATGGGCGGACACATGGCAGATGAAATGTAATGCAGAGAAGTACGAAGTGATATATTTTGGCAGGAAGAATGAGGAGAGGCAATATAAACTAAATGGTGCAATTCTAAAGGGGGTGCAGGAACAGAGAGACCTGGGGGTATATGTGCACAAGTCTTTGAAGTTGGCAGGACAGGTTGAGAAAGCAGTTAAAAAAGCATACGGGGTTCTGGGCTTTATAAATAGAGGCATAGAGTACAAAAGTAAGGAAGTTACGTTGAAACTTTATAAAACACTGGTTCGGCCACAACTGGAGTATTGTGTCCAATTCTGGGCACCGCACTTTAGGAACGATGTGAAGGCCTTAGAAGGGATGCAGAAAAGATTTACTAGAATGGTTCCAGGGATGAGGGACTTCAGTTACGTGGATAGACTGTAGAAGCTGGGGTTGTTCTCCTTAGAGCAGAGAAGGCTGAGAGGAGATTTGATAAAAGTGTTCAAAATCATGACGGGATTAGATAAAGTAAGTAAAGAGAAACTGTTCCCATTGGCGGAATGGTCGAGAACCAGAGGACACAAATTTAAGGTGATTGGCTAAAGAATCAAAGGCTACATGAGGAATTATGATCTGGAACCTGCTGCCTGAAAGAGTGGTGGAGGCAGATTCAATCATGGTTTTCAAAAAGGAATTGGATAAATATTTGAAGAGAAAAAGTTTTCAGGGCTTTGGGGAAATAGCGGGGGAATGGGACTAACTGGATTACTCTTACAAAGAGCCGGCACAGGCTCGATGGGCCGAATGGCCACCTCCAATGCTGCAAACATTCTATGATTCTATCACCACCTGTCCTTGCTGTATCATTTGTTTGATGCCAGCAGTTCATTGAAAAAACTTAACGGGAGAGAACTTCACAGCAGGATTCTCCTAATCTCACACTGCATCTTTAGCAGAACCCCACCCCAGAGAAATTATGCAAATGCCTGTTTTTAGCCATTCACCATTTCTCTGGAACTTCTCCTGCCAAAGTTATGGTGGAGAAAACCTCTGCAGAAATTTCAGGTGAGAATTTCATCACATATTTTCTCTCTTCCCTGAGAGGGGCAGTAGAACATTCTTCCACAATTTATACCCAGTACTTGAAGCTCAATTATAGCATAGGGCTGCCAGACATGTGCATTAATGTCAGAATTGGACTCTTCCATCAAAACAGTGTAGTTCATATCTTTCTTACTCTGGCCTGTGCATCTCTGAAAGGGACTACTAATTTGTACTGCACAATTGCAGTTTTATGTTATTGATATTTGACTGTTGAGAACGGAGTTGGATTCACTCAGAAATGAAAGGGCAGCTGCTATGAATTCAGGTCTTGCCTTAAATATTCTCTTGGTACAGTTGCTAGTCACTCCCATAAGTAGCCTGAGCCTAAACTGCTCGATATCTAACTATACAATAGTGTAAGCCAGGGTGTAACAATATATCCCGTTGTGATCTGAACTGGATGTTCATGTCTTTCACACATGTGCTTCTTCAATCTCTTCAGTAGTGGACCAAGAAAACACTTGAGGCAAGATACAAATAGCAAGTGCACATACAGAGCAACTGTTATGCTTGGACTCCATTCAATCAATACAATTTGTCTTTTATGTAATATAAAATAATGAAATACCACGGTTCCCCACTTCAGTGGGTCCTCTTACATGACGTAAACAGAGTGACTCCTCATTAACCTCCTACATTCTCCTTCTGAGCCTGGCCAAAACTTGCACTCACACAGCTTTCTGTAGGCAGACTTGTCTGACTGCCTGTCCCTCTGTTCACAGCCAGAAGGGAAGGCCTGCTGGACAGACCATCCCTGCTGACCAACCAGAATAAGATGGGGAAGCAACATCAAAGCTTAGTTCATTCCTATTTTAACCACCTGTAATCTCTACCCTTTTTTAAAAAAAACTTATGTGAATGCTGTTTGCTTTAAAAATTCAATATTTAAAAGTAACTTATTTTTCCAAATCCTTCCTGTGGAAGAAATATCAAAAAAGGTCCCAAAATGGGCCAACCCTATTATAACAAGCACCGTACCATCCATTTCACAGGGTAACGTTTTTAAATAAATTCGAATGGTGCATTGCCCTTCCAGTAGGCAGATGTGGTGAGAATGCGACTGATCTTCTCGGGTGCATGCTCTTCACATACAGATAGAAGCTAATGGATAACTAGTGAACACGTCCCTCAATAACCCTATGAACGTTATTTTTCCAAGTTTTTTGCAGCTCATGTCAATTTTAGGAGTGTGCAGTTTGTATGATTTTTATAGAAACATAGAAAATAGGAGCAAGAATAGGCCATTCAGCCCTTCGGGCCTGCTCCGCCATTCAAAATGATCATGGCTGATCGTCTAACTCAGTACCCTGTTCCCGCTTTTTCCCCTTATCCCTTGATCCCTTTAGCATTAAGAAATATATCTATCTCCTTCTTGAATACATCTAATACTATGCTCCGTTCCCTGGGCTCCTGCCAATCACAAAGTTACCTCCCAGGGTTGAAGAGCAGAAGTCACTCAGCCAAGCAAGTTAACTGCATTTGTTGAAATTGACCTCGGTCGCAAAACCTCTCGTTACCGAACTACATTTATTCTAACTATACATGGGGTGGTGGGAACTTTGGGATATTGCAGCTTTAAGTATTTACATTTCTTAAAAAATATATACACCAGAATTCCCCCCCCCCCCCCGTTACATATATGGAAGTTTCAATATAAACATAATTTTGGGATGTGTCTACTCTTGCAGCCATACTCCCATTGTCTCCATTTCAAATGTTAATCCTTAATCGTTCAGCTACGGCGGTCTAGTAAACACCGTACTAAAAGTCATTTAAGTTATCTGTGTACACGTTCTCAAGCGGCGTTCGTTAAATAAGTTGCTCAAAGGGCAATACACTGCACTTTAAATGGAGCCATAAGTGCATCTTTACTATATAAATATTATTTGGGAAGGTCAACGTTATCAGTATAAACGTTCGTTTGCTCCAAACGTTTGTGTTTAATAAAAACATGCAGAAAGGTTGTGAAAGTCGGCAAACAGCAGCAATCCATTGACGTACGACTCTAACCAACTTGAAAAGATGAAGCAGGGGTGGAATTTATCTACCGGTTCTGTTGCCTTAGCGTTGTAAAAACAAACTGAATGAATGAATGAATGGCTTTGTCACTGATCTCTGGGATGCTCTTCATCCCAAGAAGGAATGTACAACTCTTCACAAAGAGAAAATTCAATCATTTACCATCGGGATCCCAAGCAACAATTACAAAAACTAAGAGAGCACAGCGCTCTTTAAATCAGGCCAATAAAAGAGAACGATTACACTAAGTATCCCAGCAAGTGTTACTGGCTGAGGTTATCCGGGGTTAATAAGGAGTGATTTCCAGAAAAAACCCGAAGGTTTCGGATTACAGTTATAAAAGTTTAAACGGTTGTAAGATCACACACACAACTATGGACATATAAAGTAAAATAGCTTTTTGGCAACCAAAGGCAGGTATATGGAGTTAGATCACAGATCAGCCATGATCTTATCAAATGG
The DNA here is from genome assembly GCF_035084215.1 of Heptranchias perlo. Classification (NCBI taxonomy): domain Eukaryota; kingdom Metazoa; phylum Chordata; class Chondrichthyes; order Hexanchiformes; family Hexanchidae; genus Heptranchias; species Heptranchias perlo. The sequence goes on along the minus strand of NC_090329.1, from coordinate 39,549,110 downwards.
CGGAGCAGGCACGAGGGGCTGAATGGCCTACTCCTGTTCCTATGTTCCATACATTCATTGTAATTCTTCAGAAACAAATGAATTCTAATTATCCCATTTGATAACTCAACCATTCCATTCTGAAGCATAGGTGTTGTGCTCACTAACAGAATGATCTATTGGTAGCTACATTACAAGTGCTCTGTCTGTCTACCATATCTGTTTTATTGCTGGGAAAATGACATAAAACTGGCAGATGTCCTGTGGCATTGCTTACAGGTAGTCCAGGCCTGGAGTGGGGTATTTGATGTGTCCTGGAAATTTAAAGGTGCAATTTAAAGGTGAATGCAAATCACCCATCCATAATACAGTATCTCGCATGACTGACTCCAGGTATAAAAAGAATTATACATCTTACTGGTACTGAAAGGTACACACCTGCCTATTGTTTGCCTACCACTTTACAAAATTTGCTTAAGATGTAAGTAACTTTATTATTCCTTCTCCAAAACTTCTCACGGGTAGATTTCACAAACCCAAATATCTGCTTCCAATGCATTAAGCTCTGTGGCTGGAGTGAAAATTCGAAACATCTACTTTCTTCCCTTTATAATATTTTTGGTCTACCCCCCACATTGGATTTGAAGTTGCTTTAGATGCAAGTATTTTATTTATTTTGAAAAGGCAGTTATTGTCCATGGTTTACACCTAACTGGTTAGCTGACTGTTCAACAACATTGGAGGTTAGCATTAAAGTGCCTCATAAACATTGCCCTCTGACCCACAGCACAAATGTCAGTCCCACTTGGCAATAAAAAAAACTCATCCCAAAAAGCATTGTTAGCTTGGAACTAGCATAAATTGATTAAATGCTGAAACATTACCCAACCCATTGCTGCCTTAAGATTTGTTATTTGTAAATTATCTGCAGGTTTTGAAGTTGCTTTAGATGTAAGTATTTTATTGAACGTGTTGTCGCCTCCCAAATCCGTGCCCATCTTTCCCCCAACTCCATGTTTGAATCCCTCCAATCAGGTTTCTGCCCCTGCCACAGTACTGAAATGGCCCTTATTAAAGTCACAAATGACATCCTATGTGACTGCCCATGGTTAAACTATCCCTTCTCATCCTTCGTGGCCTGTCTGCAGCCTTTGACTCAGTTGAACACACCACCCTCCTCCAATGCCTCTCCTCCGACTTCACTCACCTGGTTCCATTCTTATCTATCCAGTCATAGCCAGAGAATCACCTGCAATGGCTTCTCTTCCTGCTCCAGCACCATTACCTCTGGAGTCCCCCCAACGATCTATCCTTGGCCCCCTCCTATTTCTCATCTACATGCTGCCCCTCGGCGACATCATCTGAAAGCACAACATCAGATTCCACATGTACACTGATGACACCCAGCTCTACCTCCACTCTAGACCCCCCACTGTCTCTCATTTGTCACACTGCTTGTCCGACATCCAGTGCTGGATGAGCAAAAATATCTTCCAACTAAATATCGGGAAGACCAAAGCCATTGTTTTTGGTCTCCGCTGCAAACTCCATTCCCTAGCCACCAACTCCATCCCTCTCCCTGGCCACTGCCTGAGGCTGAACCAGACCGTTCGCAACCTTGGCATCCTGTTTGACCCTGACCACACATTCGCTCTATCATCAAGACCGCCTACTTCCACCTCTATAACACTGTCCATCTCCACCCCTGCCTCAGCTCATCTGCTGCTGAAATCCTCATCCATGCCTTTGTTACCTCTAGACTCGACTATTCCAATGGTCTCCTGGCCGGCCTCCCATCTTCCACCCTCCATAAGCTTGAACTCATCCAAAACTTTGCTGCCCGTATTCTAACTCGCACCAAGTTCCGTTCTCCCATCACCCCTGTGCTCGCTGACCTACATTGGCTCCCGGTCCGGGAACGCCTCAATTTTAAAATTCTCGTCCTTGTTTTCAAATCTCTCCATATCTCTGTAACCTCCTCCAGCCCTACAACCCTCCGAGATCTCTGCGCTCCTCCAATTCTTGCCTCTTGTGCATCTGTGATTTTAATCGCTCCACCATTGGCGGCCGTGCCTTCAGCTGCCTAGGCCCTGAGCTCTGGAATTCCCTCCCTAAACCTCACCGCCTCTCTACCTCTATCTCCACCTTTAAGATGCTCCTTAAAACCTATCTCTTTGAACAAGATCACCTGTCCTAATATCTCTATGTGGCTCAGTGTCAAATTATGTTTGATAACGCTGCTGTGAAGCCTTGGGATATTTTAAGGCGCTATATAAATGCAAGTTGTTGTTGTTGTTGTTTCCCAATGTACATTCTGGGTATTGTAGTTCCATAGTGAAAACCTAAGCTCCCATGATTCATCTATTTCACACATTTATACAGAATTTGTCAAGAAGAACCAGAACTCCCTAGTTTTTTCCCACTGGTTGTTATAAAATAGGTATTGTCCTTGTGCGCTCTGCCTATGATGTGGAGATGCCGGTGATGGACTGGGGTTGACAATTGTAAACAATTTTACAACACCAAGTTATAGTCCAGCAATTTTATTTGAAATTCACAAGCTTTCGGAGGCTTCCTCCTTCCTCAGGTGAATGTTGTGGACATTACGCTCTGCCTATAGTAGTTACACAGGAACAGTGTGAAAAATACAACTCCCATAATGTACCGCTCTCACACACACAAACACATACACACAAGACCCAGGTTCCTGATGGAATTTGATCATTTAGGAGCTGGACAATGACATTGGAGGGGCAGTGGGGGTAGTGGATACTGGAGAGGGCAAGGTGCGGAAAGTGTTTGTTCACATACTGCACCTAGATGCATAGCTAAGATAACTCTGATTAATTAGAATGTTCACATTTTCTAATTTTGAACAAAACACAGGTAATGATAATCAAGGCCTCTGTGTTAACCTGAAAGGCTTTCAAAATTCAATTAATTAGCATTTTGTAAGGAAAAAGAAAAAAGAATTAAAATTAGGATCAGGAAAGATACTGTCAGTCAGTCTCTACCTGTTCCTTTCTGTTTAGGCATCACAGCGTTGTCTCTCTGAGCTAAGAATTAAACAGTTGATAACATAAAACTTTGCCAGAAAAATGTATTCTGTAGCTTGTCTGGAAAAACTCAAAAAAATCCCTTTGCACCATTAGGAGATATGTTGTTCCAGTTATAAATCAGACTGTCATTTATTCTGATAGAATCATACCGATGCATGATAGGAAATTCTGCACATGCTCAGACAGTGCCATTAAATTTAATGGATGGAAAATCATGCATGCTATGCTGCCTTCCATGCCCAGATTCCTGATACCCATTCCCAATGTCTGAAACTCTGCGCTTAGAACACTAATTTGTAAAATCTACCCCAACGTCAACAAAGGACAGATGATGTAATTAGACTTTATAACTGTGGATCATTTATCAGATTTAAACAAAGCACAGACGATTGTAAGTAGCTTTCAAAATTCAATGTGTCTTTTAAAGCAAAATACACTCAAAAAATAAGCTTTCTAGCCAAGGAAACACAGAAGACATAGAGATTTCACAATTCTATGATTAAAACTGCGCTAGCACAGCTTCTCTTTCTCAGCTTTTATTTCTTCCTTGCCCTCTCTTTCTGTGAAATATTACCTGAAAACAGTGTTTATAATTCATTCTCTGGAATGATTTGGAAACACAAAGAACCTGTGAAATCTATTTATACATGGACAGCACAGACTACTACTTGGAGAATTGCAACAAATGGTAACTGAAAAGCTAGTGAATGTATGAATCAAATATGAGGAACACAATGAAGAACGACTATGTATGAAAGCAGCAACGCAGACATGAGCAGTCATTCAAATCTGCTGATAATAAAAAAGCAGCAGGGGGCCAATAAAATACCTCCAAATATTTTTTTTTAATTATCTTGGCTGCTATTTTGGTGCCTCCACTAAGCAGAGGACTTACAACTAGAAATAAGGTTTGCAGCATAATAAAGACATAAAACAGTACAAGATTTGCAAGAAAATGATTAAACTTATCTGTACAATGGCATTTTCTCTATTTAAGGTAAGTCTTAACAACGTTTTCTGTCAGAGGCCCATTTATCTCTGAGAAGCCTAGGGCTTGAGTTTATATGGTACCCAGAAACCTCGATGCCAGCTCAAAAGTGTCAACAACTCCAGCATACAGCTATGGCCACAATTCCCAGCTTGCATCAGCAGGAGTATCTGCAGACAATCTCTGTGCTACTCCAAGCCTGAGGAGTGTCAGTGTGTTTTTCCTGAAGATATCAAAAGAAGGTAAATCATGCACCTTGGAACTTATTTGTGGTAAGTTTTGACAGGAAAGCTAATTTCAAAGAGTTGTTTATTTACAGAAAGACAATGTATGAGGGAAAGAGGCCAAGGGAGAGAAAGAGAGCAACAGTGTGTGAGGGAATGGGAGTGAGAGAGAGTAACAGTCTGTGTGAGGGGGAGAGAATCAGTGTGAGATAGAGAAAGTTAGACAGAGAAAGATCCAGGTGTTGCATGAGAGATTATGTGTAAGAGAGATAACACATGAGAAAGAGACTTGTGTCAGGGAGAGAGACATACAAAGAGCATGATTGACAAGAGAGAAAGCAAGACAGCAACTCCGTGATAAGATAGATTTAGAATGAAAGATCAAACGAATTAACTTGTATTTATAAATACCTTTCATGACCTCAGGACATCCCAAAGCATTTCACAGCCAATGAATTAGTTTTGACATGTAGTCACTGTTGTAATGTAGGAAACACTGCAGCCAATTTGTGCGCAGCAAGGTTCCATAAACAGCAATGAGATAAATGACCAGATAATCTGTTTTTGTTTATGCAGGTTGAGGGATTAATGTTGGTCAGGTCATGAGGAGAATTTACACAGAGGGAGTCAGAAGTAAATCTAACAATACACAAACAATAAAAGTGTGTGACATGAACAGAGAAAAAAGGAAGACAGAAAGAGTAGACGGTAAACAGGGAGTGGGAGAGTGAAAGACTTAGAGTGGGAGACAAATAGAAAGACAGTTACCAGGACAGAAAATTTGTTTCCAGTTGTTGTCCACAAATAGTGGAGATCAATATAATTAGGGCAAATGATATACTGTGGCAAAATTCAGGCCAGTTATGGGAATAAGACTAAAATCACAGGCAGTTGTGGGAAATTCCTTCTGATAATTCGGTGAATTTTTACTCTCATTACACTTTAATTTTTAAGAGAAGCATGTTTTAAAGTATCCATGTTCTACTTCTGTTTATCCACCTAACATTGAAAGCAGTTTCCAACTAGTTACATTGGCAAGCGTTGGGCTCACCAGCAATGTTTAAAATTAGAGTTGCGATTAAATTGTTGGTAAACCAAGTATATGCCAGCTGTGCGCAGTTGTTATTGGAACCAGCTAAGCAGTTTGAGAGAGGCAGTGCAGTAGTACTTTAAACCATAATGCTGATTAAAGTTAAAGGGCCAGTGAGTGGAGAAATGACAGGGAAGTTGCTCTGGAGTGAAAAACTTGGGATCTGTCAGGGGATATGCACCTCAACAAATTATTTGCCCTGACGCATGGTAATACACGCTGTGTTAACTTTGATTAACGCTCAAGTCGTTATTAAGCAGCATATTTTAAACTTATGGTGAGCAACACCACGGGAGATATTTTAATCATTGTGGTTCTCTAAATGAGCTCAATTTGACTAAAGAAAGCTAATAAAAAAATCTCACCTGGACTGAATGGTTAAGCATGAAACGTTTTGCCCATCTACCACAAAATGGACTTACCCCATTTGTTATTGCCGAGAGCACATGTGTGCACTTACAATCCGTTAGGTTTGATAAGAAACTTCAGAGGCTGGATCAAAAAAAAGTCTCTGAAACTTCATCTAAATCTCAATAGTAAAAAGAAATTCACTATAAATCTGGATTCTAGACTGAAAGTAAAAGGTTGAGACATGGAAAATATAGAGCCCTCATTTATTCGGGTCAGGATACTATTAAACATCAGGCTCATTTCCTTCATACTTTGGCTGGAGTTGAAAATGGACATGTGAAATGTATTTGCAGGGTGGGTTATTATTCCGTCTGTCCCGCCCATGGGCTGGATTGGTGAGCAGAGTCTGACGTGTTGCTGCTGTGTTAAATATTTATCCCAAAAGCAGAAAAAAACCCTTAAAAAGTAAAATATATATAGAGAGGGGGAGGGAGGCAGGAGGCGGTTGATTTGCTGAAGGGGCAGTCGGTGATGCAACGTGTCCAGAAAATACCGTGAGGGAAGAGGCTACGATGGGTGGCGGCAGCAGCAAATGGAAAAAGATTTCTGCGGGACCCCCGGAGCCAGGTGAGTACAGCAAGGCGAGCTCAGCGGAGAAGGGAGATGGCCAGCGCCCAGGGGAGGTGGGGAAGAGCAGCGGAGGAGGAGGAGGTCAGCAGAGACCGGTCAAGACGGGGAGGAAAGAGGTTAGCAATTCGCAGGATAACGCGGGGACCACGAGTGGGCACCGGCTCAAAGGGGACGGGTCGGACTCTCCGGACGGTGAAGAAGAGGACATGGAGCGAGAGCTGGACAGGGCACTGGCGGAGTGCGAGGACTGGTGGGTGAACTCCAGCAGAAAACTGGAGCCCGGCTCCTGTCCGCGATCCAACACTTACACGTGGAGTAACTCGAGAGCCCCCTGCAGTGAGCCGGGCTTTAACTCCGCTCCTTATATCCAGAGTCTGGCCGGACGGGGTGACACGGCCGCCGCTGCCAGTCGTGAGAAAGCCGAGCCGCTGCTTGGTTCCGTCAAAGTTCAGCTTCCACTGGGTCCAAGTCAACGGGGTGAGCGGGATCCGGCAGCTCAGTGCTGGGCAACGGCGCTGACCAACTCCAACCTTAACATCAACCACTGGAACCAACAACACGTAAGTTTCCATTTCCTTCATTGAAGAGCCTGGTTGCGGATTATAAATATTTTAATCCAAATCAGTGGCTTTTATCTTTTTTTTTTACAAAAGAGTAAACCCAGTGATTTTCCCTGCCTCACATTTCACTTCAAGACCGGTCAACAGGAACAGACAGTGGAATTCTAAATTTAGTGAAAAAAAATGTTCTTAAGATACTTGAACGGATTGCTTTTATTTCAGAAAGAAACATCACAATTCGACAGTTAGGATATTAATAACTTAATTGTTTATAACGATTTGATTACATTAAAACAGCTAAATCGATTCTCCAGCAAAAAGTCAAATTCGAACTCAAAATTAACGAAAGGTGAAACAGGAAAATGCTCCGTATAAAATGTCTTTATTTGCTGTGCTCCGTTTTATTTGAACAGCAAACTGGAAGACTTCATTTATCAGATCGCTTCATCCGTAACCGGTAAAATGGGGCGAATAAGCATGTTTCAAGTTTTAAAACACAACTGTAGCAGCAAATATCTGCTTAATTTACTCAAGATGTGGAGATGCCGGTGATGGACTGGGGTTGACAATTGTAAACAATTTTACAACACCAAGTTATAGTCCAGCAATTTTATTTTAAATTCACAAGCTTTCGGAGATTTTCTCCTTCCTCAGGTAAATGTTTCAAGATCTCCTTGAAGCCTACGCATTTATACATAATTGAATAATACATGGTGTTTACAGACTGCCCCTGCAACTGCCCGTTGCCAAGGCAATCACCGTGTTCAGACAGAGAGGTGTCAGCTGCAGAACCCCCGAATACACATTCAACAAAAAAACAAACAGGGAAAAAAAACAGAGAAAAAAAAACAGAGAGAGGCAGAAACATCCGGAAGGCAGAGAGAGCCAGCAAATGACCCATTATATTAAAAACAGATAACATTTGTTCGCTGGTGGGGTAACGTGTAGCGTGACATGAACCCAAGATCCCGGTTGAGGCCGTCCTCATGGGTGCGGAACTTGGCTATCAATTTCTGCTCGACGATTTTGCGTTGTCGTGTGTCTCGAAGGCCGCCTTGGAGTACGCTTACCCGAAGGTCGGTGGATGAATGTCCATGACTGCTGAAGTGTTCCCCGACTGGGAGGGAACCCTCCTGTTTGGCGATTGTTGCGCGGTGTCCGTTCATCCGTTGTCGCAGCGTCTGCATGGTCTCGCCAATGTACCATGCTCTGGGGCATCCTTTCCTGCAACGTATGAGGTAGACAACGTTGGCCGAGTCACAGGAGTATGAACCATGCACCTGGTGGGTGGTGTCATCTCGTGTGATGGTGGTATCTGTGTCGATGATCTGGCATGTCTTGCAGAGGTTACCGTGGCAGGGTTGTGTGGCGTCGTGGACGCTGTTCTCTTGAAAGAGAACAGCGTCCACGACGCCACACAACCCTGCCACGGTAACCTCTGCAAGACATGCCAGATCATCGACACAGATACCACCATCACACGAGATGACACCACCCACCAGGTGCATGGTTCATACTCCTGTGACTCGGCCAACGTTGTCTACCTCATACGTTGCAGGAAAGGATGCCCCAGAGCATGGTACATTGGCGAGACCATGCAGACGCTGCGACAACGGATGAACGGACACCGCGCAACAATCGCCAAACAGGAGGGTTCCCTCCCAGTCGGGGAACACTTCAGCAGTCATGGACATTCATCCACCGACCTTCGGGTAAGCGTACTCCAAGGCGGCCTTCGAGACACACGACAACGCAAAATCGTCGAGCAGAAATTGATAGCCAAGTTCCGCACCCATGAGGACGGCCTCAACCGGGATCTTGGGTTCATGTCACGCTACACGTTACCCCACCAGCGAACAAATGTTATCTGTTTTTAATATAATGGGTCATTTGCTGGCTCTCTCTGCCTTCCGGATGTTTCTGCCTCTCTCTGTGTTTTTTTTTCTCTGTTTTTTTTCCCTGTTTGTTTTTTTGTTGAATGTGTATTCGGGGGTTCTGCAGCTGACACCTCTCTGTCTGAACACGGTGATTGCCTTGGCAACGGGCAGTTGCAGGGGCAGTCTGTAAACACCATGTATTATTCAATTATGTATAAATGCGTAGGCTTCAAGGAGATCTTGAAACATTTACCTGAGGAAGGAGAAAATCTCCGAAAGCTTGTGAATTTAAAATAAAATTGCTGGACTATAACTTGGTGTTGTAAAATTGTTTATAATTTACTCAAGTATCTTGATTGGTTCTGATTTTGGTTCTCATTTACCTGGTCAGGAACAGGTTAAGTAACTAAAATATGAAGTCCCGCGTTCCCTAAACTTGTTTTTTGTGCAGTCTTTCCTTGTATTTTCTTACTTTTCCCTTCGAAACTATTTGTCTATAATAGTGTATTAGACAACCTGGTTAGGACAACAACTTGCATTTATATAGCGCATTTAATGTAATAAAACGTCCTGAGGTGATTCACCAGAGTGTTATCAAACACAATTTGGCACATAGCCACATAAGGAGATATTAGGACATGCAACCAAAAGTTTGGTCAAAGAGGTAGGTTTTAAGGAGCATCTTAAGGGAGGAAAGAGAGGCGGAGAGGTTTAGGGAGGGAATTCCAGAGTTTAGGGCCTAGGCAGCCGAATGCACCATCACAATGGTGAAGCAAAGAAAATCGGGGATGCGCAAGAGGCCAGAATTGGAGGAGCGCAGAGATCTCGGCGGTTTGTGGGGATGGAGGACGTTTCTGAGATATGGAGGGGCGAAGCCATAGAGGGATTTCAAAACAAGGATATGAGAATTTTAAAATTGAGGCATTGTTGCACCGGGAGCCAGTGTAGGGCAGCGAGCACAGGGGTGATGGGTGAACGGGACTTGGTGTGGGTTAGGATACAGGCAGCAGAGCTTTGGAGGCGCTCAAGTTTATGGAGGGTGCGAGGCCAGCCAGGAGAGCATTGGAATATTCAAGTCTGGAGGTAACAAAGGCATGGATGATAGAAACATTAACTGATGACAGTTACACATACAATGGGCACTGAATTTTGCCATTATTCATCCCAGAATTCTCTCAATAAACTTGCTGCAATATCATCACAACTATTGAGTGAATGTTATTTGGCATCCAGGCCATGAAGCAAACTACAACATAGCATCTGCCCGGCTGCTGCTGGCACAACATTGACCAAAAATATAAAGTTCAAACAACGCATCAACAAACCAGAAAAATATAGTAAGGGAGTGTGTGGTGCAGAGTATACCCACTTATTTTTATTTCTGGAAGCAGGGTTATGCTCACTATCGAGGGTATATTGTTTATCCCTAATGTTGAGTACACACCAGCACCAGCAGCGAGATACCTCACCTGCCGCCAGAAAAGTGCACGCTCGCACCCACTCCCCGAGGTTTTCCGACACTTGCTGGCAGTGGGTGACGTACCTCGCGGCTGGGATGTACTTAACATTTACCCCAGTGTACCTTTTGTACACCCACTTTGTAATCTTTTGGAGGCAAGAGTGAGCTCACTTTTTTGACAGCATGTAAGTGAGCTTAGTGAGTATAAGCACTTTCCATTTTTTTTGGAGGTTAAGTTATTAATTAGGATTAAACAAAAGGGCAAGATTTTCTGCTATTTACTGCCCGATATTTCAGGTAGTTTGGGGGGTGAGAAGTGAGGTGGGGATCAGTTATGCTCAATTGCTATGCACTTTGTCAACCATCCAATCTTCCAACATCACTTTCGCTCACTGGGGGAAGCACCTGCCTTAAAATAGGTGAACATATTTAAATAATGATATAATGACATTTTCTGTCATCACCTCCTCAATGTTGGATGTAAATCATGCTCACTTATAGTGGCTGTCCAGTCTGTGCTAAGTGCTACAGAAAAAGCAGAAGTACATCTGGAATGCACTGCCTGAAAGGGTGGTGGAAGCAGATTCAATAATAACTTTTTCAAAAGGGAATTGGATACATAATTGAAGGGGGGAAATTTACAGGGCTATGGGGAAAGAGCAGGAGAGTGGGACTAATTGGATAGCTCTTTCAAAGTGGCACGATGGGCTGAATGGCCTCCTCCTGCGCTGTATCATTCTATGTAAAGGGCACAGCAAGTGAAGTCTTGTAAAAACCTGAACTGTTTTTTGCTGATGACTATTGCTTTGTCGTCTACCCTTGTGCCTTCTGCTGTGGGGTTTCATCTCCTTCCCCCAAACTCTGTTCTAAAGAGGGCACAATGGTGTCTCACTGGGAATGTGCCAGTATTCTGTTTTTTTTTTGTTGGAGGAAAAACAGACTGGTCAAGCACCGTAGGAGGTGCATGATATCCACCCACCAGTACCCCCACACTAGAACATATAGACCAAGGTGTTCCTGCCTCTACTTAGTGTTTGCGGAGGCTGCGCTTCAAAAAGAAAGGTTATGACACATGCTTTAACCCAACCTACAGCCCACCTCCACCACAGGCAGTACACAGCCAGTGGCTGTAAAGGACATCCTTGAATGTTTACACCACGGGGGTCTTCCAAGCTGCCACTGAGGATATAATTCTCCTTCATGCTAGAGCAAGCCGGTTCTTCCCTATGCACTACCAGCATTAACAATACAGGACACTGCAATTTTCACAGTGACTGGGTTACCCCAGATGCAAAGCTCCAAGATAGCACCCATGCGGCCATAAGTGCCACCTTCATCACTGCCATGACTTAACATCTACAGGAAAGGATTCGCTCTCTCAATGTCCAGCTTGTTTCTAACCAGAAGCACTGCATCAATTTAAGTGAATGCCCTTTTCTGGATAGCTGCCACAATGCCTTCATTTTAAGGCAGTCCACTGGCTGATTGTTTTTCACCCAGAAAAGCAAGTATCTACGTGGAAGCTGGGAGATTAAGGCTACCCTGTACAGCATGGTCAATGAGCCCTGTGCACTTTCCCGTGACACCACAGAAAAAAGGGACTTAAATAACATTAAGATAGAAACTGAATCCGTATGGATTGAGACAAAGGATAAGAAGGGATCAATCACATTAATAGGTATATTCTACAAATCACCTAATAGTGGAAGGGAAGTAGAGGAAGAAATATGTAGACAAATCTATGAAATGAGTAAAGAAAACATCGAATAATAATCATGGGAGATTTCAACTACCCCCAAATAAACTGGCAAGAGGAGGTAGGGAAAGGAGAAAAGGGAATGGAGTTTTTACAGTGTGTACAGGACTCCTTTCTTACCCAGTATGTGAGAAGCCCAACAAAAGAGGACTCATTGCTGGATCTAGTAAAGGGAAATGAATAAGAACAGATAAGAGAAGTAAGCGTTGGGAGACATCCAGGCAATAGTGATCACAACGTAGTAAAGTTTAAAATAATGATTGAGAAAGACATAAGTAAGACAAAGACCAAAGTAACAGATTAGAAAAAAGCTAATTTTGAGAGAGTGAGAATGGAAATAGGGCAGGTAAATTGGAAAAACATTTTGACAGATAAAGGAATAGAACCGCAGTGGATAATATTTAAAACAGTGATCAATAGAGTTCAGGAGAAATATATTCCTCTTAAAAAGTAAGAACAAACTAGTCAATAATGAAACACCATGGATGAATAAAGAGATATGAGTAAAATTAAAAGTAAAGACAATAAAGAGGATGACAAAAGGGAATACGAAGAGGTTAGGAAAGAAGTCAAAAAAACAATTAGAAAAGCAAAGAGGAACTACGAGATTAAATTATTGTTTTTTTATTCATTCATGGGATGTGGGCGTCGCTGGTGAAACCAGCATTTATTGCCCTTGAGAAGGTGGTGGTGAGCTGCCTTCTTGAACCGCTGCAGTCCGTGTGATGACCCAGTGACTATGAAGGAACGGCGATATATTTCCAAGTCGGGATGGTGTGTGACTTGGAGGGGAACGTGCAGGTGGTGTTGTTCCCATGTGCCTGCTGCCCTTGTCCTTTTAGGTGGTAGAGGTCGTGGATTCGGGAGGTGCTGTCGAAGAAGCCTTGGCGAGTTGCTGCAGTGCATCTTGTAGATGGTACACACTGCAGCCACAGTGCGCCAGTGGTGAAGGGAGTGAATGTTTAGGGTGGTGGATGGGGTGCCAATCAAGCGGGCTGCTTTTTTCTGGATGGCGTCGAACTTCTCGAGCGTTGTTGGAGCTGCACTCATCCAGGCAAGTGGAGAGTATTCCATCACACTCCTGACTTGTGCCTTGTAGATGGTGGAAAGGCTTTGGGGAGTCAGGAGGTGAGTCACTCGCCGCAGAATACCCAGCCTCTGACCTGCTTTTGTAGCCACAATATTTATGTGGCTGGTCCAGTTAAGTTTCCAACTATGGAATATAAAAAGAAATAGTAGTGTTCTACAGACACATAAATAACAAAAGAAAAATTAGGACAGGAATAGGGCTACTATGGGATGCACAAGATAAACTCACTGGTAACGACAGCAAAATGGCAGAAATACTGAATAGTTACTTTGCCTCAGTATTTACCAGGGAGACTAACAAGGTGGGCAGGACATTAGAAGAAGAGATCAAAAAAGATATTTAAAACATTTAAGATAGAAAGGAGGGAGACAATTGATAAACTAATCATACTTAGGAAGGATAAGACCCCTGGTCCAAATGGATTGCTTCCACGAATATTAAAAGAAGTTAGGGAGGAGATAGCAGAGGCACTATTACATAGATATAAAAATTCACTAGAAAAGGAAATAGTGCCAGAGGACTGGCAGATAGCTACTGTTGTTCCTATATTTAAAAAGGGAGATAGATCAAGTCCAGGGAACTATAAACCAATTAGCTTAACATCGTTGGTAGGAATGATAATGGAATCCTTACTCAAAGATTTAATAGAAAGACATCAAGAGAATGAAAATATAAAGTAAAGAATAGTCAGCACGGATTACAGAAGGGAAAGTCATGCTTGACCAACCTTATTGAATTCTTTGAAGAAGTAACCGAAAGAGTAGACAAGGGTAATGCAGTAGATGTAATATATTTGGATTTTCAAAAGGCCTAGGTCAGAACTTGTGGAGTCAGGGGACAGGTAGCAGAATGGATAGCAAGCTGGCTACAAAACAGAAAACAGAGAGTAGGGGTTAAGGGTAGCTACTCAGACTGGCAAAAGGTGGGAAGTGGTGTTCCACACGGATTGGTGCTGGGACCACTGTTGTTCACAATTTACATTAACGATTTGGATTCGGGAATCGGAAGTACAATTTCAAAATTTGTGGATGACATCAAATTAGGGGGTGTAGTTAATACAAAGGAAGAATGTGCCAAAATGCAAGAGGACATTAATAAACTTGCAGAATGGGTGTGTAATTGGCAAATGAATTTCAATATAGATAAATGTGAGGTGGTGCATTTTGGTAGGAAGAACAAGGAGGCCACATACTGCTTGGGTAATAAGGGGTAAATTTTGACCCCGAAGAACAGGTGGGTTGGGGGCAGGTGGGCAGTGAAAATTGTCGGTTTTGGGAGTGGGACTACATCCCGCTTCCAACCCACTGACTTGCGGGTTTGACCCATCTGAGTGAGCGCACGCTTCTGTAACCCGGAAATATTTAAAGGACCAATTGAGGTACATAAAATACTTAAAGATGTTAAATATTTGAACCACACAAGCCATTTTAACTGCTTCTAAACTGTCTCCCGTGGCCTCTGAAAGACAGCATGGAAACAGAGGCGAGTTGCAGCCGGCACCCATTTGAACCTTTGAACAGTGATTGACATGTGAATAAAGGTGAGTTTTTGCAGCAGGGCAGTCAGTTCTTTCAGACAAAACTTTTGGCTGGGAGTTCTTTGTGTTTAGACTGAGATTGCTTGGTTCACAGTTCTTGTGTTCACACATATTTACCAACATTTTGGACCCCCTCAAACTGACAACATCAGGATGGGGGGGCACAATGAATTTATTCAGCAGCACATCTGAGGAGGAGGCACATCACCATCCGTGGCAGGCACAGCGTGCAGTTCTGGGAGTTGCAGCTCCACAAGACAGAGGTGCACCACAGGGACCTGGAGAGAGGGGACCAACGGAGGGGCCGAGTTCACAGGAGGCATTACTTACGTGAGAGGGATTACAGACAGAGGCTGAACTTCCTGGACCTCTGAGGAGCAGTGCCTACGAAGGCTGAGATTGAGTTGGCAGGTGGTCGCAGACTCCTTCATGCAGAGCTCCTCCCGGCTTGATCTGGCGGCCACGCATTGCCCGTCGCAGTTAAAGTCACCACTGCCCTCAATTTGTTTGCTTCTGGATCCTTCCAGTGCGCCACCGGTGACATCACCAGGATCTCTGTTGTCTGCACATAAGTGTATACGACAGGTCACGGATGGCTTGTTTGCCAGGGTATCCGACTACATCAACTTCCCCGTCGACGACATCAGCCAGACTAAGAGGGCAGTGGGTTTCCACTTTCTGGCTGGCTGGCTTTCCATAGGTATTGGGTGCAATTGATTGCACACATGTTGCAATCCAAGCACCTCCACATGAGCCAGGAATGTTCAAAAACCGAAAGGGATTTCACTCCATCAATGCGCAGTTGGTTTGCGACAGTCGGAAGAGGTTTCTCCAAGTGCAGACTTGGCCATTTGGAGAGGAGGCAGCATTGCGGGTACTAGTTGGGGGGGGGGTGGGGGCAATGGATGAGAGGTGGGAACGCTTTGAGTGGAGTCCCCACTTCCATGTCCCCTTTTGCCATTATCCCTCTCCTGGGCCAGGGCCACATCGTTCCTACCACTCTGCTGGACAACAGCTTGGAGCAGATCTGTGATGCGTTCAAAGGCCACGGCTACACTATCTGTCTGCCTGTTTAAGGCGGCAGACATGTTGGCATCCAGAATCCGCACGGCCGTTGTCAGGGCCTGAACGGACTCATTTGAGAGCCGTGCTTGAAGCTCACTGGAGGCTGTCACTCTCTCCATCACAGACATTCCACTAATGATGGAGGTGGACTCCTCCATCCTCTCCGTTATTGTGGTGAGTGTGCATGGCACGTTTTCCAGTACGTCGCAAAGGTGCTTCTCTACCTCAATCATTCTCCTTCTCAAGGATGGCCCCCGGGGTTCAGCATCTGTGTCCAGCTGAGCAGAGCCTGGAGAAGAGTGCTCCCACCGACGCACACTCTCCACAGCTGCCCCTGCCACCAGTGTCTGCTCGTGCTCACTTGTGAGTGGTGACTCACCAGGTGACAACCTAACTAACTGACTAACAGGACCCGCCGAGGTTTGAGTATCTGCGCTGGTGTATGGCTCGATATGATGTGACGGTGCGCCCTCCGAGGCATGGAGCCCCTTTCAGGAATCACTCTCATTCATGTGTGTTGCTACAGCAATCCTTGAAGGCCCTGGAAGGGAACATACAACAATATTAAGAATCATTGACTAAGTGATGTTGCGATGAGCATACTGAAGTGTGAAACAGATCAATCATTGATAACCAATTCATGTTGTGCGTGAGGGATGTTAAAGTTCTGTTACCCAATGTTAGCGGGGTGCCAGTCTCTGCATCTCCAACAGCCAGGCATTCAACCATATGGCTGAGCTCCAAGGCCTTCCCCACCACCTCTGTCAGGGCCATTATTTGTGGTGGGCCCCCTTCAGTCCGACTCCACTCCCGTGCATTTTGTGCTTTCTTCTCCTACAAGTGGAGAAAGCACAGACGTGTGCGTGAGTGCTGGCCGATGGATGCATTGCTCTGGCTCAGGCTGACGATGAAACGATGCATCAGAGGGTGAGTATCAAACCGATTCATCACATTGCATCAGGATTGGGGTGAGTGGTAGTGGTGGGGTCACAAATGGGGAGGTGAGGAATTGCACAGGAAGTGAAGGTAACTTGACACTGAGCCTTAAGTGGGTGTGAGGAGTGAGGTGATGGAGTAGGCTTCGCAGGGCAGAGTGTGAGGGGGGGTAATGTTCACCACAGAATCCAGGTGAATCAGTAACTGGACTCACTTTTCCTGACCTGGTTAGGTTATTGAAGCGCTTCCTGAACTACACTCAAGTCCTTGAGACTGTGCTCCTGCTGGTCACCTCCTCTGCCACCTCAAGCCAGGCCTTGGTGGCAGAGGCAGGGCGCTTCCTCCCATCTGCCGGGTACAATGTTTCCCTCCTGCTCCTCACACTGGCTAACAGCAACTCCAGTAAAGAGTCAGTGAACCGGGGTGCTGGCCTCGTCCTCTGCTGCTCCATGTTTGTGGATTTCTCCTTTCTCCCTCAAAACCCAAGGTTGCAATGTCCTTTTTAAATAATCCAGGTCCCAGCATGCCATTCGGGTGTGCAGTATGCCCGCTGCGCAGCTTGGAGACGGGAAACCCGGAAGTTACGTTCAGGGCCTTCAACTGAGTCGCGATCGCTCGAGAAAATGCATAAAAAACTTTTCCCAGTTTCCCACTGATGTATTGACCCCCCCCCCCCCCCCCCCAACCTGCTGAGATCCCACGAATGTTAAAATTTACCCCCAAGAGTCTAAATGGGATAGAGGAGTAAAGGGATCTCGGGGAACAGATACACAAATCACTAAAAGTAGCGACACAGGTTAACAAGGCCATAAAAAAGGCAAATCAAGAACTGGGGTTCATTTCTAGAGGGATAGAATTGAAAAGCAAAGAAGTTATGTTAAGCTTGCATAAAATCTTGGTTCGACCACACTTGGAGTAGTGTGCACAGTTCTGGTCTCCATATTATAAAAGGGATATAAAGGCATTGGAGAGGGTGCAAAAAAGATTCACAAGGATGATACCAGAGCTGAGAGGATATACTTATCAGAAAAGGCTGATCAGGCTGGGGCTTTTTTTTTTCTCTAGAACAGAGAAGGCTGAGGGGTGACCTGATAGAGATCTTTAAGATAATGATAGGATTTGATAGGATAGACGTAGAGAAAATGTTTCCAAATGTGGGGGAATCCAAAACTAGAGGTCATAAATATAAAATAGTCGTTAATAAAAATCTAATGGGGAATTCAGGAGAAACTTCTTTACCCAAAGAGTGGTAAGAATGTGGAATGCGCTACCACAAGGAGTAGTTGAAACAAATAGCACAGTTGCATTTAAGGGGAAAGCTAGATAAGCACATGGGGGGAGAAAGGAATAGAAGGGCATGCTGAAAGGGTTAGATGAAGTAAGGAGGGAGGATGCTCGTATGGAGCATAATGCTGGGATAGACCAGTTGGGCCAAATGGCCTGTTTCTGTGCTGTAGTTTTGATGTAACCATCTGAGCATTGCTATAACAAGGTCCATTCCGCCACCAGAGTTATTATAGAGCACGTTGGAATGCAGATGGCATGCTGCAGGTGCCTAGATCAGTCTTTGGGTACTCTGCGATATAGTCAGTCTAGCATCTCCAGAATAGTGGTGGTGTGCTACCTGCAGCACAACTTTACCTTTCAAAGAGGCCACTTCATTGGAGGCCCTGTAGAAGAAGGGCACCCAAGGGCAGGAGAGTGTAGCAGCAGCTGAAGAGACTGGGGGCAGCAGGGAGAGAAAGAAATGTCATTAAATTTAAAATGTAAAAGTTGGGAAAGAGAAAAAATAAAATGGTGTATGGATCTGGATAAGTCAGGCCACTAGCATCTAGTGGCAAGAGGCCAGCAACTGCAATGTGACCGAGGAATAGAATTTTACCAAAGATGTTTCCCATTGCAACAAACTGATTTATTGTTGTTCCATTATAAGCATTGACATAAAAAGCATGACAGAAAAATTAGGACAACAGGAGGTAAGGATAAATGTACAGAGGAAGTGCGCATTATATTCAAAACTTTATAAATTTGTTTAAAAGTTTACTCCAAAATGCACCAAATAAATTGCCAAAAATCTAAATTTTCTTGGAGACCGTGCCCCCAGTCCCTGGACCCCTCCCCCCAGAAAATAAATCCTACACATGAAGTATACTTACTCCTAGAGTTGCCTCTAGACTACTGGCTGTAATGTAATTCTAAGGTTAAGATGGTAATCCCTCTTTAGGAAACGCAGCTGTTAAGTCAAGATGGGAGGGATGGTTTAGGTGAAGCACTCTTCGATGAGCTGCTTTGTGAGCGCTCTGGCATCTAGGGGCACTAGTGATCGATGCCTCGCCTACGCTGCCTCCTTCTCCTCCTCCTTCTGCATTTCCTGCCGCTCAGGTGGTGGTGGTAAGGGCTGGTCGCTCATAATAGCAAAGTTATGGAGCGTGCAGTAGACTACCACAAATCTGGATACCTGCTCAGGGCTCTACTGAAACGCTCCCCTAACGGTCCAGGCAGCGGAAGCATTGGCTGAGCATGCCAATTGTTTGTTCGATAATGTTTCTGGTGGCAGCATGGCATTCGTTGTAGGCCAGCTCTGTAGCTGTGCCCGAGTTCCTGACAGGAGTCGTGAGCTATGTCTGGAGGGGATTTCCCTTGTCCCCCAGTAGCCAGCCTGTAACATGATGGTCTGGCTGGAATAAAAGTGACACAGAAGACAGGTGCAGGATGAGTGAGTCATGACTGCTGCCTGGATAGCAGGCACAGATCTGCATAATGTGCTGCCTGTGGTCACAAACCAGCTGTACGTTAAGGGAGTGGAATCACTTTCTATTCAGAAAAAATGTCAGGCTGGTTATGGGGAGCACACAAGGCAATGTGGATGCAGCCTGTAGCACCTTGCACCCAGGAGAAGCCTGCAATGCAGATAAACCCGAGTGTTCTCCCGTCCTGCTTTGCTCTGTCCAGAGGGAACGAGATGTTGGTGTTCCTCCTGGTGTAGAGAGCCTCAGTGACCTCCGATACAGCCGTGGACTGTGAAGTGTGATATGTCGATGGTGTCACCTGCTCCAGCCTGAAACGAGCACGTGGCATAAACGTTAAGAGTCACGGTGACCTTGATGGCCACAGACAGTGCTGTCCATGCCCTGGTGCGAGGCTCGGGTTGTGGCTGCAGCGGGTGACATAGCTCGGTGACGGCCTCTTTTTGTGAAGCAAAGATGCCTCAGGCATTGCTCCTCAGTAAAGTTCATATAGGAGAAGTGCTCCCTGACTACCTGCTGTGGGTATGGCCTCCTCAATGCACAATGCCCTCCTCCTCCATCTTCCTTGCTGCTCCCCCTCATCCTTCAGCCCCAAAGGGAGTCCTACCAGATCACCCGAGACTGTGGTCAAATTGTTTAAAAGGCAGCGAAAAACAGTGCAACACCAGCAAAATCTTCTCAGCAGTCAAATTAATTTTCCAGTGTCCGATAACAGACCAAAAATCGCCCATAAGTTAACCAGCAGCCTGAACTGACAAACCAGCAACTAACCTATAAGTAATGGATGAGCCCTTTAAATAGCACTAGTGAAGGGTCCTTTTTTTCTGTTTGTTAGTAAGTTTCTGGGCAAGTTTATCACGAGGCGAATCAGGCACTAGCGCAGTCCAATATCACAAAAGTGTCCTACAACAAGCATAGGACTCTTATTTAAATATTTTATTCAATGCTTTAAATAGTTCTGGCGTGTGCCATGGACACTTATGGAGAAGCCCGATCCAACATGGTGGGCAGCGCACTTTTGGCTCGTAATGAGCGTGCCATCCTGCCCACCATATTGGATGCATATGCGCCCGTTTAGCGTCTGAAAAACGGGCGCAGCGTGATCGAATTTCTAGACCATGGTCTCTGTGAAAGAGTGAGGAGTTGGGTGGGGTGCAGTGTTTCTGTGAACTGGATCTGGACGGAGTACAGTACCTTTGGGAACTCGGATGCTGGGGAGTTGGATGTGGGAGAGTTACAGTTGAGTACCTGACAATCCAATAGTCACCCATTTTTTCTTTTTAGACTAAACATCTATTAATTGCAAAGTATAATATTGGTTACAATTAAACTGAATTAATCATTTTAATCGTGGAATCTTAGAGCACAGAAGGAAGCCATTCGGCCCATTGTGTCTGTGCCGGCACTTTGAAAGCTCTATCTAATTAGTCCCACTCCCCTATAGAATAGGGAATATAAAAATTCAAAATTTTCCAGAGAGGCCTGCCGCGAGATCCCCTCCTAGAAATACACCATTATTCCTTGCTATCAATATTTATATTTCACCTCCAGGCTTTCATGTTCTTGTGTTCAATTTCTTCCAAAACAAATGAAAAAATGTTGTGTATACCAACAAGGTAGCCCGTGTAACGCCTTGTTTTCACATCTCATGGCTGCTCTTGAGTTGATAGCAGTTTAGGGAGGCTATGACAGCCTTTTTTTGTTGAAGTTGTTGCATATCTTTTGCTCGTACTCTAGGTTGGCATGTATGAAGGAGTGTGAAGATCAATGATTCACAAGCATTTCGGTCGTGCACTGTAATCTTTGGATAATTAGTGTGCAAAACAGTTTTATAGAAAGTGAATATTTCAAATGGGAATACAAACTGCTATTGAATTCTCTGACCTTTAATACCGAGTTTTTCATTTTTCTTCATTATTGCATTTAAACCCAGGTTCACATAGGTATTTGGATTATGCTTCCGTGGTTAAGTGCTGATAATTTATGAATTATGTAATCTCCTAAATTTTACTGAATCTCAGGCCAGCCCCACTTGTTTTTAAGATGGAATTAGTCTGGTCAATGATGCTTGCTGTTTTCTTGAACCTCTGGTTAATATACTGTTGAGGCTTCAGACGATTGCTATTCCTGCAGTCCCAGCCAGCCTTTTCTTAGGCTGTCAACACACAGGGACTGCTAATATAGTGTTTAATCTTTGAGTGTTCTGATGCTTATCGGAAACCAGTGGGTATAAAGGAAATGTCCTGAAGTTATAAGTTCCCTCCACAGAGGAGCAGTATTTGTAACTGGGGAGAACTGAAGGCCATTTTCTAGAAATAGGCACTCACAACCCTAATAGCCTACAAATTAAAAATAGTAAAAACAAAGTGGGGAGAAGGAAAACAATAACAAAACAGAACATGGATTATATTTTATATTCAGAAACACCTTGCACTTATATAGGGCCTTATCATGTCCTTGGGGTATCCCGAAGTATTTCTTAGCCAATGAATTACTTTGGAAGTGTAGTCACTGTTATGTAGGCGAACGAAGCAGCCAATTTGTGAGCAGAGCGGTCTCACAAATAGCAAATGAGGAAGGGAAAATGGAGGCTTAATCTGCTTTTTGGTGATGTTGGTTAAGGGTGAATGTTGACCTAGGCACCTGGAAATCTCCCTGCTTTTCTTCAAGAAGTGCCACAGAATTTTTTACATCCACCCGAACAGCTAGATTCAGGCTGAATCCTTCAGACTGAAAGGCTATACTTCCAACATCTCTGTACTGCGTTGAAGTGTCAGTTTAGATTTTGCGTGCAAATCCTGCAGTGGGACTTGAACCCATGACCTTAAACTCGAGGAAGAGCACTTACCAACTCAACCAAGGTGACCCTATATTAGAAAAAAAATCTAAATGAAAAGAATGTCAGAATAAAAGGAAATACACAAAAAATATATATTAAGCTGGATTTTGCTTTGAAAATAATGGTGAGGTTAACACGCTCACCGTTATTTCTGCGCAAATCGGATATTAACTTCCTGCGAGCACACATGCGCAGTTAAATGCGAAAATTGGGAAGCTGCTGTCCGAGATGAGCTGCCTCTCCATAAACTGCACGAAAACGGCATTTCGCCTTCTGGCTCCCCATTCAAATGTATCCAACGACATTAAGTTCCTGTATTGACGTCATAGAAATGGACTAAACTCGCCACAAAATGTTAGGGCTTATCCATCCCAGTCTAAGTATCCTTTTAACGGCGTAGTAAGTCTTGATTACTGCCAAACAACCTCCCTGGCACTGAAAATTAACTTTTACAAGTGTGGAGTCTCATTCCTTCAGATTTTAATTATTAGAGTTTTTTATTAAATTAATTTTTTTTAACTTTCTTTCTGTCTCTTTTATCTCTGTCTCTTAATTCAATCTTTATTTCCCTCTCTTTATTTCTCTTTCTGTACCTGATTTGACATTGAATTCACTATTCTAACTTACACTTCCTGGTGCTGATTTTGCATTGTTATTATTGATGCTTCGATCTGATTGGTTAAGGAGATACACAGTTGCTTGCCCTGTTCACACAGATCCCAGATGCCCTCTGGAGGGCACCGTGCTGTTTAGATATCCCGCTGACAGCAACTTCCTGTGCAAAGCCTCATAGAAAGTCAATGGGCAAGTGCAAGTCCAACAAATGGCAAAATCCGGCCCATTTACTAAATAGGAAAAGCCAACAAACAAAATACAATATGAAAAAGGGCAATTGTAGAGATTTGACCTTAATCCCTTTAGATAGTCTCTTCCCTTCCAGATGTGAATTTCCTGAATAAGACTAGAGTTTTACCAGTCTTTTTTACTTCATGCTTCAACTATGTGAATTATGATATTTTGCAACAAATGTTTACAACGTTTGTTTTTGTTCTTTTTCCGACATCACACACTACACCCCAGCTGAAAGGCCGGGTCTGTGATCTGCTTCCAGGCCTTTGCCAAGGCAACTAACTGCTACAATATGCATAAAAGCAACTCTAAGAGTGACAGCTTCCATTTTCTTTCCCTCCTGCGAGAAAAGTTCTTGGCTCCTGTTTGTCGCCTTCCTATGGAATGACTCAAATTCAAACCTCACTGCATAAGGAATTGCAGATGTGAAACAGTATCATGGTTTTGCAAGAAAATTTACCATGTGTGACATGTATAAAATGTCAGCTCAAATTAAATTGTTTCTTTGTAATGAGTTTTCTCAAACTGAGTTAATATTGAAGGCTATGAGAACAACTACTGAGTTAATATTGAAGGCTTTGGTTCCAATTTCCACCCTTCCCTCGCCCTTCACATGGTTCATTTCTGACTCTTCCCTTCCCTTCCTCGACTTCTCTATCTCCATTTCTGGGGATAGGCTGTCTACCAATATCTACTATAAGCCCACAGACTCCCACAGCTACCTTGATTACACTTCCTCCCAACCCGCTTCCTATAAGGACTCTATTCCCTTCTCCTAATTTCTCCGACTCCATCGCATCTGTTCTGACGATGCCACCTTCCACACCAGTGCTTCCGATTTGTCTTCCTTTTTCCTCAACCGAGGATTCCCCTCTACTATAGTTGACAAGGCCCTCAAACGTGTCCGCCCTATTTTCTGCACTTTTGCCCTCACCCCTTCCCTCCCAGAACCATGATAGGGTCCCCCTTGTCCTCACCTCCCACCCCACCAGCCTCCACATTCTCTGCCACCTCCAACGCGACCTCGCCACCAAACACATCTTTTCCCCCCCCCCGCCCCCCTTCAGCATTCTGAAGGGACCGCTCCCTCCGCGATACCCTGGTCCACTCTTCCAACACCCGCTCTCCTTCCCGTGTGAGCACAGGAGATGCAACATCTGCCCTTTCACCTCCTCCCTTCCCACCGTCCAAGGCCCCAAACACTCCTTCCAGGTGAAACAGCGGTTTACTTGTACTTCTTACAATTTAGTATACTGTATCTGCTGCTCACAATGCGGTCTCCTCTACAATGGGGAGACTAAACGCAGACTGGGTGATCGCTTTGCTGAACACCTCCGTTCTGTCTTCGAGCGTAACCCCAACCTGCCATTCGCTTTCCATTTCTCCCCGTCCCACTCCCACTCTGACCTCTCTGTTCTTGGCCTCTTACACTGTTCTAATGAAGCTCAAGGAACAGCATCTCATCTTTCATTTAGGCAATTTACAACCTTCTGAATTCAAAATTAATTTCATTAACTTCAGATCATAACCACTGCTCCCATTTTTCTTTTTGTTGGACTGCAGTTGCTGGTTATGGTTCTGCTGTTGCCATTTATAACTCCTCTGGTCTGATCTTTTTGTTTCTTAACCTGTCCCATTATCACCTTCCTTGCCTTGCACCATCATCCCTTTTGTCATTTAATCACTCGTGTCATCTACCCTATCACAGACATTTCCTTATGTTCTTTCCTCCCCTCCCCCTTTCCCTATACTTGCTTAAAAACTTTAACTTTAACTTCTTCCAGTTCTGACGAAAGGTCTTTGACCTGAAACGTTAACTCTGTTTCTCACAGATGCTGTCTGACTTGCTGAGCTTTTCCAGCATTTTCTGTTTTTATTTAATATTGAAGGCTATGCGAACAACCACTGAGTTAATATTGAAGACTATGAGAACAACCACTGAGTTGATTGCAAGGAGACAAAATAGTTCCTCTGCTGTTGGGGAGGGGATGGAAGGAAAAAATGTTCAGAGCACTAAGTCAGGTTTGAATAGTGAGGATGGATACATATTGTGGAGTGTTGCTAGATTATCTCTGGGATCACAGTTTACTAATTTAGAACTTTCTTTCAAAAGTTTAAATGGGTGGGATAGAGTCCATGGTTGTACATGGTGTGTGGAAGAAGCGTGTTTCATAGTTGACTGGCTTTTTGTTGTTCTATGCTTACATTCTTCTTATAACCAATAGCTGATAAATTCTGGGATACGATGAATGATATCCTCTATAAGCCAATCTTTCACGCATGAAAATATTTTCTAGGTTGTTGCATTCATATGTTATTTATAATACATTGGCTCCCGGTCCCCAAATGTCTCAAATTTAAAATTCTTATCGTGTTTAAATCCCTTCACAGCTTCACCCATTCCTATCTCTAACCTCTTCCAGCCCTGAAATCCCCCCCCCCCTCCACAAACTCTCCGTTACTCTGACTCTCTGTCCTCTTGTGCTTACCCCCCTCCATTTGCCCCACCATTAGCAACTGTGCTTTCAGCCATTCAGGCCCTATATTTGGGAATTTCCTCCCCAAACCACTTCACCTTTTCAACTCCTTCTCTAAAACCCTGCTTAAAACCCATGTCTTTAACCAAGTTTTTGGTCACCCCTCACAATATCTTCTCCTTAAGCTCAGAATCCATTTTTTCCTTATGCCTCCATGAAGCGCCTTGGGACATTTTTGCTATGTTAAAGGCACTATATAAATGCAAGTTATTGTTGAGTAAGTGGATATTTAGAAGCTTCATTTAATTTGTGTGTAATTTTTATTTTAATGTTGCAGGATTTACTCACTATAAGTACACAGGACATAGAAAATAACAACTTGGCAAATGGGTAAGTTCTGTATAAACATGCCAGCCTGTAACACTGGTTTGTAAAGCAAAATATGTTGTTGTTCAATTGCCTTTTATTAACACCTTATTTAAATATGGAGATTGGGGCTCAGTCTCACTCCACATTGTCCTCTGAACAAAAATACAAATTAATTAAGTGCAAGTCAGTTAAGGAACTGAAATTTTAAGTAGCTCACTGACAAGAGTTTAGCACGTAGTCTTGTTTGGGCTGTTTCTTCTAATTTCTTACTTTAAAACCGAATGATATTTTCAAGGTGGAGCACAGTCTTCTGGAAATCACTTCACACAAAGATCATGTGATGCATTAAAGTATCCTCTTGGAATTGATATTGTAATAACAATCTAATGGTCGATTATGTAGTATTAATAGAATACTTAATAACAAGCTGTGGAATATAACGATTCCTCTAGCATGTTGTAACATTTTGTATAATTCACAATGAAAATTAGTTTTCATGCTGTATGAGGTACTTCATTAAGCAACATTGCATCATAGGAACAGGAATAGGCCATTCAACCCTCTTTAGCCTGTTCCACCGTTCAGTTAAGTCAACTCCATTTTCCCACTTTTCTTCCATAATCCCTTGATACCCATACCTAATAAAAAAAAATCTATCGATCTTGGTCTTGAAATTTTTAAATGACCCAGCACCCACAGCCTTTTGGGGGAGCGAGTTCCAGATTTCCACTACCCTTTATGTGAAAAAATGCTTTCAAATTTCACTCCTAAATGGCCTAGCTCTAATTTTAAGATTTTACCCTCTTGTTCTGGATTTCCCCCACCAGAGGAAATAGTTTCTCTTTATTTACCCTTGAGGATCCCTTAATCATTTTAAATACCTCTATTAGATCACCCCTCAGCCCTTCTAAGGACAATATATCTTAAGGTTCAGTGCACAAAACTAAATGCAGCACTCCAGATGGGGCCTGACCAAGGCCCTGTACAAGTGAAGCATCACTTCCTCCTTTTTGTCAGCCCCTTAAGATAAAGGCCAACATTCCATCAGCCATTTTGATTATGTTCTGTACCTGTGCACTAGGTTTTAGTGATTTGTGTTCATGGACACCTAAATCCCTTTGCTCCTCCACAGCTCCTAGTCTCTCACCATTAAGAAAATATATCTGATTGTCATTCACAGATCCAGAGTGGATGACCTCACACCTCCCCACATTGAACTCCATCTGCCATAGTTTTGCCCACTCACTTACTCTGTCTATATCCCTTTGTAACTTTCTCCTCCCATCCACACAACTGACTGTGCCTCCTAACCTAGTATCATCTACAAACTTGGATCTACAACTCTATTCCTTCATTCGAGTCATTAATATATTATGGTGAAAAACTGAGGCCACAGTTCAAATCACTGCAGAACATCTTCTGTCACATCCTGCCTTCCAAGAATGAACCCTTTATCCCTACTTTCCATTTCTTACCTCCCAACCAGTTACTAACCCATGTCACAAGGTTACCACCAATTCCATGCGTGCTCATTTTTTCTAATAATCTCTTGTGCGGAACCATATCAAATGCCTTCATCCATAGACAATCAATCCCCTGCCCACCATGCTAGTGACACCCTCAGAAAATTAGATTAGTCAGACATGACCTACTCTTCACAAATCCATGCTGACTCTCTTTGACCAACTGATTCAAAACCAAGTACTCACTCTGTCTCTGATGATAGATTGCAGTATCCTTTGCATGTTTTTTCATTTTCCCTTTCTTATTACTTTCTTTGCATCCCTTTATTGCTTTTTATAGCTCCCTGGTCTGCTGGATTTCTACTTTTTTTTCCTTGCATTTGTGTGAGCCTTTTCTTTTAGCTTAATCAAATGAACTGCCTGCTGTCAGCAGCAGCAAAACCCCACCATCCTCTAAACTGGATAACTCAATAATTCAATCTTGGCATTCAGATGGTGAATACAATTCATTCTTTTACGGAGATCCTCCTTGTCATGATAGCAAATGTTTATTTTGATCTTCAGACGTTTAGATATCCCAAGATCTTGGATTGAAGGAGAATTTCTTTATCTAAGTATGAAAACTGGGGTGTTCACATAGTAATATTGATCTCAAATATGATAGGATTTTACCATATTGAGATTGCCATATTGAGATTGCTACTGGCTTTAGAAAGGTAACCCAGAAAAGCAGAAGGACAAAATAATTTTGATTGTGAATGTGGGACTAAGGCGACAAAATTTGATAGATGGGTGAAGCTACTCATGAGCAAGTTGGACCATAATAAAAAAAAGCTTGTGCCATTCCAGGCATATCTTTAAATTATTCATCTTTCTTCGCTTCCTGAAATTTCATGATTTTTTTTAAAAAAAACCTTCCTAGCTGAAAAATGGATAGAGACATCTACAAGTGCATTTAGAAATGTGTTCTCCCCTTCTCTTTCAGATTCCATATCAATGCAAAAAATATGTCTCCAAACTCGGCTCCAATTCTGTACGATTACTCCGAACAGGAACTAATGGCCAGTATTGAAAACGAATACAGCTGACCAGGAGTTAAATCAGGAATGAAATCTGGTCCATTAAACGGAATCCATACACTTTACCAAAGTGAAAAGGAATAACTTTTAAATGTATTCAATGCTTTTGCAATGTTGCAAAATGCCTCTAACATTGTTTTGTATATAATTTTTTAAGAATAAATGATTTGTATAAGGAATACACATTCTGTGTCCGATGTTAACAATTACTGAGTATAAATTATTGTTTTTCTGAAGCTAGATTTTCAATAAGTTACTATTACCTGTAGTGGGTGTATTGACAATTAGCAATGGCAAGAGGCAGATACCCATAATACCCTGCAAGGGACATGTGATCACAGTAAGTGACTAAGATTTGTACATACAACCAAACAGCATTAAAAAGGACAACAATTGGATCTTTTAAATGTAAAAGGCAAGTTCTCTACTGCCGGGTGAATGCTGCAGGATATTGCATTCAAAATGTGATGTGAACTATTGGT
This sequence comes from Heptranchias perlo, assembly GCF_035084215.1. NCBI lineage: Eukaryota > Metazoa > Chordata > Chondrichthyes > Hexanchiformes > Hexanchidae > Heptranchias > Heptranchias perlo. Next base: position 39,520,204 of record NC_090329.1, on the reverse strand, counting down.
AAAGTACCAATTTAATCAATAAATATGTTTAATGTTTACTTCAGAATAATTCACAATTAGGCCACAATATGCATCCACTTTGGCTGACATCTAATCAGTAACTAGGCTGCAGCATGTGATGAAATACAAAATCCTACCCCTCCCACCACACCTAAACATGCACATAGTTATATACCAGGCACACAGCACTCAGCTCAGTGGGTTTTTTTTTGTGGAAAGTCCATTTACAAAAAGATCTAGTAACTCATTACTTTTTCTCAAATATATAAAATATGGTCCTTTTGTATGAAATATACCATACATATCGCTCAAAAACAAATCTTTTTCTGTCAACAGATGGTGAACATTTGTCAGCTACAAATATTAACATGCAGGAAATCGTAAATTTGATGTGGAAGCAAATCTACCCTTGGATGGACGGGCCCCTCATTAACATACGCAAATACCACTAATTCCTGTTTTAAGCAGCCGTCAGGGACCTAGCAGCTTTCGTGAGGGAAATGGCCACCTTCCGACCGTCACTGCCCATGACTTTTAGGCAGGTTAATGTGAAAATTGCATTGAGATCTTAACAGCATTGTTTGACCTCCTATTTAAATATATTCATTAGGCAGCCTCTGGGCTGCCCAAGCTTCAATTCTACCTCCGCCGCCCCCCACTGCCAGTTAGCTGCTCACCTGTTTGGGCAGTATTCAAATGATGCCAGGCCTCCAATGAAGACTTCCATGTGGGAATGCCGTCCGCACCCACCGGTGATCATCTGGGAGTTAAAATCAGCCTATAGGTTCTCTGTACCCTGTTTAACTTAAAACTGAATGTCATTTCAAGAAAGACTAGTAGGGCCTGGGAAGCTATTCCCTTTGAGGAATATTTGTCTGTTTATGTGAAAGATCTGGAAAGAAAGACATTTCAAATAGCTCAACTAGTTAGGTTATCTATTTAACCCTTTCAGGAAGTGGTTCAAAGCTGCTGTGTTAGTTGAACAGACTTGAATAATTGAATGTTACTCTTATTTCTGTAAATAAATCACAGAAGTTTAGTCTGTTGTGAAAGTGACTTTTATTAATCACCTTCTAAAGTGACATGGACATGTAGTGGAAATCCTACACATGTCCAAGGAGAATAAATTGGTCTATTGTTAGCTCTGGGCACACTATCCTAGATTACTAAGCACACAAGGTTCGTAGGAGAACAATATACCCGCACATCTGAGGAGCTGTGGATAAGGAGGCTGTGCTTCCCTGGGGAGGCTGTTACAGAGTTGTCTCGCCTCCTGCAACAAGGCCTGCAACCCACTGCCACAGCTGGTACAGCATTGCCTGTTGCAGTCAAAAGTCACTGCAGCCCTGAATTTCTTGCCTCCGGCTTTTTCCAGGTTGCAACAGGGGATGTTGGTAATATCAGAGACTGCAGTCCCTGCTCGCATTAAGCAGGTGATCGATGTCATGTTTGCCAAAGCAAACACTTTCATCACGTTCTCTAAAAACAGTAGGATAGATCTATGAAGTTTGCACGAATGGTAGGCTTCCCCCAAGTGCAGGACCTCATTAACTGCACTCACATCCCTCTGCAGGCTCCTTCAGATGAGCCCACTGCTCTCATGAATCACAAGAGCTTTCACTTCCACTCCATTAATGTGCAACTGACCAACAGCAGTGCATCAGGCAGATCTGTGCTCACCATCCTGACAGGTGCTATAATGGATTTATATTATGCCTCCATCATCCACTCTTTGCCAGCGCACAGCAAGTGAGAGGCTGGCTGACTGGAAACAAGGGCTTCCCCTGCACACTTGGCTCATGACCCCTCTCAAGAGCCCACACTCAGTGGCTGAAATGCATTACAATCAGATCTAGGGATCAACTAGAGCCCTCATCGAGCAGACCTTTGGAGCTCTCAAGCAACGACTCCGTGGCCTGGACTGGTCTGGTGGCTTCCTCTGATATACCCCAGAAAGAGTGTCTCGTATGATACTGGTTCGATGTATGTTGCATAATTTTGCTCTGCAATAGGGACAACACATGGAGTCACCACTGGACAAGGACCTCCGACAAAATGAGGTTGATGAGATGGAGAATACCAACCTGCAGCCAGAGCTCTTCGGCAGTACCTAATTGAAGAGCATTTCAGCGCAACAATCCCTGCTCCTATGCTTTAAGAGTCATATCCAACATCTGTCCCAGTCCTACTACCCTCTGATAAACTACATCTGCCCAAAGTCAGATAAATAGTAATATGTTGATAGGTTGAGAGATATGTTGATAGAGTGAGATGGTAAGATGGGAGAGGCTTGTATGGAGCATATACACTAGCATAGATCTATTGGGCCAAATGGCCTGTTTCTGTACTGTAAAATTCTATGTAGTTCTATGTAAAAGACCAACATTGATATTCAGATCACCCGACATTGTAGGGTTACCAGATGCTGCAGGATACAAAGATTTCAAAACTCTACAGCTCCTGTAAGGTGCTCCCTCAGTGGCTTCAGCATGGAAGGTGGAAGGCTGCTGCAGCTCAGACAAGATCCTTATGATCAGCGACCTCTAGGAGCTCAGGCATGGAAGGGCCCGATTTCAGACTGGAGCAAGTTGGTGGCTGCCGGGCTCGGCTGACTTTCTGGCACCAGGTTGAGGGGGTGGCGAGGGTCCAAACATGCTGCCATCCTGCGAGACGGCAACAGGTTCCAATCCCACAACTGCCCTTGCTATCGGCCTGTGGTTCAGCGTTCCACTGATCTGTGGGAGACCAGACTGTGGGAGATCCATGATACATACGAACAATGACGGACAGGATAAAACCCTCTGGTCCATCCAGCCTGTTGAACACAATGTGATACCTTGTGCATCCCAATGTATATACTCCTTACCCCACCCAAAACCATGTGATCTCCTGGGAGAGGCGAAAAACCAGATAGGAAACCCAAGCCAATTTGGGAAGAAAAAAAAATCTGGGAAATCCTTCTCCGAGCCTCTCAGGCAATCAAAACTAGTCCAAGGGGTCACTCTGGCCCTGATAAGTCTATGCATTACATTACCTGCCTTTTGTACAAGGTGATCTCCACCCCTGCCAGAAACAGCTCCAGCTCTCGCTTAAAGGAATTCAGCGAGCCGGCAGCCTGTTCCAGAGGTCCACTATTCTCTCGGAAAAGAACCACCTCCTGACATCTCGCCTAAATCTGGCCTTATACAACCTATAATTGTGGCCCATTGGTCCTCCCTAATCTTTTTAATTGGAACAAATTGTCAATTCGAACACAATCTATTCCCTTCATCATCTTATAAGGTATTCATTAAGGTTCCACATAACAGACTGTTAGTTAAAATTAAAACTCATAGAATTGAGGGCTGGTTTGGAGATTGGTTAGGTGGTAGAAGACAGAGAGTAGGGATAATGGGTATGTACTCGGATTGGAAAGAAGTGACTAGTGGTGTCCCACAAGGATCTGTGCTGGAGCCTATTCACTATATTTATTAATGAATTAGATAACACAATAGAGAGCCATATATTCAAGTTTGCCAATGACAAAAAGTTTGATAGCATAGTAAGTAGTGTAGACGAGAGGATAAAATTACAGAGACATTTATGGATTAAGTGAGTGGGCAAAATTGTAGCCGATGGATTGCAACACAGGTAAGTGTGAGGTCATCCATTTTGGACCAAAATAGGATAGATCCGAGTATTTTTTAAATGGTGAGAAGCTAGGAACATTGGAGGCCCAAAGAGATTTATTGGTCCATGTACACAGATCACTAAAATATAGTGGTCAGGTGCAGAAAATAATCAAAAAGGCTATTGGAATGTTAGCCTTTATATCTGGAGGGCTAGAATATAAAGGGGAGGAAGTTTTGCTACAGCTATACAAAGTCCTGGTTAGACCACATCTGGAGTATTGTGTACAGTTCTGTGCACTGCACCTTAGAGAGGATATATTTGCCTTGGAAGGAATGCAGCATATATTCACCAGAATGTTACCAGGGCTCTAAGGGTTAAATTATGAGGAGAGATTACAAAAACTAGGCTTGTATTCCCTGGAATATAGAAGGTCAAGGGGTGATTTGAGGATTTTAGGATTTTGAAAGGAATTTATAGGGTAGATAGAAACTTTTTCCGCTGGTGGGGGAATCTGGGACAAGGGGACATAACCTTAAAATCAGAGTTCAGGAGTGAAGTTAGGAAACATTTCTTCACGCAAAGGGTGGTAGAAATGTGGAACTCTCTCCCACAAAAAGCAGTAAATGCTAGCTCAAGTAACAATTTTAAATCTGAGATCGATAGATTTTTGCTAGCCAAGAATATTAAGGGATATGGAGCCAAAGTGGATAAATGGAGTTAGGGTATAAATCAGCCATGATCTCATTGAATGGTGGAACAGGCTTGAGGGGCTGGATGGCCTACTCCTGTTCCTATAAACCTCGATCAAATCACCCCTAGGTCACCGCTTCTCTAAAGTGTAAAGACCCAGTTCTTTTAGCCTATCTTGATAAGATGCTTCAAACTGGGAATTAATCTGGTGGCCCTCCTCTACACCCTTTCCAAAGCTTCAATATTACCCACTATGTGAGGAGACCAAAACTGGACACAGTATTCTAACTGAGGCCTGACCAAGGCCTTTAACAAGGACAAAACAGTATGCTTTGTCTTGTAGTCAATTGTCCCCAACACCCTGTTCACTTTAGTTATTGCTTCACGGCATTGCTCATGAACCTTTAGAGATCTCTTTCTTTCTCTACCTGCTTTAATGCATTTTCCTGGAGGGTGTATGTATGTTCAGCATTCACCCTGCCCACATGTGTAACACTGCATTTTTCCAAGTTAAACATGATTTGCCAGTGATCGGACTGAAGCACCGATCCAATCGGTCTCCCAGCCTATCCAATGCCACTGAAGATTTACTAGTATACAACTACATTATCATCTCTTTCAAAACACACATTTTACTAATTTAACCTTGTCACAAACTTAAGATTACATAAAATAACTTATGGTCTGTAAATTGCTCCGAGCCGCAAACCAGCGGTGGTTGCCGCTCATTAGATTTAAATTCACGCACTAAGTTACCGCGTTCTTTTTGGCGGCAACTTCCTTGAGCTGCGAGTTCAAATAACATCAGCGTTCTCTCCCAGGCTGTGTGAGTGGTGAAAGGATCACTAAGGCCCCTCAGCCAATCAGCTTGAACAAGCCACGCTGTGAGAACCAGGGAGTACAGTTCATAGACATACAGTGTAGACTAAAATCTCGGTAAAGTATTGTAAAATGACATAGAGAAAGCAAAATAAAAAGAATATAAGATTAAAAGACTTAGATAAAAGAGACAGAAGGCAAAAGTTTTTTTTAAATTTCTAAATTATTTAATTTTAAAAAATATTTTTTTTAAATATTCAAGAACTATTAAAATCAGGAATAATGAGACTCCACGTTTTTAAAAGCTAATTTTTAGTGTCAGAGAGGTTGTTTGGCAGTCATTAAGACTTACCATGTTGTTGAAACTGAGCTTACCTGTTTTGTGGCGAATTTTAATTTGTTTCCAGCTGGGCAAGAGAGCAAGTTGGTGCTGGTCCGTTGATTCTATTGATTGCAGCCAGCGATATCCCTTTAAGGTGAAACTGTCAGATCACCTGCGAACCAGGAAGAGAAAGTTTTGGATTTTTGCGTTTGACTGTGCATGTGCAGTCGCCAGAACTTGCTCTTAGATTTCGTCACTAATAACGATGAGCGCTGTTGGGCTCAACGTTATTTTGAAAGCAATTCCTGGCCCAATGTATTTACATTGTGTTTCTTACTGCAAATGTATTTAATTCAATACTTGAGCCAATGTTCTAAAATCTCATCTCATACCTGAGGAATGGAGGAAGAGATTTCTAAACTGGGTATTTATTTGTTTGTCAATGAACAATTAAGAAATCTTAGGAATTTAAACCAAAATTGGTACTTAAGTTCAATGCTAGGCCGTTTCCCATAATGTCAGCCTATTGCATGAATGCTGCCTAAGTGGAGACCTGAGATTTTAGAACATTGGCTCAAGTATTGAATTAAATACATTTGCAACTCCCCCCTAATGTCTCAGTATTAAATGTGCCATTCTATATTCAATCTCTGTTCTGTGCTGACCTTTAACTGATTTCAAGGTGGGTCATAAAGGAGGTATTGTTGGATGCAAGGGGCACCTACTAGTCTCAGGCATCCAGGGTTGTCATGGGAGTGGATAGGCCCATAATTTTTATTACAGTACTTTGCAGAGCGAACAATTGTGCAGGCCAAAGAGAAGACCTGAAAATTATTTATTAAAAATATTTGGGCACTTCTGCAGGCATGGCAGAGACCGCTAAGATCTTCTCCAGCAAAACTACAGTGCAATTCCCTGCCTCCAAAATGTTAATGACCTCAAGGCTGAAAGATTGGCTGGAGTCAGGAGTGGATTTCTGAGGCAGCCGAAGATGGACACCAATGGAGCAGCAGTAGGAAATTCATGCGACTATGTGCTTGTTTGCATTTATGAATGAAAGTCAGTACTACTCTCAGTTCCACCTCTCACCCCTATCTGAAGTTACTGCTCTGAAGGATTGAAACTCTGCTACACAATATATAGGCAGGAATTCTCACAACATGTTCACGAGATCAAGGATTCTCACCCATAGCATGCAGCAGTGTTTTGATCACTCGGAGCAACAGCTCCAGGTAGGGATAAAGGGAGAATTCTGGCAGAAAATTGGCAGTGTACCTTGAGTGGAAGGGGAAGAATCGGAGAAGAGTGCCTCCATGAAATGGGGGGAGAGGCGAGAATGAGCTGAGGGGGAGGAGGGAAGTAGGGTGCTGGCATGAGCTGGGGGTGGGGGAAGAGGGAAGAAAAGTCCCTCTATGTCACTATGACATTGTATAAGCAATTTTAATCCAATTCAATAATTGGATTTAGCACCTGAAAGTATCAATACATAACCACAATGGCATGGAATATTTCTGCCAGAGGAACAATCCACAAAGTTTTTGCCACAATCCGTCCATACAAAGGTGACGAAATGTTAGGTGTACCTGGAGCCTAACTTATGACAAATCTATGACCCATTGTACTTTTAACGTATTTATGTGTCATAGGCTGTTTCTGAATTGCATGCTTTTTTTTTAACCACTGTGTCAACTTTTACTGATTTTCTAGTTTACTGATGTAAGTCATCCAGATTGTTCCTGATACATTCATAGGATGTGATCTCCTTACAGCAGAAGCATTAGCCACAGAGCAAACTTCAGTTGCAAACCCAATAACCACCTCAAAGCATGTTCTTGGGCAGAAGTTTAAGTAGCTGCATGCTTTGTGGGCAATCTTGACATATATATATATATACTATATATAAAGCCAGTAAAATAGGCTGCCTGTGAGGAAAAAACAGTCTACAGAACCAGTAGCTCACACATTTGGAAGTGCTTTGGCAAGTTATACTTAGCTCACTTGCGTATTACTGGTGTTCAGCAAGCTACACGCCAGATCTGCCTGCTCAACACCTCTTCTGGATTCAAAATCAAGAAAACATTCCATTCCCCAATCACACCTCACTTGGAACCGCAAGAAGAAAATTCACCCCGAAATTTGGAATGGATAATATATTCAATATTTTCATTGTTATTCTGTTCTGTTCATAATTTTTTTTGCTTTTTAAACACTGAAGTATAAGCTCTGAATATACACAAGTTTATTAAAATTAATTGTAACTTGCCATTCGTGTCATGAAGGAATCGTTCTTACTCATAAACATGTCTATCTACGTGATTAAGTCTTACATGCAGCGCATCACAAATTTTGTGCGTGGGGTGGCACCTTACATCTGTCTCTCGCAGAAGAAATGGAGTTAATGCTTTTCTCATTGGCTCGAATATGCAATTTAACCTACCAATTCAGTGACCTGTAGATCCCACAGAAATCCAACCACTTTACTGGTTATAATTTCAACCGATCACCTTTAAAATGATTGCTTTTCTGTGAACTTCTGTGCAATTCCGTGCATACCAGGCAAGGGAGCATTTGGGCAGCTCCTTTTCTTCGGCCCGACTGACCTGTGGCTCCCCTCTCAAAGCGACATGGGGCTGCTCTGTGGTTCCACCTGCTCCACTGGGTGGGTGCCCCTAATACACGCTCCCAATTTGAGCACCTGACCCCATTAATGGTCCCTTCCTCAGGGTTTTGGAAGGGGTTGTGACAGGCCCAAGGCAGTGGGTGGAAATTCTGCACTGCCACACACCAGTGTAATGGTGCCACCGGAATTTTTACCCCAGCATTTAAATTCAGGACATCCCTGCAAATTATTGTTTCTACCATTTTATCTCAGAAAGAAATTTTAAAAATAAAACTGTGTACTGCCATTTACAATATACATTACAAAATATACAAAAATAACCTTGCAAAATTTCAAAGTACAAAATTTTGTTTTGTTCCATCTATTCGCTTCAATATAGTAAGTAATTTTCATCAAGGTTCCCTGAAACTTACCTCAGATAAAATTCTGAAGTTCACGCTTTATGTTGTTTTGATGATTTTATACAAAAAAAATGAAATTACCTTTAGTATCCCTGATGCTGAGGCATTCTCTAGTAATTCTAAAGCTTTATTTTTGAAAACTTGATCTGTCATTTTGTTTCCATCTTTCTGTATAGAATCCATAGTGTTGGGTGCCTAAGCACTTGTACCAACCAGCTCAGGCTCTGAACAATCCCTCAAAATTCCATCTGAATACGTATCAGTTAAACACTACTCTTCCAGTTATTCAAACTGCAGTACGGTTAGTATACTATAAAACCAGCCACAGCCTGGTCTGATGACGCCCTTAGCTTTTGGGGAAATTTATATTTAAGCAGGTGCAGTGTCTGCCGCAACATAAACTTTTTGCAAGGCATCAATTCATTTTACCTCAAACTTCAAAAGCTTATAATGGAATAGGTGCTTATCAGTGTAATTATGTTATGTCACTGACCATCCATTCATCATTAATAAACCTGGCAAGGGGTCTTTGAACATGGTACCAGACAGCAACAACTTTTACTATCTAACTTCTTGTCAAAATAATTATTTTATGCAGGCCAACAGAAAGGACTTTCTATCGGGCAAAAAAAAAATCAGTGTTATTGTATAATCATTCTGTACATAAGTATACTATCAGCCAACGGCAGTATGTACCTACACTGAAAAAATTATACTGTTTACCAAGCATTCACATACACTGGGGGTAATTTTGACTTTAGACGATAATGTAAAACGGGCAATATCGGCTCGGCTGCTCGATAAACACCTCCTGATTTTCATTTCCATTGATGATACACCATCGGCTAAACTCAAAATTACCCCCATTATGTCTAGAAATTAGATGTTTTAGACAGCTATCAGATTTTCACTGAACTCTTCTTGGCCCGATTACAGCTGTAAACCAGCGATTTTTTTTCTTTTTAAATCTAGAAATCTAAAATAAGGTGCATAATTCCACAGTCTAAGTGGCATTAAATATATAATGCATTTACAAAACTGTGCACTTTTTTTTTAAAAAAGGGTATAATTTAGTAATTTCAATTACTTGAGCCATGTTAATTGTTGATTTCAGTAAGCTGGAGACTAAAAGGAGATTGCTCAAACCTTTTGCTTAAAAAGCCACTTCTGGCAACAAAACAATTCAATGTTCTTCCTCTATTGGGAGAAAACTCAATAAAATGTCCAATGTTATTAATTTGTTATACATGAAAATTGTTTTATTAAATAGAGGAAGTATACAATGTGCATAGCAAATACTATTTACACTACACTTAACTGTTTACAATATGATGATAATTTTCCATGCTGAACATTGATGGAATTTTCTCCCTGTACATTACAAATAAAAGGAAAATTCCACCCTTATGCTTGCCAGATTTTCAAGTTCAACCTGTTTACAAATGTATCTTATTACTACTCACATACATAGGAAAGAAAAAATGAACTCATTCTTGAGAATTCAGTAAAACATGCAGCATTTAGAATTGCTTTAAAAGTCCATCAGACAACAGCTGCTTGTTCAGTTCCTGCTGACAATTTACTCGGTTTTAATTTTCTGAAGACATAGTGCAAATTTTGTCTGTAAGTCATCTCATTTAGGAGGAAGTTGGTGGAGGAATCAATACACTTGTCATAGGGATGACAGGATTCCTGACAGAAGGTGCTGAGGTGGCTATTTTATTCAGTTTGTTAACTTCAGCCTGCCAGTTGGGTACTTTCTTTGTAGTCATATGACGACGAGCGTGTTTTGTGAGGTGGTCACTGCGCATGAAGCGTCGATCACAAACAGGGCACATGAACTTCTTCTCTCCCGTGTGAGTCCTGCGGTGTCGCGAAAGCTCATCTGAGCGTGCAAACTTTTTGTCACACCCTTCCCAGTTACAGTTAAAAGGTTTTTCGCCTGTAAAGATAAAACCCATCATTAGTTCGTAATTCCAGTCCTTCACCTAAGTTTCTTAAAAAGAATTCTACCACGCCATCTATTAAAAGTAAACCATAGTTTAGATTGGGAAACTTAACTTTCTTTTGCTGCAATGTATTTAAAATTGGTTCATCTCCCGTGACGATGCTCACAGGTTTCAAAAGAAATATAACAGGAGTAGGTGACCATGTATTGCTGGTAGGTGGCAAAGGTCAGACCCAATCAAATAGGCAGGACAAAAAAAGACCTGAAAATTTTACAGGGAAATGTTAATTGCCATAGTTCAACAGCAGAAAAAGGAGGCAAGGGGAAAAAAAAGGGATTTTTAAAAACTCCAGTGCATGAAAATGCCTAACATAAAGTAAAGAAATGGGAAACAAAGGAAAGGGGAATAAACAACACTGCAGGCGAGGAGGAAAATGAGTCTCAGTTCCTCTAGACCCAGATAGGCCTCTGGAAATAAACAATAACATAGGAATGTGGAATATTAAAAGAGGCAAGTGTATGGGTAATTTTCATGATTTTAGGAGGAAATTATAAAATGTTTATTTGCTTGTTATCTTATACCTGTTATTTATACAGTTTAACTTGGTCAGAAATAAAAATGGTGACTGAAACCAATGAAAACTTAAATGCAGGGAAGTTTAATATTGTAGCCTTTCAGGCAGTTGCTTTTTGTTTTTCTGTGGTACTTATCAGAAAATCGATATGGTTTCGTAGTTTATTTGAACCACTTGTTTTTTGTTTGCTACAGGCAGATTTAGGTGCTACTTTACACATTCAATATGCGATGTGCAATATGCAAGACTTTTAATTATAGATAGATGTGCATGAATATTATCACTAAAAAATGATCTAATTTGCTTCAAAAATCAGTTAATGCAACAGAAGTAAGAACTGCATATGAAAAGAAATTGTAATAAAAATAAAATCTTTCAGGTTAAAAAAATGTATAATTTACGTTACAAGATTCAGACATTACAGTGGAGGATTTTGACATTGGAATATATTATTATGCTCAAATTAAAGTATACCTGTGTGAGTTCGGAGATGTGCTTTTAAGTGTGAACTCTTGAAGTAGGTCTTCCTGCACCCAGTAAAGCTGCAAATATAATTACGTCTTCTAGAGAAGTCCATCTGTGGTACACAGTTTTGGCCTGACGAGACAAAGACTGGAGCAGGAGCAAGTGGCAGTAACTTTGTGTTGCCAACTGTCATTACCGTCTGTTGACCTGGAGATGGTGGTGTGAGAGATGGCTGGGGTAGCACAAACATCACAGTCCCTTGTGGCATGGATGTTCCCACCAGAAGAGGCTGAGGAACCGGAGCTGTCTGGGTAAATGCAGGTTTTACACAGTTGGTCTGAGTTTGGATGAATGCCGAAATGACACCCCTCCCCCCTCCTCCTCCTCCTCCACCCCCTCCTCCTCCTCCCCCTCCTCCATTCACTGGAAACATCTGACAGATAACTGGAGTGTTTGCCACTGGTACAGGTGGTAAGCGTGCTGGTAAAGACTTGACTAGGTTCTGATTTTCAGTTTCAACTTTGTTTGGTGCACAAGGCAGTGCTAAGGAGGGCACTGCTCGCTGTTGGTCCTTGGTAACTGGACTGGTGAAATTCGGCTTCAAACGGCATTTACTCTCAAAATCTCTGGAGGTGCATGTGTCCTTAGTGTGCTTACATTGGTTCAATACTTTTCCTTTCACCTCTGTCCTAAGATCTTGGTTACTTGAGTCTAGTCTTTCAATCACTGATGATGAAGGAATGCGGTTGCAAGGAGAATTATCAGCAGTGTGACGGATGACACTAGTGGCCACCGATCTGCAGTGATGAGCAACAGTTTGTTCAGCTGAAGGAGGCTTCTGACATGAAAACTCCTGAATGTTCACTAAAGCTGGCTTTGCAGTCATGCTGCTGACTGAGTAGACTCCAGTGTTTGCAGTGACTGTTGTTGGCTTTGTGTAAGTAAGTTGTGGTACTGGGGCAGCATTACCTGATTCAACAACACCAGGACTGTGTGGTGGTGTCATACACTGTAAAGACAAAGGAAACATTAAGCTTAATTTGAAGTGGGAACAAGCTCGATGATGTTTCTTCCTCATCTACAATGCACACAAATCTGTTCTTATTCTTTTATTACCTTAGCTTCTAAATATATTAGATCAACACCTACAATTACAATTACTGTTACATACCAGGTTTAAAAGCTCAAATTTAAATAATTGCCAAGGTTAATATGTTTGCTTTTAACTCCATGGTTACAAATAGGCATAATTTAGAACAATTGTATACTTACAAGTAAAGAAAATGAGTGGTAATCCCTCTGCAACATTGGGGGAACAGATTCACAGTGCACAGAATCAGTGTCAGAAGCAGGTGTAAGTGGTCGGATTTTTAAGAGATCCCCTTTTTGTGTCCTTTGACCCCACGAACTCATACAAACAAGAGCCTCCACAGCTTCAATATCATTCTGTTCCAATGTACTGCCAGAGGACCTTTCACTGTCATGACGTTTCCTTTCCAATATCGATTCATAAATGCCCATGATTTCAACCTGGAGGCAAAAAAGCATCTCAGTTTTAAAATAAAAATCAATTGTATATAGGTCCTTGAACCTGCAGTCTATTTTGATGCACCTTACATTGAGGGAATAAAGTATCACTGTTTCCACACCAAGTTATAGTCCAACGATTTTATTTGAAATCTACAAGCTTTCGGAGGCTTCCTCCTTCCTCAGGTAAATGTCAGGAATTCCTCGAAGCCTGACTTCGAGGAATTCCTGACATTTACCTGAGGAAGGAGGAAGCCACCAAAAGCTTGTAGATTTCAAATAAAATCGTTGGACTATAACTTGGTGTTGTAAAATTGTTTACAATTGTCAACCCCAGTCCATCACCGGCATCTCCACATCATGGTCTCCATCTGTTGCCATCGGTTGTGCGATTACAACAACAACATGCATTTATACAAGGCCTTTAACGTAGAAGAACATCTCAAGGTGCTTCAGAGAAACGTAATTTAGTTTTTTCCCCTAAATTGCCAGAAAATTGGCAGAAATGAGAAAAGGTTTATCATTTTAAATGTAAATTGCATTTATAAATATCAGTATAATCTCAAATTGCAATATAGGAAAATTAGGTACACAACTTTAGAAGAGAGTAAAATAGAAGTTTTGATTTCTTTTCAGACCTAACCAAAAACAAACCATAACATTTGGTCACATTAATTGATTATTTCAAATTCTCAGCTAATAGACATTTAAAGTACCACTCCACGCTAAGTTTAATTGCTATGTTAGTGGGGTCTGGCTGAATGGGCAACATTCAATGAGGAGCATTGGGTGCAGTCTAGATTCAATGACCCTGATAGCCTCCCACTCCAAATATAGAATCATGCTCACGTCATTGATTAAGCAGCCATGTGAAGTCTGCATGTCTACTGAGTTTCTACCAGGAAGTCCCCTCCTACAACATCTCTTTGTCCAAGAAAACAAACTCAAAGATTGATCTAGCTTAGTATGAAATTCAACTTTGTTCACATTCCTTCCAGTCGATGCCATTGCACCACACTCTCGTTTGAATGGAAGACTGAAAGTGTTTTATCTGTTAAAATGCTACGTGATACTATATTTATTTGAATTCATATCACTACTTCATTATACGTTGTATATTCAAATCTGCAAAAGGTCTTATTTTAGGGAATAAGATGAATAACATTTGCACCACACTTGAGGAGGACTGATTGCAACTAACGGATTTGTCGTTACCACTCTACGTTACACAATGTACATCTAATACCCCCCCCCCCCCCCATCAAAAAAAAACAGCGATCCTTTACCATTGTTGCATTCAAAGCCATTCCTAATTTTTCCTACCAGTTTAACAGCTTTCTTAAAACGCAGTCTCAGGAGTACAGTAAGCATTAGGTGAAAGGAACACAATTCTTATAACCACCAGCCTGCACTGTTTATTTAAATGTCATTATTTTATAAATTATACATTGCTGAACATCAGTATACTTACGTTACGTGGATCTTCCATTTCTGCAACTTGGCATGGAGAATTACAGCGCATTTTAATTTTATTAATAATAATAATAATAATAAAGAGAAAAGGAAAAAAAAATCTGCAATCGAAACAATATAACACTGGGGGCAAGAAGGGAAGAGACCTCACAAATGCGAGCGACTCAGTTACAACACACACAGAGAACAACAAAAAAATTACATTACAGCTGGCGGCTGGGCAGCTCCCACCAATGGTAGACAAAGGTGTAGCAAGCGGCGGCCAATGGGAGCGCCGTGAGCGCGTGATCAGGGGCTGATCGCTGGCGTGGCCCCGCTCCGTCATCGGCGTGATTGGCGGGAACGCTGCGGGTGGCCACGCCCACCCCGCCCTCACCCTGTCCTCACCCACGTCCGCCCACACGCAGAGTCACTCGTGTCAGTGAGAACCTGCTGAACTCGGCGCTGGAAACTGGGGGAAAGGTTACGTCGCGTCGGGCTGGGTTAAACCATTGCTGCTGGCTTTAACCGTGTCAGCGGCTGAGTAAACACCAAGAGAGCTGGGAGGGGAGGGCAGTGAAGATGCCGACCATCTGGAAACTGTTTTTCTTTTTAAAAGGCTGAAGTAAGCAAGTTTGTTTCGCATTGGCTTTTTTTTTTAAAAAAATGCCACTTCCTCACAGTTGCTTAAAGGAGCTGGACTGTACATTTGTTTTAAGAAACTAGAAATATTTAATTTCCAATTCAACTGTTTTTAGTTTTAATAAATTCTCATCGGATGCATTATGTTCCTTTTGGGAAACTACACATATGCCTCCAAGTTTGGATGAATGCCAGTTGCTGCTCTGTGAATGTTCGAGGATTATTTTCCCTGAGATTTTCTTTCTCCTCACCGCTGCCCCCTTCTCCGTGTAGTACATATCTCCCTCTTACAACCTAGTACATATCTCCCTCTTGCAACCTAGGTGAGAGCAGAAAGCCCACCTGCACCCTTTCATTCCATGGCACAATATCTTAGAAAGAAAAAATGCAAATGCTGGCAATTTGAAGTAAGAGTAAATAATATTGTGTACACAGCAGGCTTGTAAACATTGGAACTGATAGGTACACAAGTCACTTTGTAACAAAATCTAATGTTAAAACAAAGCTCCAAAATTGAGACAAATTAAGTGGAAGGTGGGAGAAACTGACAGAAAAATGGGGGAGGTAGTTAAGGCCTGAAATTGTTAAAGTAAAGGGCTACAGAGTGCCAAGAGGAAAGGTGAAATATTGTTCCTGAAGTTTACATTGAGTAGTGTGGGAGGCCAAAGATGTAAATATCAATAGTGAAATGGTGATCCACAAAGGGGTCAGAATTGTACTTGCAGTGAGAACAGAAAAGTTCAGCAAAGCAGTTGCCCACTTGCATTTCTTCTCTCCTTTGTGGAGGAGACTGCAGTGTGAGCACTGACTATAGTATACTGGGATTGAAGGAGGTATGTTTAAGTTGCTGTCTGACATGGAAGCAGTGTTTAGGATCTTGAACAATGATGTGGAAGGAAGCAAATCGACAGGTTTCATCTTCTATGGTTGCTTGGTGACATCGAAGGGCCGCTGAGAAGTGAGACTGATGGAGGAATGAACAAGGGCATCGAAGGGACGATGGTCCAGGGAATAGAGAGAGGTAAGGGGGGGGGGGGGGGAGAAAGTGTACTTCATAATGTGATCATGTTTTAGTAGCAAAAGATGATCTGATGGATGTGAAGGCTAGTGGGGTGGAATGTGAGAAGAAGAGGGATCCTGTCACCGTTGTAAGAGGAGGGAGAAGGAGTGAGAACAGAGGCAAAGGTAATGGGGTGGATGCGGTCAATCATCCTGTGTTAAGAATGATGCTTAAATTTCACGATTCTTCCATTTCTGCAGCTTGACACAGAATTAACATCATAGCTTATTTTTAGATAATCCCAATCAAAACATAATATTACAAAACAAGAAACATGGTAGAAAACTCTAAAATGGTAGCTCACTTCCCAACAGCACTGTGGGAGAACCTTCACCACACGGACTGCAGCGGTTCAAGAAGGCGGCTCACCACCACCTTCTCAAGGGCAATTAGGGATGGGCAATAAATGCTGGCCTCGCCAGCGATGCCCACATCCCATAAACGAATAAAAAAAAATAGAAATAACAAATTCTCCCCAGGATGGAAAAGACAAGAGGAAACCATGGCTGAGGATATGGGAGGCTTTCAACTTGTGCCCAAAACAGGCTCGAAGTTGGTGGGACAACTATATCGCTTGCCCCATGATGTCAGCATGAGGCATGAACCCTTTTCAGGAGTGTGCCTCGTGGAAATTTGATGGATGAGCTGTCAGCGCAAATCGCACTGGTAATTGGATAGCCCACCCATTGGAGGGGTGGGGAGAGAGATTATGAGCGGGCCAGTTATCATTTCCTGGTGGCTGTACCTCTTACAGGGGAGGTGCAGTGCTCATTGTGGAGCTGAACTGAAGGCTACTTTTATGCTGGAAATCAAAAAATGTCAACCAGGAGAACACCAAGGTTCTCTGATAATGCCCTAGAGGCCTTATTGGAGGAAAAAAGGAGAAGGAAGAATATCCTATTTCCATCAAATGGAAGAAGGGTACCCCACTACACTGCACGGGAAGGATGGTCCGAGATGGCTGAGCATGTAAATGCTGGAAGTTTAGCTCCTTAGACCTGGAAGCAGTGTAGAAAGAAGTTCAATGACCTGACCCAGGCTGCTAAGGTAAGACTCCATTCACAGTTTTGTCATTGTCAATACAGCCGTGCACTACTTTACTGTGATAGCACCAATGAAAATCTTGACCTCCCTGCTTTACTTTCCTCTCATCCAATCGCTGCAACACCCTTCAGTGGCTCTCCTCCTGCTACCACTTCCAAACTCTGCCACTGCTCTCACTGTTAATGCCCTCTCTTGCACACACCTGATGCTTCTTCATAACACCAGACAAACTATACCATCCTCGAACATAGATGTTCAGAATTAGTCAGCACGACACTCACTAAAACACTCCCTTTCCTCTTGCAGAACGAACTAGTGCACAACGTCAGGGTCGAGGAGCCGCACAGGAGGAGGAACTCTATCGTTTCACAAGTTCTCATTTGCTGAAGAGGCTACTGTGGATATCCTGGTGTTAGAGGATGTATTTATTAATAATTGGATGAGGATATTCCTCATAATTAATGAGGTTCTTGAAACATTAATGTCAAGCGTTTACAGATTTATTAAGATTATAGTATTTTTAAACCCACCAGATGATTGGGGAATCAAACATGTTGCAGTTCTGAGATCAGTCTCCAGGTTGATTAACCTTCCAAATCCGAATCCCCATTACAATACACTACTTTATATACCCTAATTGCTTAAAAGTTTCTGATCAAAATGTCCTTAAATGGTATGTTCAGCATGACCTGATCACGCCTCGGTCACATGCAACTTTACATTTCTGAATTATAGCGTACACAATCAGTTTCTGATTTACAATGATTCTATTGACATGGATCAAAATGACTCATCATTCAGTTATCCTGTTGTCAGTTTTCTTAACTTGACTAAAATAACTAAGTTCCCCATCTTTTGAAGTCGCCAGACTATTCTCCAATTAAGTTTCAACAAGTAACAGACAGGATGAACGCCAGGTGGGATCTGCCGTTCCTCACAGAATCACCAAAAGTGGGATTTGGAGAGACTGGAATCCTCTGTTTCTTGATTTTACTGGAGTGAGCATTCTGCATTTTAATCCTTTTTCATCCATGTCTCCTTGCACTGGGTGGGGAGAGAGCCCGAGCTGTTGCAGAAGGCAAGGGAGGAGGAAGCGTGCCACAGGGTGCTTGGCCCTACAACCATCCATTTCTTTTATCAGTTAACTATCCCCCTCACTCAATCTACATCACAGCTTGGGGCTTCATTGAGAATGTTTTGCAACAATATGCCATTGCCTCTAGTTACTGACCATTTTCTCCATTCCCTCTTTCCAGGCCCTGGTGAAGTCCCAGGCCCATTGGCAGTAGAAGAATAGGAGGAGGAAGAATCTGCAACTAAAAATGCACTATCACTCACTCTTAAGCTTGTACGCACCTGCTCAGAAATTGGCACCCTTTAGATAGTGACTTAGAGGGGTCAGCACTGGGTGATGCACCGAGCACAAGTGAGCAGAAGCAAGGGCAGGGGGAGAGGACAGATCAGGACACCAGTGGGCGAGCTCGCATCCTAGCCCTGCTGTAGAGGGCAGAGACAATGACTTCCAGGACCCAGCTCTCAAAGGATGAGTATTGGCTGCGTACTAGGAATTGTCAGGTGCAATGGACTGCCTGTCAGGATGGGTGGGGGGGGGGGGGGGGGTAGGGCTATGCAACATGTTGGAGGAGTCCACTTCCAACTTGTGCATTGCAGTCACGCATGGCATCGAGTCACTGCAGTCAACCATAGAACATATAGTGATCTCTATGCAGACTGCAGTTAGGCCCGCTTTCCAGGAGTCTCTGGCAGCAGTGACGGCGGCTCTCAGGGATGCACATACTGAGGCCAGGCAGGCTCTGGGCTCCACCATTTCCTCCAGCTTATTAAGCTTGAAACAAATCATGGATAGGGCCTGCCAAAGCACTTCTTACAGTCTGCCCACCCGCAGATCAGTGGGAGTGCTAAGGTGCCACCCCACGTGAGTGGCAGTGGCACTATGGGAGAGGTGCACCTTGCCCTCTCTCAGGATGACAGTGTATCTGCTCCCCTGTCACCCCATGTACCAGTCCTGGTGCCGTAAAGCCAGCTGGGCCAGACTGTTACAGCAGCAGCTGAAATGCCACCGTCTGCAGCCGGGCTGCCTCAGGCCCGAGCTCCTTGGGGTCGCTGGTCGCAGCCATCTCAAGTTCCTTCATTGGAAGCCCAGCAGCCTTCCATATACCAAGCTGATACACTCAGCGAACAACTCATAGGAGCACGAGAGTAGATAGAAGAGTATTTAAGACAGGTACTAGGGGTTTGCACCAGGGTGAAGAGTAGTTAATGGCAGGTGTAAAGATCACTTTAAATTACTTTCTTTTTCCAAATTCTTGTGCAGAGTTTGGTGAGTATTTGATGACCATGCAATATGTTTTCTCTGAAAGCCCTATGCTTGTGTTTGGATTCACTGCAGTCCTAAGGATAGTGGAAGGATTGGGACTGATGTTGGGAGGGGTTGTCGGGGTGCAGGGGAATAGTAAGTTTTCAGCTGAAGTGCTCCTGGATGAGCTGCTGTTGAAGAGCTCTTGCAGATGGCAAGATAGGTGGGCCTCGCTTTTCCTCAACGTCCTCAGTATCTTCCTGTCGCGCATGCACCTCCACATCTTCCTCTGCAGTTGGCTTGATGGGTTTTCCCCTTTGGATGGCAAAGTTGTGCAGCATGCAGCAGGCAATGACGATCCTGGAAGTTGTGCAAACTCAGGTCATCAGATCAAATAGGACGGAGTTGGAAAAACTGTAAGAAAAGGATGGTGTCTTCAGTAAATGGAGCCTGGAAAGAAACATAATCCAGATAGTTGTGGGAGAAAATGGGCTTATAATAGATGTCTGTGGAAAGCCCATTGCCAGAAATGGAGAGAGATAAGGCCAGGGAGGGAAGGGAAGGGAAGAGATGAAACACGTAATGGTGAGGATGAGTGAAAATGGGAAAGATAATTAATTATATTGTCAAATTAAGAGCAAGAGTAGGAAGAAGCACCAGCATCACAAGAACCATTATTATCATCAGCCCAGGGCAGAGCTTCCTCTCCCTGCTCTCTGACCTACATTGGCTCCCAGTCCAGCAAAGCCTCAATTTTAAAATTCTCATCCTTGTTTTCAAATCCCTCCATGGCCTTGCCCCTCCCTATCTCCCGTAACCTCCTCCAGCCTTGCAACCCTCCGAGATCTCTGCGCTGCTCCAATTCTGTCCCCTTGCGCATCCCCGATTTTCTCTGTTCCACCATTGGCGGCCGTGCCTTCAGCTGCCTAAGATCTGGAATTCCCTCCCTAAACCTCTCCACCTCTCCGTCTCTCTCTCCTCCTTTAAGATGGTCCTTAAAACCTACCTCTTTGACCAAGCTTTTGGTCACCTGTCCTAATATCTCCTTATGTGTCAAATTTTGTTTGTTAACACTCCTGTGAAGTGCCTTGGGACATTTTAACTACAGTAAAGGCGCTATATAAATGCAAGTTGTTATTGTGGTTTCCTGCCTTTTTCTTTCATCCGCCTGACTACCCTTCCCCCAAGAGCGGAATCGAACAGCCTAACTTGGTAAAGACCCATGCTGAGTTTTTTCCATTTATTTCTGTGTCTAATGCTGCAGGGCCATTAATTTTACTAAGATGTTCTATGAATTTTCATAATCAACAAAGTAAGCCCCCTCTTGCGATTCCCCTTCTAACTTTGTACTTGGTGAAAGGCAGCAACTTTAGGAGTCAGCACCATTCGGAGAGAAAAGGAAAAACTGAGTATTATGTAAAAATGATAAAGATGCCTCTGTTTCCACCCTTCATCACTATGATTACATGAATTCTTTTGGTGGAATGAAAAATTAACAGGAGGAATGAAAAGAAAGAATGGGGATAAATGAACCAAAACTTCCCTGACTAGAGGGTTTGTAGCAATTAATTTTAAATGCATTATTAATAGTACAATACACAGTCCAACTGATTGATTGCAGGTCACTTAAGAAGTCTTGCAGATCTGAGTTGTAGACATGAGGAGCAGGCACGGTCCACTACACTCCACGTTTGTTTCATGTCAGCAAATATATTGTTTGTGTGTCCTGCATTTAGATGGGCAACGATCCAAGTATTAATTTGTTCTCATGTCTCCCAACTAATTGGCTTGCCTTCCATGCAGATTGAAGGCATTACTCCAGATCAGCAGGAATGCAGAAGTGGCTGTGACTGTGTTCAATTCACTGAAAGTTGTGTGTGACCTTGAACGTTAGGTTGCCCCGAGCCAATGAACATTTCAGGTAGCACCATTACATACCACAGGTTTAAGATTGGATTTTGAACCTCGCCGCCCCCCCCCCCCCCCCTTTACAATCCGATCTGTCTGAAAATTGGCAAAAAGTCTCCTTTCCCATTGTGTGATGTTGGTGGATTTGCTCAATGTAAGGCACAGATAGTGTACCATGCAATCTGCTCCTTTGACAAATGATGTAAAATGTTTTTTTTTCCCCCTTGACTACCATCCTTAAGAGGATTTGTTTGCTGCAGGTAATCATTTTCTAGCTTGGTTATCTGCAGTAGCCCAGTCGCAGTTAAAATTATTGTCACATTAAGAGGGAGAAGTGAAATGGGTTAATCGCAATGAGTTACAAGTCTCCTTGATAGGATTTTTGATTAGAAATAATAATGGTTCTTGCGATGCTGGGTAAGGTCAGAAAAACCCGCAAATCTTTCGCACTACTTTTCTCTTAAGAAAATAAATTAAATCTAAACACTTTATAGGTTGCAATTATACTGTGAGAATCACCTGCAATGGCCTCTCTTCCTGCTCCCACACCGTTACCTCTGGAGTCCCCCAAGGATCTAGCCTTGGACCTCTCCTATTTCTCATCTACAAACTGCTCCTCAACGACATCATCCGAAAACACAAGGTCAGGTTCCACATCTACACTGACGACACCCAGTTCTACCTCACCATCACCTCTCTAGACCCCCTTCACTGTCTCTGATTTGTCACGCTACTTGTCCAGCATCCAGTACTGCTTGATAGAAATTTCCACCAATTAAATATTGGGAAGACCGAAGCCATTGTCTTTGGTCCCTGCCACAAACTCCGTTCCCTTGCCACTGACTCCGTCCCTCCCCCATCCACTGTCTGAGGCTGAACCAGACCGTTCGCAACCTTAGCGTCCTATTTTACCCTGAGATGAGCTTCCGACCACATATTCGCTCCATCACCAAGATCGCCTACTTCCACCTCCGTAACATCGCCCATCCCTGCCCCTGCCTCAGTTCATCTGCTGCTGAAACCCTCATCCATGCCTTTGTTACCTCTAGACTTGATTATTCCAATGCTCTCCTGGCCGGCCTCCCATCTTCCACCCTCTATAAACTTGAGCACATCCAAAACTCTGCTGCCCGTATCCTAACTCGCACTAAGTCCTGTTCACCCATCACTTCCGCGCTCGCTGACCTACATTGGCTCCCGGTCCAGCAACACCTCGATTTTTCTAAACTTAAAGGCCTAAATTTTAACCCGGAGGAACAGGTGGGTTGGGGACAGGGGGGCAGTAAAAATTTTAAAAATCTAAATCACAGCCCCAACCCACCAACTTGCGGTTTTAACGGAAGCAGGACGAGGGGCAGGCGACTAACCCACTCTTTGGAGGTGGGTCAGTCAATGAAAGCTTTCAAGGAGGCTGCGGGCTTCCATTTTTACAGCTCTTTTATTTTTAACCCCTGGGGGCCGGGATTCCCGGGCCTTCCAATTCACGCCACCTGAGTGGCGGCGAGAAGGCCCGAAACAGCAGGTGAGTGCCTTTATAGCACAGGTTGTGGGCCTGGAGGAGCAGGAGTGTTTCCCCCAGGCCCAACAAGCCTACCTGCAGCAACCCCCACCCCATGATCTCTGAACCTCCCCACGATCTCCGACCCCCCCATCACTGATGACGCCCGACCCCCCCGATGACCCCCGAACCCCCCAATGACTCCCGACGTCCTGTTGACTCCTGACCTCAAGCCCCGATGACCCTCGGTGACTCCAACCCTGACCCTGACCCCCCATGACCCCCCCCCCCCCCCCCAATCTAAGACTCACCTTCTTGCATCCACTTCCTTCCTTTTCTCCTGTCCGACTGGCAGCCAGCCTGTCGCTCAGGCCAGCCTGTCGGGCGGGAAACCAACAAAAAAATAAAAGTCGCCCTTACGTCAAAATCCTACTTCCGGGTTTCCCGTCAGGAATCCTACCACCACCACCCGCCCCCGCCTTCTTCCTGGTTCTGTTAAAATTTAGGCCATAGTTTATATGTATCCATAGGTGATTCCAAACTAAGTTTCAGTCTGGATAAATTAATCAGTTCAATTTTTATTTCCCTGCTTTAATAAAAAAGGGCTCAAAAAATCGCGAAATAAAGATTATTTTTTTAAGCATACCACACCCATAAATGATAAAACCAAAATGGTGGATATACACAGTAGGTCTGTCAACAACCCAAAGAGTAATAAGCCAGAAATGATAATCTGTCCAATTTCAGACTAATAGCAACTTAAAATAATTTTAGGCCACTGTTCTGTGACTGCACTTTCTCTGCCTATTAATTCCTACTTTACCTACCTTTTAACCATTTTTCTAGAATTTTTGCAGCACATTTTACCACTAAGTGACAAAGGCCTAGAAATTAGTTGACGTCGTGCCTGTTTTATAGGCGTAAAATTAGTGCCCAAGCATCCAATATGGCTGGTGGCGTGCGTGCTCATGTGCCATGCTAGAAGTGCTCCACCTGCAATATTGGTAAAGGCAGAAAAAGAGGCATGCAGGGCCCGCAACTGTTGCTATAAAGAATAATAAGCCTGAGGGGTTTTAGAAATCAGCAAAGGTTTACCAAGAAATTGATAAACAGGGAGAAAATCGAATATGTGAGTAAACTAGCAAGAAGTATAAGAACAGATTGTAAGAGGTTCTACAAGTAAAAAAGGAAGAGATTAGCGAAAGTAAACGTGGGTCCCTTAGAGGCAGAGACAGGAGAAATTATAATGGGGAATAAGGAAATGGCAGAGACGTTAAACAAATATTTTGTATCTGTCTTCACAGTAGAAGACACAAAAACATACCAGAAATAGTGGGGAACCAAAGGTCTAAAGACAGTGAGGAACTTAAAATAATTAAGATTAGTAAAGAAAAAGTACTGGAGAAATTAATGGGACTAAAAGCCTTATGGCCTGCATTCTAGGGTTTTAAAAGAGGTGGCTGCAGAGATAGTGGATGCATTGGTTTTGATCTTCCAGAATTCCCTAGATTCTAGAACGGTCCCCGTGGATTGGAAGGTAGCAAATGTAATCCTGCTTTTCAAGAAAGGAGGGAGAGAGAAATCAGGGAACTATAGACCAGTTAGCCTGACATCAGTAGTAGGGAAAATGCCAGAATCTATTATTAAGGACGTAGCAACAGGGCAATTAGAAAATCATAATATGATTAGGCAGAGTCAACACAGTTTTATGACAGGGAAATCATGTTTGACAAATCCATTAGAGTTTTTTTAAGGGTATAACTAGGAGAGTAGATAAGGGGGGACCAGTGGATGTAACATATTTGGATTTTCAAAAGGCATTCGATCAGGTTCCACACAAGAGGTTGTTACACAAGATTAAGGCTCATGGGATTAGGGGCAATATATTAGCATGAATTGAGGATTGGTTAATGGTCAGAAAACAGAGAGTAGGAATAAATGGGTCATTTTCGGGTTGTCAAGTTGTAACTGATGGGGTACCGCAAGGATCAGTGCTTGGGCCTCAGCTGTTTTCAATATATATCAATGACTTGGATGAGGGGACTGGGTGTAACATATTCAAGTTTACTGATGTTACAAAGCTAGATGGGACAGTACGCTGTGAGGAGGACGCAAAGAGGCTGCAAAGGGATATAGACTGGCTAAGTGAATGGGTGAGAAGGTGGCAGATGGAGTGTAATGTGGGGAAATGTGAAATTATCCACTTTGGCAGGAAGAATAGAAAAGCAGAATATTTTTTAAAAGGTGAGAGAGTAAGAAATGTTGGTAGTCAGAGGGATTTGGGTCTCCTTGTACACGAATCACAGAAAGTTAACATGCAGGTACAGCAAGCAATTAGGAAGGCAAATGGTATGTTAGCCTTTATTGCAAGGGGATTGGAATATAAGAGTAAGGAGGTCTTGCTGCAATTATACAGGAGGTGAGACCACATCTGGAGTACTGTGTACAGTTTTGGTCTCCTTACCTAAGGAAGGATATACTTGCCTTAGAGGGGGTGTGATGAAGGTTCATTAGATTGATTTCTGGGATGAGAGGATTGTCCTATAAGGAGAGATTGAGTAGAATGGGCCTATATTCTCTGGAATTTAGAAGAATGAGAGGTGATCTCATTGAAACGTATAAAATTCTTGGAAGGCTTGATAGGGTGGATGCTGAGAGGCCGTTTCCCCTGGCTGGAGAATCTAGATCTAGGGGTCATAGTCTCAGGATAAGGGGTCGGCCATTTAGGACTGAGGTGAGGAAAAATTTCTTCATTCAGAGGGTTGTGAATCTTTGGAATTCTCTACCCCAGAGGGCTGTGGATTCGTCATTTGAGTATATTCAAGACTGAGATCGATAAATTTTTGGACACGAAGGGAATCAAGGGATATGGGGATAGAGCGGGAAAGTGGAGTTGGATCTTATTGAATGGCGGAGCAGGCTCAAGGGGCCGTATGGCCTACTCCTGCTCCTATTTCTTATGTTTTTATGAAACAGGTATTAGGACATTTGCATATGCAACTAAGGGGTTTGACACCTGTTTGAGGCCCCCTTTGCAAAATTAATCTGCCCTGAACGTGGTCTACATGCGGCCTAACCAGGACCATTGGAGTCCGCCACCGAAAAGGTAAGTTTGTTAAAAAATACTTACCTGAATGTGGAGCTGGTAATGTCATTTTGCACAGAAACAGCTCCAGACATTGTCAGTTCAAGTTTCTGTCACTGATCATAAAGTATGCAGGTCATATGGCACATTTGCTGCAGATCTAAGCAAAACTTAAAAATGGCTCAAAATGTGTTGTAAACATGCACGCTAAAGATAAGCTCCACCATTAACATTAATTTGATTTAAAAGTCAGAGGAATGCCGAGCATCAATAGTTGATGGTTAGGCATTTGATGTTGAATGCCTCTGAAACACCTCTAAATTGGTTTCATATTTGAGACTAATTGCAGGCCATGTTTCTTGTCAAATGCTGCGTCATCCTGTTACTTTTGGCACTGAGAGCTTGGTTACCCAGGCATGTAACTCTGGGAGCGATAAAGTTTCATCTATTCCTGCCAAAGTCTGCCTTGGGAGATCAACTACATAAGTACATTGTAGTAAGTAGAAATGTATGCACATAAAATTGGATGGTGGATGGGGTAGAGATGCCAACATTGGGCAAATCCTTTGTGTGTGATTTTTCAAAGTCGGGCATCATCTGCGTACTCAACCCATCGATATATACCAAAAACATAAAGATGGTTGAAAGCAATGTCCCAATAATGATAACGTAGCTGCAGCAGGTCACTGATATTCTTCAATTCTCACTAGAGTGACTGGCCGACATCATGGGGATGATTTTCACAATCTTTTTCTCGCCAGAAAAATGGCAGCCAGCAGTTGAAAATAGTGGGGGAGGGGGCAACTCGGCCACTCCATTGATGCAATAATCATACAGGCCTGTAAATGGGCGATTGTAATTTTCAGGTACAAATGGGTGGAGGCCACCGGAGGCCCCTCTGAAAACAGCAAAATAAACTCCGGCCTACTGCTGGTTTCCGCACCAGGCCCGACCTACCAGTCAGTTCAGCGTAGGTGCTGGCCAATTTCCCACCCTCTCATCAACAGCTCCTGAGTAATGTTAATGTAGGAGAAGTGCTCCCTGAATACGGGCTGTGGATATGGCCTCCTGCGCAATGCCCTCCTCCTCTTCCTTCTCCTGGCAGCTGTTTCTGCTCTTTTCTGTCTTCCTTGCTGCTTCTCCTCGTCCTCCAGCTCCATTGGCATCACTTTGAGACCACCCTTGACAGCAGTCAAACAGTTTCTGAGGCAGACAACAATAGTATAACACCAGCAAAACCGTGCTCTCTTTAGACAAAGTGAAGTTTCCAGAGTTATAAAACACACCAAAAAAGTCCAGAAGTTAACCAGCAGCCTGAAATGTGAAACCAGCAACTGAAGTGTAAGTACTGCATAATCCCTTTAAATATCGCTGGTGAGAGGGCCTTCCTGCCAGTTAGTGGCACGTTGTGCTGTGCGTATTCAGCATGTGGCGAGTTAAGTGCTGGAGCGTTTGAAAATGGAGAATGGGTCCTGCAAGAAGCGCAGGATCCTAATTTGAATAAATGATTTCCCCCTTTAAATGCACACTCCTGACGCCAGCGCAACCACCTTCACCAATATGGCGGGCAGCACACTTCCAGGCGAAAATGCACACGTGCTTCCTGCCCGCCATATTGGAACCTTAGCACCCGAAAAATGGGCGCTGCACAGACAAATTTCTAGGCCCTTGTTCTCTTTCTGTACCTAGTTTAAGGGCCCTCAGTTACCAGAACAGGACAGGCTGAGAGAGTTGGGCCTTTAAACTTTGGTAAATTGTAGACTTTGAGGAGATATGTTTGAGGTCTTTATATGAAAGGATTTCACTTGGTCGAAGTGGATATGCTATTTGAGCAAGATAGATTTGGGAGGACCAGAGGAGTTCAGTATAAGTTACGAAAGCCTAGAACTAGATTAGATGCTAGGAGGCACTTCTTTGTGCAGAGAGTCATTGATCTGGAACAAGTTGCCGGCATTGCAGTGAGTGTGGATTCACTGCAAGAATTCAAAAGGAAGCTGGGCGAATTCCTGAGAGTGACAAACATATCTACATATATAAAGTGGGTAGGTCATTGGGGCTTGTGTCACCCAGCCACCATGGTCTCCCGGAGCTTGCTTGATTGCTTTTGGGGATCAGAGAGGAATCATCCAGACTTTCTTTCCAAAATTGCTTTTTTTCCTCCCCTGGGAGATTTTACAGCTGTACAAGAGTAGAGTTGGGGGAGATGGGTCATGGTGTGTGGAAGTTGTACCATGACAGGATGGGACAGCCTCAATGGACTGGCTAGACTGTTCATATATTTTTTGTATGTTAGAAACTATAGGAAAAAGTACTTTTGGTCAATCACCCATCAGACATCACAAAGATGTCATTCCAGGAAGGATGGGCTTCATCTGTAGTCCAAAAGCAGGTGGTATAAAGCTCAACAGAAAGGAAAGCAGAGTCACCGGAGAACAGGTGTAATGTTTCATTTCCCACTATTGACATCCTTACCTTGCTAATGTATCTGTCTATCTATAATATATTAAAATTCTTACATCTGCTGGCACTCCCTATCAACTTTTTCCAGTATAAATTCCTATATCCAAAACCTGACTGTCATCTACATTCCATTCCAAGCTACAGATCCTGCCATTAAGGGTGTAATTTTCCGACTTTGTGTTCCCGGTGGGAAACCTTGGCTACCAGGACCATGTATTGGAAATTTTAGCACGTTCTGGCAAACTCCGACGCAGCACATGCTGGAATTTCCAATATTCCCTCTCCACACCCCGGCAGGAGCATTACAGATGTCAAAATTGTCTGAAGGATCGTGATAAGAGGTGGCCATGGACTTTAGAGGACCTTCATTACAGTACAATAGTGTTTAGAAAGAGGATAGTGGATATATTGAAATAATAAAAGTTACCTCTTAGTAAATCATAAGATTGGAATCTAATCGAAGGGTTTAGATTGGAGCATAAACTACAAGGGCAAAGTTCAAATAATTTATGTTAAGAACACTTAACATTGGCTAGTATCTAATTTCACTGATTGCTACCTGGTTTTATTTATAATTTGCCTTATTGTGAATTCTTTACCTATGTTTTATGTCCTCCCTTTTCTGTCAATTTTATACAATATCCAACAGAATGGGGCCGAGTTTTACAGCTTCTGTTGGGTGGCAGTGGGTTCATGGCACTTTGAAAATTGCAGCATTGAATTTACCGCCTTATTCCCGCTCCTGATGTGTCCTCCTTCATTTTGTTGGGACCGTCACAAGGGCAGCCCAGGCACATGTCTGTTTAAGGCAGGCGCTGCGTTACAGTATTCAAATCGAGTTACATTGAGTCTACAGCATAGAAACAAGCCATTTGGACAACTGGTCTATGCCGACTCCACATGAGCCTCCTCCCTCCCTACTTCATCTACCCTTATCAGGATATCCTTCTATTCCTTTCTCTCCCACGTGCTTATCTAGCTTCCCCTTAAATGCATCTATGCTATTTACCTGAACTACTCCTTGTGATAGCATGTTCCACATTCTAATCACTCTTTAGGTAAAGAAGTTTGTCTTGAATTCCCTATTGGATTTATTAGTGACTATCTTATATTGATGACCTCTAGTTTTGGTCTCCCCCACAAGTGGAAACATTGTCTCCACGTGTACCCTTCAAATCCTTTCATTATCTTAAAGACCTCTATCAGGTCACCCCTCAGACATCTCTTTTCTAGAGAAAAGAGCCCCAGCGTGTTCAGCCTTTCTTGATAAGTATATCCTTTCAGTTCTGGTATCATCCTTGTGAATCTTTTTTGCACCTTCTCCAATGCCTCTATATCCTTTTTATAATATGGAGACCAGAACTGTTCACAGTACTCCAAGTGTGGTCTAACCAGGGTTCTATACAAGTTTAACATAACTCCTCTGCTTTTCAATTCTATCCCTCTAGAAATGAACCTGTGTTTGATTTGCCTTTTTATGGCCTTATTAACCTGTGTCGCTACTTTTAGTGATTGTACCCCAAGATCCCTTTGTTCCTCTACCCCACTTAGCCTCTAAGGAATATGTGGCCTCCTTATTCTTCCTACCAAAATGCACCACCTCACATTTATCTATATTGAAGTTCATTTGCCAATTACCCATTCTGCAAGTTTATTAATGTCTTCTTGCATTTTGACACATTTTTCCTTTGTATTAACTACACCCCCCAATTTGGTATCATCTGCAAATTTTGAAATTGTACTTCTGATTCCCGAGTCCAAATCGTTAATCTAAATTGTGAACAACAGTGGTCCCAGCACCGATCCCTGTGGAACATCGCTCCCCACCTTTTGCCAGTCTGAGAAGCTACCTTTAACCCCCTACTCTCTGTTTTCTGTTTTGCAGCCAGCTTGCTATTCATTCTGCTACCTGTCCCCTAATTCCACATGCTCTGACCTATTCATGAGTCCACATATGCAATACCTTATCAAAAGCCTTTTGAAAATCCAAATATATTACATCTACTGCATTACCCTTGTTACTCTTTCAGTTACTTCAAAGAATTCAATAAGGTTGGTCAAGCATGACTTTCCCTTCTATAATCCGTGCTGACTATTCTTTATTATATTTTCATTTTCTAGATGTTTTTCTATTACATCTTAGAGTAAAGATTCCATTATCTTTCCTACCACCGATGTTATGCTAATTGGTCTATGGTTCCTTTAACTTGTTCTATCTCCCTTTTTAAAAATAGGAATAACATTAGCTGTCTGCCAATCCTCTGGCGCTATTCCGTTTTCTAATGAATTTTTATATCTATGTAATAGTGCCTCTGCTATCTCTTCCCTAACTTCTTTTAAGATGTGTGAATACAATCCATCTCCCGGACCAGGAGTTTGATTAGCTTATCAATTGTCTCCCTCCTTTCTATCTTAAACGTCTTTATATATTTTTTGATCTCTCTTCTAATGTCCTGCCCACGTTGTTAGTCTCCTGGTAAATACTGAGGCAAAGTAACCATTCACTATTTCTGCCATTTCACTGTCGTTACCTGTGAGGTTGTCTTGTGCATCCCTTAGTGGCCCTATCCCTATCCTGATTTTTCTTTTGCTATTTATGTGTCTGTAGAATACTTTACTGTTTCTTTTTATATTCTTTGATAATTTAATTTCATAGTTCATCTTTGCTTTCCTAATTGTTTTTTTACTTCTTTCCTAACCTCTTTGTATTCCCTTTTATCATCCTCTCCTTTATTGTCTATGTACTTAGAGTATGCATTTTTCTTTAGTTTCAATTTTACTCTTACCTCTTTATTCTTCAATGGTGTTTCATTATTGGCTAGTTTGATCTTGCTTTTTAGAGGAATATATTTCTCCTGAACTCTATTGATCACTGTTTTAAATATTACCCACTGCTGTTCTATCTCTTTGTCTGTCAACATTTTTTTCCAGTTTACCTTCCCTAGTTCCATTCTCATCCCCTCAAAATTAGCTTTATCGCAATCTATTACTTTGGTCTTTGTCTTACTTATATCTTTCACAATCATTATTTTAAATGTTATTATATTATGATCACTATTGCCGAGATGTTTGGGGTCATATGACATCAATAGGTCCCCAATACCATTTTCACCTGGATTTGTCGAAGTTACGAGGAATACTGGACCTGCCCAGTAGTATCGGGTGGTACAGACGGGAAGCGGCCATTTGAAGCGTTATTTAAAGGGGCACTCACCTGCAAGTACTCAGATCATTGGTATCCGTCTGGAAAAAAACATTGCTTAATTCATAGTGATGTTGTTGACTTGGACATGACTTGATTTTTGTTACAATTTGCTTGGAGGAAGTTGGAGGAAGAGGAACAGCAGCAGTGGGGAGCCTCAGGGGGCTGCAGTTGGGGCTGTTACAAGTCCACAAAGGAGGAGGACAGCTCACAGATGTCCTTCCCCTGCCCATAGGGTCTAAAGGCCCAGAGTTACCTACCTCCAGTTTACCGAGGAACAGTGCGTAAAGAGCTGTGCTTCTCCAGAGAGGCTTTCACCAACTTGTGCAACCCCTTACAGCAAAACCTGTGGGAGAGCAGACTGTAGGGGATGTATGATGTGATTGAAGCTCCTATCAATGTGTTTCCTGAACCTTTTGAAGGCAGTTGAGATGGTGGAGCTCATAGCCTGACTGGCACCAGTTTGAGCTTTGATCTAAAATGCTAGTGCTGGTGTGGGAGCCCAGCTGCAGTGTCCATAGAGGTGACCACATGCTCCATGGTAGATTGCAGAGTGCTGATGCCTTGTGCCAGAACATCACACAAGCTGGAAACAGATTCCTCCATACTGTCAGACATGTTGCGGGCAGGCTTTTAAAGCCTGGGACATTGAAGTTAGCAACTCAGTCCTCTTCAGCAGAGCTAGTACCTGAGCTTCTCAGTAAGCCATGTCCTGAGCTATTCTTTCCACCAGCACCTGCTCCTGCTTGCTAGTGCTGAGTGATTCATCATGCGCAGACCCCCTCTAATTCACTGGGTTCAATTTTCCCAGGAAATCGCGGGTGCGATGGGGGCGGGGGTCCAAAAATCAGGGAAATCCCGATCGGGTTCGGAACATGGCTCCAATCCACAGACTTCCGGGTTCCAGACTGGACTGGCTAGACAGACTGAATGCAGGGAGGATATTTTCCCTGGCTGGGGGGGGGGGGGGGGGGGTCCAGAACGAGGGGTCACAGTCTCAGGATATGGGATAGTACATTTAGGACTGAGATGAGGAGAAATTTCTTCACTCAGACGGTGGTGAACCTGTGGAATTCTCTACCACAGAAGGCTGTGGAGGCCAAGTCACTGAATATATTTAAGAAGGAGATAGATAGATTTCTAGAAAAAAAAGTCATCAAGGGGTATGGGGAGAGATCGGGAATATGGTAGTGAGATAGAGGATCAACCATGATCAAATTGAATGGCGAAGCAGGCTCGAAGGGCCGAATGGCCTACTCCTGCTCCTATTTTCTATGTTTCTATGTTTCCTCATGGACGCGTCTGGGTGTGCGCACACCTCCCAAATACGGAAGTCCCGCTGGCAATTAGAGCCGGCAGGATGATACTTTACACAGTTGTTAAGATAGTTTAAGTAGTTGAACTAATTAATTTTCTCCACTTTGAGGGAGGGGTGCAATTTTGAAGCATCCTCAGCGTGTTTCCCGTGCTGTGGGAAACACTCCATGTTGCAACAGACGTGTTTCAGCCAGCAGCCAGTTGCACATTCAAGTGCTTCTTTGACAGATGGGGAGAAAAGGTCACTTATTGCAGCAGGGCACTCAGTTCATTCAGACAACTTTTGGCTGCGAGATCTTTGTGGTTTCACTGAAAATTCTTACTTTCCATTCAAAATTCTTCTGTTCAAACATATTTAACTACTTTGCAGACCCCCTCAAACTCACACCATCAGGATGGGGGGGCGCCATGGCTGCATTCATCACTTCGTCCAAGGACGGGCAACATCACCAGCCTCACCAGGCACGATGTCCACCTCTGCCACGTGGAACTCCACAACACAGTGCTGCGCCACAGGGACCTGCACAAGAGCACAAAGGGCAACAACAGAGAGAGCGATGTCGCAGGAGGCACTACACTCACCACAGGGTCTACAGACCGAGGCTCAGCTTCCTGGACCTCTCTGAGGAGCAATGCATACGGAGGCTCAGAGTCAGTCGCCAGGTAGTCGCGGACATCTGCAGCCTCCTTCATGTCAAGCTGCTCCCGGCTGGCCCGAGCAGCATCTCCTTACCTGTCACTGTCAAAGTCACCACTGTCCTCAACTTCTTTGCCTCTGAATCATTCCAGGGTGTCACCGGGGACATCGCCGGGGTCCCTCAGTTGTTTGCACACAAGTGCATAAGACAGGTCACTGACGGCTTGTTTCGCGGGACCCCGCAGTACGTCAACTTCCCCATGGACGACCTTAACCAGACGGAGAGGGCAGTGGGATTCCATGCTGTGGCTGGCTTCCCACGGGTGCAGGGTGCAATCAGTTGCACCCATATATCAATACGAGCAGCTCCACGTGAGCCAGGACTGTTCATCAACAGGAAGGGGTATCGCTCCATCAACACTCAGCTCATCTGTGACCACTGCAAGAGATTCCTTCACGTGTCCGCCAGATTCCGTGGCAGCTGCCACGATTCCTTCATCCTCTGGGAGTCCAACATCCCGCCCCTCTTCCACGCACCGAACATCCTTAAGGGCTGACTCCTCAGGGACAAGGGATACCCCCTGCACATGTGGCTCATGACACCTCTGAGGAACCCCATCACTGAGCAACAGCGTCGATATAACAACAGCCACATCGCTACCAGGTCTATAATTGAGCATGCTATAGGGCTGCTCAAGATGCGCTTCAGGTGCCTTGATCATTCTGGGGGAGTGCTTCAATACGCGTCAGATAGAGTGGGACGCATTATAGTCGTATGTTGTGCCCTGCACAAAATGGCACAACAGAGAGGGGTGCCGCTTGAGGAGGCCCCATTCACATCTGCCACCCACATTGAAGAGGAGGAGAAGGAGCAGGAGGAACCCATGGGCAGAACAGCGGTTCACCTGGCTGCTCGAGAGGCCAGGGAGTCACTGATATGTGAACGGTTCTCCTAACATCAGACTGTGAAGAGTCCAGTCCTCATCACCTGGACAGAGCATCACCCACACCAGCCCCTCCCTGCACAAAACAGTCCTGCAACTACACATAAACCCACTGTAAAGTGACCCAATGGGTGGCATCAAGTGTCGCCGTTCATGGTGAACCTCATGAAAGGGCCCTATTACAGAAGCCAGTCAAGAATGGCCAAGACATGGCAGTAGTGGTGACAATAATATTTAATGTTAGTTTAACAAAAAGAAAATATAAATGAAAAACATGACAGTCTGTCAAACACCCTTGTGCATACCCTTCGTGCTCACAAAACCTTCGTCTTTCTCTTCCAACTACTTCTATGTGGTGCCTCCCCCGTGGCTGCAGCAGAGGTAGTGGCAGGTTGCTCTTGTTCATGCCCTGACTGATTAGATGCTTTGGGCCTACGCCCTCTGGGTTTCGGTGCCCATGAGGGCCCCTCCAAAGACTGCTCCACCTGCACCTGTGCAGGGGCAGACTCGACCACCTGGAGAGAAAGCAGCATTGCGGGTACTGGTTGAGAGGGGGGCAACGGGTGAGACGTGGGAGCGCTTTGAGTGGCGTCCCCGCTTCCATGTCCCCTTTCGCCATCATCCCTTTCCTGGGCCAGGCCCACATCACTCCTACCACTCTGCTGGACAACAGTTTGGAGGACATGTGAGAAGCCTTGTAAGACCAGTGCTAGAGTATCTGCCTGCCTGTTTAAGGCAGCAGAATGTTGTTCACTGTGAGTCCGAAGGGCCGTTCTCAGGGCCTGAATGGACTCATTTGTGAGCCGTGCTTGAAGCTCCATGGAGGCTAGCCTTCCATCCATTGCAGACATTCCCACATTTACCCGTGACACTATCTCAGAGATGCCCTCACGTCCCTGTGACACTATCTCAGAGATTCCCTCCCGTATCTGTGCCACATTTCACTCATGCAGGAGTTGGACTCCTCCATCGTCTGGGCTATTGTGGAGAGTGTGCATGGCACCTGTTCCAGTACCTCGCAAATGTGCTGCTGCCCCTCGATCATTCTCCTTTTAAAGGATGGCCCCCAGGGTTCAGCATCTGCGTCCAGCTGAGCAGAGCCTGGAGAGGAGTGCTCCCACCGACGTGGACTCTCCACAGCTGCCCCTGCCACCAGTGTCTGCTCGTGCTCACGTGTGTGGTAGCTCATCAGGTGCCAACTCAACTAACTCCGGACTAGGATCCACCGAGGTGTGTGTACCAGAGGCCGGCAGGTCCTCTGAGGAATCGCCCTCTGCCATCACAACGGTCGCTGAAGGCCCTGTAAGAGAATAGAAGGCAATATCAAGCATCATCACAGATCTGTCATGTTGCGATGAGCGTACTGAGGTGCTGAAGATGGCAAGCATTGTTAATATCAATTCATGTTGTGTGCACTGAATGTTAAAGTTCTGTCACCAGACGTTTGTGGGGTGCCAGTCTTGGCGTCCCTGACGGACAGGCACTCGAGGGTGCGGCTCAGCTTCAGCGCCTCCTGCTCCGCGTCTGTGAGGACGACTATTTGTTGCGGCCTCCCTCCGGTTCTCGCCCTCTCCTGTTCATTCTGAGCTCTCTTCTCCTATAAGGGGAGAAGGTACAGACGCGTTAGTGAGTGACGGTGAAGCGGCCAACCGATGAATGCATTGGTTTGAGTGCGGCTGACCGTGAAAGAGATGCATCAGAGGATGAGTATGAGACAGAGCCATGACTTTGCATGAAGATTGGGTTGAGTGGTTGTGGTGGGATGACCAATGGGGAGGTGAGGAAGTGGCAAGGAAGTGCAGGTAAGTTGAGGTTGAGCCTTAAATGGGTGTGAGGAGTGATGTGATAGAGTAATCTTGGCAGTGCAGAATGAGTTGGGGGTGGGGTGGTGACATGGAAGACGGAACGTAGGGGAATGAGTAAGTGCACTCACTTTGGTTGACCTTGTTAGCAACAAGCCAGGGGATCAACCCTGGTTCAATGAGGAGTGTAGAAGAGCATGCCAGGAGCAGCACCAGGCGTACCTAAAAATGAGGTGCCAACCTGGTGAAGCTACAACTCAGGACTGCATGCACACTAAACAGTGGAAGCAACATGCTATAGACAGAGCTAAGCGATTCTACAACCAACGGATCAGATCAAAGCTCAGCAGTCCTGCCACATCCAGTCGTGAATGGTGGTGGACAATTAAACAACTAACGGGAGGAGGA
Organism: Heptranchias perlo; assembly: GCF_035084215.1. Classification (NCBI taxonomy): domain Eukaryota; kingdom Metazoa; phylum Chordata; class Chondrichthyes; order Hexanchiformes; family Hexanchidae; genus Heptranchias; species Heptranchias perlo. Next base: position 39,483,449 of record NC_090329.1, on the reverse strand, counting down.
GGCTCTGTAAACATCCCCATCCTCAATGATGGCGGAGTCCAGCACATGAGTGCAAAAGACAAGGCGGAAGCGTTTGCAACCATCTTCAGCCAGAAGTGCCGAGTGGATGATCCATCTCGGCCTCCTCCAGATATCCCCACCATCAAAGAAGCCAGTCTTCAGCCAATTCGATTCACTCCACGTGATATCAAGAAACGGCTGAGTGCACTGGATACAGCAAAGGCTATCGGCCCCAACAACATCCTGGCTGTAGTGCTGAAGACTTGTGCTCCAGAACTAGCTGCGCCTCTAGCCAAGCTGTTCCAGTACAGCTACAACACTGGCATCTACCCGACAATGTGGAGAATTGCCCAGGTATGTCCTGTCCACAAAAAGCAGGACAAATCCAATCCGGCCAATTACCGCCCCATCAGTCTACTCTCAATCATCTGCAAAGTGATGGAAGGTGTCGTCGACAGTGCTATCAAGCAGCACTTACTCACCAATAACCTGGTCACTGATGCTCAGTTTGGGTTCTGCCAGGATCACTCGGCTCCAGACCTCATTACAGCGTTAGTCCAAACATGGACAAAAGAGCTGAATTCCAAAGGTGAGGTGAGAGTGACTGCCCTTGACATCAAGGCAGCATTTGACCGAGTGTGGCATCAAGGAGCCCTAGTAAAATTGAAGTCAATGGGAATCAGGGGGAAAACTCTCCAGAGCCTAGAGTCATACCTAGCACAAAGGAAGATGGTAGTGGTTGTTGGAGGCCAATCATCTCAGCCCTAGGACATTGCTGCAGGAGTTCCTCAAGGCAGTGTCCTCGGCCCAACCATCTTCAGCTGCTTCATCAATGACCTTCCCTCCATCATAAGGTCAGAAATGGGGATGTTCGCTGATGATTGCACAGTGTTTAGTTCCATTCGCAACTCCTCAGATAATGAAGCAGTCCGAGCCCGCATGCAGCAAGACCTGGACAACATCCAGGCTTGGGCTGATAAGTGGCAAGTAACATTCGCACCAGACAAGTGCCAGGCAATGACCATCTCCAACAAGAGAGTCTAACCACCTCCCCTTGACATTGAATGACATTACCATCGTCGAATCCCCCACCATCAACATCCTGGGGGGTCACCATTGACCAGAAACTTAACTGGTCCAGCCATATAAATACTGTGGCTACAAGAGCAGGTCAGAGGCTGGGTATTCTGCAGTGAGTGACTCACCTCCTGACTCCCCAAAGCCTTTCCACCATCTACAAGGCACAAGTCAGGAGTGTGATGGAATACTCTCCACTTGCCTTGATGAGTGCAGCTCCAACAACACTCAAGAAGCTTGACACCATCCAGGACAAAGCAGCCCGCTTGATTGGCACCCCATCCACCACCCTAAACATTCACTCCCTTCACCACCAGCGCACAGTGGCTGTGGTATGTACCATCCACAGGATGCACTGCAGCAATTCGCCAAGGCTTCTTCGACAGCACCTCCCAAACCCACGACCTCTACCACCTAGAAGGACAAGAGCAGCAGGCGCATGGGAACAACACCACCTGCACATTCCCCTCCAAGTCACACACCATCCCAACTTGGAAATATATCGCCGTTCCTTCATCGTCGCTGGGTCAAAATCCTGGAACTCCCTACCTAACAGCACAGTGGGAGAACCTTCACCACATGGACTGCAGAGGTTCAAGAAGACGGCTCACCACCACCACCTTCTCAAGGGCAATTAGGGATGGGCAATAAATGCCAGCATTGCCAGCGACGCCCAATCCCATGAACAAATTTTTTTAAAATCCAGTTGCGGGAGATGTTGCTGCTGCTGGTGACCTTTTCTGCCACCTTCAGCCAGGCCTTCTTGGTGGCTGAGGCAGGCCACTTCCTCCCATCCGCCAGGTAAAAGAGATCCCTTCTCCTCCTCACCCCGTCCAGTAGCATCTGGAGTGAGGCATCATTGAATCTTGGAGCAGCCTTGCCCCTGGGCTGCTCCATTGTGGTGTGTGGGTGTTTTCTCCAGGAGAAGCCATTGGATAACTGCCCCTTTAAATAGAGCTCCTCCAGCTGACAGCCTGTGATGCGGGTGTGCATTCCGCCTGCTGCGCAGCTGTTGGACGGCAAACCCAATCACCCCACCCCGCCCCCCTCTCCGCTGCCATCTCGCCTCCACTCTAATATCAGGACCACTGTCTTTCCCACCCGGGGTGCCGATTTATGTGCTGGTGCTTGGTTGGGATGGAATGAGTGTTAGTGCTTGGTTGGGATGGAATGAGTGTCAGTGCTTGGTTGGGATGGAATGAGTGTTCGTGCTTGGTTGGGATGGAATGAGTGTCAGTGCTTGGTTGGGATGGAATGAGTGTTAGTGTTTGGTTGGGAGGGAATGAGTGTTAGTGCTTGGTTGGGATGGAATGAGTGTCAGTGCTTGGTTGGGATGGAATGAGTGTTAGTGCTTGGTTGGGATGGAATGAGTGTTAGTGCTTGGTTGGGAGGGAATGAGTGTTAGTGTTTGGTTGGGAGGGAATGAGTGTTAGTGTTTGGTTGGAGGGAATGAGTGTTAGTGCTTGGTTGGAGGGAATGAGTGTTAGTGCTTGGTTGGAGGGAATGAGTGTTAGTGTTTGGTTGGGAGGGAATGAGTGTTAGTGCTTGGTTGGGAGGGAATGAGTGTTAGTGCTTGGTTGGAGGGAATGAGTGTTAGTGCTTGGTTGGGAGGGAATGAGTGTTAGTGCTTGGTTGGGAGGGAATGAGTGTTAGTGCTTGGTTGGAGGGAATGAGTGTTAGTGTTTGGTTGGGAGGGAATGAGTGTTAGTGCTTGGTTGGAGGGAATGAGTGTTAGTGTTTGGTTGGGAGGGAATGAGTGTTAGTGCTTGGTTGGGAGGGAATGAGTGTTAGTGCTTGGTTGGGATGAATGAGTGTTAGTGCTTGGTTGGGATGGAATGAGTGTTAGTGTTTGGTTGGGAGGGAATGAGTGTTAGTGCTTGGTTGGGAGGGAATGAGTGTTAGTGCTTGGTTGGGATGAATGAGTGTTAGTGCTTGGTTGGGATGGATTGAGTGTCAGTGCTTGGTTGGGATGAATGAGTGCTGGTGCTTCTTCTGGAGGGTTGTCCCCTTCCAAGTCTTCTGCTGCAGTCTTGGATGGACCTAGAAAAGGGGAGAGGAACAAGGCTCAGCACAAAAACAGGAAGATTTGGCAGTAAAGAAAGAAAGAAAGAACTTCCATTTGTATGGTACCTCTCATGACCTCAGGACATGCCAAAGTGCTGTATAGTCAATGAAGTACTGTTGAAGTAATGTAGGAAATGTGGCAGCCCAATTTGCACATAGCAAGGTCCCACAAACAATAATGAAATAAATGACCAGATTATTTGTTTTGCTTCTTGGTCAGGACACCAGGAGAATTTCCCTGCTCTTCTTCAAATAATACTACAGGATGCTTTGTGTCCACCTGAGAAGTCAGACGGGGCCTCGGTTTAAAATCTCATCCGAAAGACACCACCTTCGATAGTGCAGCACTCCCTCAGTGCTGCACTGAAGTGTCAGCATAGATTATGTGCTCAAGTCTCTGGAGTGGGACTTGAAACCACGACTTTCTGACTCAGAACCGAAAGTCCCACCACTGAGGCACAGCCGACACCTATGGTAACATATGAGTGGCAGTGCAGTGCAGCCCCAGGTTGCTACGCTGCCTGTATGTGTGACTGCTTGAAGAAAGAGAAACAGGAAGTTATGTTGAACCTTTATAAATCACTGGTTTGGCCACAACTGGAGTATTGTGTCCAATTCTGGGCACTGCACTTTGGGAAGGATGTGAAGGCCTTAGAGAGGGTGCAGAAAAGATTTACTAGAATGGTTCTAGGGATGAGGGACTTCAGTTATGTGGCTAGACTGGAGAGGCTGGGGTTGTCCTCCTTAGAGCAGAGAAGGTTGCACGGAGATTTGATAGAGGTATTCAAAATCATGAAGGGTCTGGACAGAGTAGATAGAGAGAAACTGTTCCCATTGGTGGAAGGGTCAAGAACCAGAGTACAGATTTAAGGTGATTGGCAAAAGAACCAAAGGTGATATGAGGAAAAACTTTTTTACACAGTGAGTGGTTAAGATCTGGAATGCACTGCCTGGGGGGGTGGCGGTGGTGGAGGCAGATTCAATAATGGCCATCAAAAGGGAACTGGATAAGTACTTGAAGGGAAAAAAATTGCAGGGCTACGGGGAAAGGGCAGGGGAGCGGGACTGGCTGTATTGCTCTTGCAGAGAGCCGGCACAGACTCGATGGGCCGAACGTCCTCCTTCTGTGCTGTAACCATTCTATGTTACTAGATAGCCTGCTGTACGTGGCCTCCAGCTCATCAGCGTCAGTGCTTTGCGAGCTGCCTGCTCCAATTATGTGCTCGGCTTTCTCCTCCATCTAGAGGTAGGTGGGGGGGGGGGGGTGTGTGGAAGAGTGGTGGGGAGTACTGTGGTAAGGCATAACATGAAAAATGGAGATAGCAAGACATCATTCTCACCTTTGATGTCCGGGTCAGGTTGCTGAACTTTTTGTTCACTGCACCCATGTACTGGGGATGATGCTGCTGGCATTCATATTCTCTGCCATCTCCCACCAAGCCTGTTGCAGCGTCTGCCTGGGCACCCTCCTGCCATCGGAGGGGAAGAGGATCTGTCTGTGGGCCCTCAGCTTCTCCACTAAAACCTCCACTGCTGTATCACTGAACCTTGGAACTCTTGAATGAGTCGTCTCACACCTCAAATCTCTGAATCACCACAACAACTTCAGCCGAGTAAAATTACACCTCACTTTAAGAGCTTCAAGCACTCTTTAAATAGGCACTAGCCCTGCCTGAAATCCCATCATCCAATTCGGTAAGCTGCCCACCATTGTGGAAAATGTTTGGGCAGCTCGCCAATAAGATTCAAATACAGCCCGACCATCAAAATGGTTTCAGCTCTCGCACTGATAACACCCCACCCGCAACCTGCCTGAAATCCGATGGAAGTCAAAATCGGCCCCAATAACTTCTTTAGAATTCACTAGTGATTTTGGTGTCCCTCACTCCTACAATAAAACCTGCATTTCACAAATGTATGGAGTGTCTCATATTTTAGCAATATTCCATTCATCTAACTGCGATTTCTACTGAACATACCCAGTGGTTTCTTCTAAACTGTGTCAATCAACGGGTAAATTTTCATCTTCATTTTTATTGCACCAGATATGCAATTACTTATAAGAATCACTATTATCAATGTAGCTTAGGTAGTAAGTCTGCGGACTCATTAGTTACTCAGCTTATAAAACACTGTGGTGTCAACAGATGAAAGACAGGAATGAGTGTAAAATAAAGAGGTGGTTCATAATTGACTCCATTTTTACCAGAAGTATCATTTTGACAAATTGCCACCAAAATTGTAAACAGGTCACACTGACCTTGATAGGCACTGACCTTTGACTACAGTCATAGTTCCAACATATACAACAGCTGGCAGCAACTTATCAAAAGAAAAATAATGCCAGGGAAACACAAACATATTGGACTCAAACATGGGAATATGTAATTGGAATAATTCAATAGTGAGTAGCAGAAAAGGAATAAAACTCAAACTCATCTTGGAAGAAGGACAAACATGGCACTTTTCTTTTTACTGAGAGACCTAGATGACGGTTAAGGTCCATCCCGGATTGCCCAGGAGTCTCCCGGAATTAAGGACTGATCTCCCGGATACTGCCAGGAGCAACCCGGGAGAAGAACCTGCAAACTCACTGGTGACGGCCGCTGCTGTATCTGGAACGACACAGTTTGTTCTCTCCCGGCTCCTCCCTGACTCGGTGCAGCCGCTCCCATGACCAGCCCGGAGTGTGTCTGTGCACGCGCGGCCACTCCACTCACCCAATAGGGTGCTTTCAACAGCACGGGGCATTGTGGGTATTTGGCACCACCATTGCGGCCTCACTGTTTTTGGTATCAGAAAGCTCTTCACTGACAGGGAGGGAGTTCAGTTAGATGTGGGAAGGAACACTATCCACAATTAACACATGACCAAAACTTCTCTCTGTCTGAAAACCAGGGAGTGACATTATATCTAACCCCCTTCTTGCCAACGATATAAACTCTAAATGGTCCGAAACTCATAAACCACCGCTCGCGTCGCCTACATTGCTGAAGCTGTCCCCACTCCCAACCGCCCCCGCCCGCCAGACCTCGCCATCTCCCTTCACACCAAACAATCAACAATTCTCGTTTCTACCAATGCCAACACCTCTGACATTCTAGCAGACTCGATACAACAAAAAGGTCTCTGTCTCCCCTCTGACCTCCCATTCCCCATTACATCCTTTCCTGTCTTCTGATTGCATCAATATGATTATAGCCGTGTTAACTTTCTTCTTCCTTCTGAATTCCAGACATCCTTCTGCTTACTTCCTCCCTGTGCTGAAAGCAAGCCTGGTCTCCACATCTCCCACTCTAACTAATTCTTTCCAGGACCTCATTACTTTGGAGTTTCATACCTGTGGTTTGCGTCTGTGCACTTTCTTCGTCTGTTCGCAGACGGCTTCCTGGTTCTCAGAACGTCTCACGTGACAACTGCTGGCACAAAACTATGAGCAAAGACACTCAACTACAGAAGACCCAACATTTACAATAACATTTGCAAACTGCGGGCAAGTGTAATGTGATTAGACAGCACGCGACCAGATGTCACATGATCAGAAGTCACGTAATCAAACCTCCAGGAATACGTCCAATGAGATTTGCCAACCCTAGGACACCACCAAGAATGGACGGTAGGGTACAAACCACAATTTTCCAAGAACCATAGACGCTTACAGCACGGAAGGAAGTCATTTGGCCCATCATGTCCGTGCCATCTATTTGCTGGAGGAATCCAAAACTAATCCCACTACCTCACTCTCTCCCCATAGCCCTGCATCTTCCTCTGCTTCAAATATTTATCTAATTTTCCCTAAAAAGATACAATGGTCTCTGCCTCTGAGAATCCCTACGTGGTCAGTTTTCGGTAAAATATTAAGATGCCTACGTGGCAAAGAAGCAGAATGCAAAATGGTTAGAAAGGGTTAATTAGTTAGTAACTGAGATTGATACAAGTGGCCTGGCCCTCCTGCTGGGCCATATGTTTGCTTAGTCAGCAGGCCTGCATTGTCTTATCAATGATAGGTCTTTGATGTGAGTCAAGGACTGGTCTGAATGTCTCCATGTTTATGGCAGATCAATATAGGTAACGAGCTTAGCCAAAGTTGAAAGACATTCCAGGTTGGGAGATAAGGAACAGAAGGAACAGGGAAGAACATTCCAAGTTGGAAAGTGAGGAAGTTATCCCCTTTGATGTCTAACAGCAGCATGATCAGCACATGATTATTTATGATTCGCCAGAAATAATGTAACCTCGCATGGCAACCTATGCCCGGCTTATGATTGGTGTTGACCCTCGTTAAGTATGTTCCAACCCTATTCATCTGTATAAAAACGTGTGGATTTCTGTATGTTTTGGTTCTTGCTCTGCCAGCATAGAGGGACTCTATCAGGAGTCCAAATCAATGCTGCAGACTAAGAACCCTGCTATTAAAGATGTGTTGGACTTTAAAATGTATTCGACTTCAGTTATTACTGAACCAGACTGAGGGGAAAGAATCCGGATCGTCACCTCAACTACTCCCTTTGGCAAAGCAGTCCAGGTTCTAACGACCTTCTGCATAAAGAAATTTCTTCTATCCTCCCTCCTCCCTCCCTTAGTGACTACTTTAATTTGATTATCCCTCAACATTGGCCACCAACCAGATGATATAAGCTTTCCGTATTCAACCTATCAGAACCTGTCATCATTTTTTAAACCTCTTATCTCCTTTTAGCCTTCTCTGGTCCAGTGGAAATAATCCCAGTGTCTCAAGTCTCTCCTTATAACTATAGTTTCTCATCCCTGGCTTCATCCTGGTGAATCTACACTGTATATTCTTTATGGCTTTAATATCCTTTCTATAATGGGGCACCCAAAACTGCACACTGTATTGTGACTATGGCCTGACAATTGCCTTGTACAAATTTATCACTTCTCTACTCTTGTACCCCTCTTTATAAAACCCAAAATGCTGTTGGTCTTTACTTACCTGCACTTACACTTTCAGGGACTTATGTATTTGAAACCCTATGGCTGGGAATTTCCTCAGAGCTGCTCCTGCTCTGCCGCCATAACTTTGCCAGAAGTGTGGTGTGAACCCCATTTACATACCACAAAGAAAGACTTCCACTTATACAGCACCTTTCACAACCTCAGGTCGTCCCAAAGCGCTTTATAGCCAATGAAGTACTTTTGAAGTGAAGTCACTGTTGTAATGTGGGAAATGCGGCAGCTAATTTGCGCACAGCAAGGTCCCACAAACAGCAATGTGATAATGACCAGATAGTCTGTTTTAGTGATGTGGCTTAGTTATTTACAAGCCATGGGTGCCATACAGCATGGGATCCTCTCCAACTGATTTCCAACTTGCATTCTGCCCAGGATTATTTATGACCAAGCACAAAAGAGGAAAATCTGCCCCCAAAATGTCTTACAATCTTAACTCTCTTTGAAGGCATTGCCTTGAGAATGGATTGTAAATTATTTTCCTTTTCTTTTCTTACTGGTTCCTCCCAAGATGTTACACTGCAGCTTTTGCATTGATACAAAGTGAATATTGCATTCTGTCAGCACAAAGCTGTAATAATAACAATGTTGATGGATCAGAGATATGTCTTGTTTGAAATCATAAGATCTTCCACAGTTTACTATTTCTTTAGGCTTTTACATGGTATAAAAACAATCAATATCTGAGTGACTCAGTGTAGAAATGTCCATATAAAATTTATTCCCTTTGGTGTACAATAAAGCTTGAATACATCTTTTCAAATGCATATCAGAAAAACACTTTCAATAATATAATAAAAACAGTTGCAAATAAGCCGGATTCCATTTCCTTCTAAAAAAATTTGGATAATAATTATAGGATGTCTGGAAGGTGTAATGATACTCAGTTGTAGCATGACCTCTTACCAGATATATACATATAGAGATGTATGTATTTCTTTCTTATTTAATTGTATAAAACTGCAATAGTTCTTTTCCTTAATGGCCAGGCCCTTATTTACTAGACATTGATCTTTTTAATGTTTTCATTTGCTGAATAAATTGAATTTTCAAGGTTTTGTATCCTTTTGTTTGATTTACTTATTGAAGAATGTCAAAAAGTGTCTTTTTTTGTTAATTTTCTGCAATAGAGTGCTGACAAAAGCATTTGCAAGAAGGGGAATTATTTTGTCAAAATATTTCACTATCCTTCTGCTATGGTCAAAAAGATGAGGTTTGATTAAGAATAACTTGTTGTTCTAACAATTGTACAGCTTTAAAACAAACACCTTTGGCACAGGCTACAGGCAGCACTATCATATCACTCTCCTGCCCCCATGGTCCGTAAGTCCCAGTTCCACACTATATGGTGCAATGGGTGATGCCTGGCTCGGGATTTAAATTTTTTTTACAACTATTCAATAAAAACTCAGATTGAGATAACAGACATTTATCAGTGTCCTGAAAACAGACTGGGGCGGATGTTTGGACATCTTATTTGTTCTGTCAAAATGTTGCACAAACATGTTTTAGCAAATAAACTTTTTCCATCCAATGTTCTCCTCTTCAAAAAATGCTAATATTGGATACAGTCCCATGAATACCAGTATCTTGTATCTGGTACTTTGACCAAGTGGCCACCCTTCATGTATGAGCCCAGGTAATGAATGCCAGTGTGATATTCAACTATGGGAACCATCACAGTCAAGCCATAGCCTCTT